>NW_005842012.1:1345473-1365317 GCF_000455745.1 Alligator sinensis | reverse complement strand
ATCATCCCTGCTCCTGTGGTAGCAGCCAGGGTCTCTGGAGTAGGGAAACATGTCCAGAGGGGGCCTGGCAAGCCCACTGCCTGCACAGCAGAGGAGCATTCATGCTGCTTCCCCACAGAGAGGCAACACTCGGGGCTCACAATACAAGGGTGCCGCAAGCAACAGGGTCCCAGACATCTGCAGGCCATACAGTCTCCACAGCACATGGCAAGTAAGGTGTGTGACCTGGGGCCCATGTCTGGTATGGTGTGCAGTCCTCCACCACTCTGAAGTTAGCCAGCCAGACAATAACAGACAATATGCCTAAGGCACTGCAGCAGTAAGGGTTACATTTGCAGCTAGCCAGGAAGCAGGGGGCAAAAAATCTATATTTACATATTGATTAAACTTTTAAACAAGAATTATGTCTAAAATAGCATGGCCGTATTGTTTTTTTTTTTTAATAGAATGCTGCTTTGAACTAACACTCTAGTTGTACTGGAAAGTAATACGGAGCATTTTTTTCACCTCTCATTGCTTTCCATAGAATGATAATTTGGTTTTACAACTTCTATGGCTTTGAAATTCTCCCATGTACATACTGAAATGAAATCACCAAGTTAGTCTCTCAGTATACCCCTGCCCTGTCTATGACTCAAAAACCTTTCCAAACAAAGTTTTGTGGAAGCCAATATGTCTGTACAAAGTGTTTCTGCTCCACTGAACAGCCCATTTGTTTCATCCAGCTCTATCAGTTTCATGTCATGTTTTCCACAATAAAGAGTTGCTAATTCTATTGTCTACTTAGACGTGGATCTGAACACACACATGATTTCCAAGAAGGAATCAACATTATGATACCGTTTCCAACTTCAGCTTCCCACTAAACAGGCTGAGCCTCAGCCTCATATCTGTGTCCCATGTTCCAAACTTCTTTTATCTAGATTTCTTTTCTTTTTTATGCACTCAGACCTAACCTCTGTACTGAGACTGAGTTTTAACTGCTCTTAATCATTGTCCATACTGTTGCTGATTACAAATTATACTTTTTAAATTAAGTTTAAAAAATTCTCCTTTCAGAATAATTTTATCAGAAATTCTTTTGTACATCTGCCTTTTATTAGAAGCATTTCAGAAAAGATATCTGTTAGTTTTGTATGTTCCTAACATATCACCACTCCCCCACCACCAAATATCTCAACTGGTGGGAAGCCCTACAAGTCAAATGCCTTGACTCCATGGGCTGCACTTGGCCCATGAGCTGGAGGTTGAGCATCCCTGTTCTAACCGATTGTTGACACACAATTAGGTTATATAAAAGGGACACTTATTTTCACAATTACAGCCAAACAACTGCTGCTTTTTGCATGCAAATTTTAATCTTGCAATGAAAAGACATTTTCCCTGTACAAATTGGCAGGCATCATATGCAGAATTCAAGGATAGGTTGAGACTAAAATTTATACCCATACTTAAAAACATCAACAGTAACAGATTTTAAAATATTTAGACAGCTTTTTAAAAACTCAAAAGTTCTCTCACAAGTGAAAGTACAATAAAATGACAATTTTTACCTTTTGAAAGTTTTTCATGTTTTGGATGACAGTACACAGCAAGGAGGTAACAAGAGCTGTCATCCGAGTTAAACAATTCAATGCATGAAGGCATTGAAAAAAAAAAAAAAAAAAGGACCAACAACAACCAGGGGGCGGTGAGGACTTTGATTGTGCTGAAGTTAAGCCATGTAAGAGTTTTATAGTCTTTAAAATAAACTCCAAAGAAACTCAAGTTATTTAATCCTCTCACAGAAACTGAATGCTCTGTTCACTGAAATTTGTGTTGTGCGTCTGTGTAAGCATTACGTATTCTGTGTCAGGTACAAGCATTTGGAAAACTACAAACCACTTACACTATCACTATTACTTTTTGTTACCTTGAGTTATGCTCTTTACATATGAACTGACTGAGACAATTTAATCTGCTTGTTTCTGAAATGCTTCATCGTGGTTACAGCACAGTACAAAAATAAACAGAAAAAAAAACCTAACAAGTTTCAAAATCAAATATCAAAATGTCAGGAAAATGTCCACCATTCCATGCAATAGCTATAGTGATTCATGTAACACTAAAACCAACTCATTTGGTTTGGTTAACCTAGTTCAATTCCATCTGATGAATTAAGCCAGGCTCATCAATATATTGTAAACAGCATGAGGAATACTTTAGTCTACATCCTAAGGAGAGAGGATATATGAACAAAGGGGATAATACCAGATATGCTAGGCCAGACTCTCAGTTGACTTCAATGAAATCTTCCCAAAATTCACTAGCTACAGATTTAAGTCGAAACAGGCAAGTGTTAATGGATTCCAATGAACAAGAGACTGGGGACATAGGCATACAACAGTTACCCAGAGATAAAGAGCAGGCCTTTATAAAACATCACCTACTTCATTGTCCCTGTTAATGTACATAGTCTTACACTGCAGCAAATGAAAGCTATTCCATCCATGGGAGTGTTCCTATCACCAGTCCACTAATCACTGATGCATTGCTTTGGAGCCAGATTACAGGCCTTACTTGTGCCAGAGAGATGCAAAGTCACTTTAAAAGCTGCCCTAAATGGGAAAGAGATTATCCCCCTCAGTGTGGAAAAATTCTATGTTTTACAATGGGTTCCTCCTCACTTCCACACAAGCTGCTCTGCGCAGACAATTCGGAACGTTCTAGGACTCTTAAGAGACTCTTTTAGTTGGTATACGGCAAAGCAGTGTAAATTTGGCTCACTTGAGCAAAATATAAAGATTATCTTCTTATGTCCCAATGTACATATGAAGAGAAATCCCAGGAGAGAGGAAAAAAAAACAAAAAAACACTGACTTTAACAAGTTCAGGGAACTGATGGGCAGCATCCTCTGGGAGGCAAGCATGAGGGCAAAGAGCCCAGGAGCGCCAACTGTACTTTAAACAAGGCTCTATTAAGGGTACAGGAACAAACTATCCCAATTACACCCCAGGGAATTACGCAATTATACGCCCACATAATTTTGTGCATAAAACATACGACCATGCATAAATGCATACATTTAACCTGGGTGGCCTCTGTGCCTCCTCTGCAGGGCTCCTGGCACTCCAGCTGGGAGCCCCATGTGGAGGCAGGCAACTGGACAGCTGATGAGTGGGGAGCAGAGCTCCTGACTGCTGGAAGGAGGGAGTGGATAGGCCGCATTTGGCCCATGGGCTAGAGGTTGAACACCCCCAGTCTAACCCTACTGTTGACACTCACATTTAGGTTACATAAAAGGGACACTTGTTTTCAAAATTACAGCCAACCAATTGCTACTTTTTACATGCAAATTTTAAATTTGCAATGAAAACACATTTTGTCCATACACATTGGCAGAATCATATGCAGAATTAAAGGTTGAGACTAAATTTAGACTAAAATTTATACCCAAACGTAAAAAATTACCAATAAACAGATCTGAAAGTATTTAGACAGCTTTTTAAATGAAAAAGTTGTCTCACAAGTAAAAGCCAGACCAGACAGTTACATGGACCACAGAGCAAAAAGTTTGAACACCTCTGGGCTAGGATGTCTCTCTACTTGTAATTTGTGCCATAATTTTTTTTATATGTCCACAGAAGGGCAATACCCACAAAGTAGGGGTACACCAATGAAGATTTTCTTGGCCAATACTGACGGACGATTATTAACCAGCCATAGTTTGCCGATACCAATCTGATAGCCAATTTACAAGAATGCAGCCTGGCAGCTTGGAGAACAGCATTCAGTCGGTAAGTCTGGTGAGGGGGAGGGGAACGGGGGTGGGGGAGAAAGATCGAGGCCTCCAAGCCGAGGAGGGAGTGGGGCAAGCGCTGCCCAGCTGCAGTGAATGCGGCCCCAGGTAGACCCACAGGTGGTTCATTCAGGAAGGGAGCGGCTCCCCACTGCTGTGCACAACCCCAGGGGAGGCATGGGGGGGCATGTGCCCCACCCAGATTTGTGCATGGGGCAAGGCCGTACTGCCCAAAGCAGGCTCAGGCCAGGGGCTGCACCGGCCTCTTCCCAGCAGAGGCGATGGGCCAGGGCTGTGCTCGGGGTGGGCAGCAGTAGCACTGGGAGAGTGGCTATAGCCATCCCAAAACTCCCTGTAGCCACCCCTCCAAGTGCTCTGCTCCCTGCTCCACCCCTGCCTGCCCCAAGTGCAGCCCTGACCCAGCACCCCTGCTGGGAGGAGGCCGACGCAGCCCCTGGCCCCAAGCCAGCCAGCCTGCCCTTGCCCCACATACAGATCCGGGGGAAGGGCACATTCCCCCATGCCTCTCCCCAGGGGTGCATGCAGCAGCAGGGAGCCACCCCTCCTGCCCACCCTCCCCTACCCCCATGAGTGAGTCACACATGGCTCTGTCCTACTCCTGGCAGAGTTGCATTCACCACCCTGACTGGGCAGCACCTGCCCCTGCCCCAGTCCCTCCCTCACTATGGGGGCCTCCATCTTCCCCCCCCACCACCTCTTTCCACCCCCTCTCCCCCACAGACTTACTCGCCAGATGCTGCTTGTAACAGGGACTCAGGCAAGAGCCCTGTTACTTAGACAAGGTCAGGCCAGATTGACCAGATGATGAACCCTGCCAGGTGGGAGGGACTGCACACCTGGGAGAGAACCCCATGATTAGCCTGCCAAATGGAGCATAAAAATGGCAGCGGGGAAAAGACTTTTTGCCTTCGGACACAAGGAGGAAGAGGGAGGAGTGATAACACTCTTCAAGAGAGAAAAGGGAGACTTGCCGGAGAGAGGAAAGAACTCCAAGAATAGAGTGAGGCTCCTGAAGTACGCGGCAGGTCAGTGGCAGCAAGGTTTACCTTCCTGGGAACCCGGTTGTATTGACAAGGGTGGAAGGAGCAGATGCGCTGGGTGGCAGATCCCTGAGAGACGCAGCAAAAAGGCTTGCCCTGCCAGTGACTCCCACTGTGCCAGTGAGTGCAGGGGAGTCTAAGCTCTGGGCGGCAAATCCCCCAGGAACTCTAAGGAGGAGAGATTGTACTCCTCACCAAGATAGAAGGGGACTGGGGATAACCCCAAGACTGGCTCCCAGTGGGAGCATGGAAACCGGGAGCAGGAAACCCGGTAGAGAGAGTGGCAGGAGACTACCCTCTGGATCATACCCATACAGAGAATGAGGGAAGCAGAGGGTGTGTGCCGCTAATGAGATATTTAGCGGTGAAGAATCCCTACCCTGTGTATACAAAGTAACTAATCTGAAGATATCCTGATTGTAATGCTAACTACTTTGCCAATGAAGCAATTGGCAAGAACATTATTATTTCAGCACCGTTAGCCCAGAAATAAAACTTACACTGTGAGCAAATAACATCAAAGTGACATTATTTTGTCCAAGAACAACTAAGACATTAACCTCCTTCCTTTTTATCCAAGTCGTAGCAGGCGAGTATAAAGGAGAGTCGAGGATAAGATTGGCCATCCCACTCACACTGCTCTCCAACCTGACTGGCTGAACTCCTGGCTGCATGCATGCACATGACACTTAGTGACATTATTGGCTACACCGGTCAAAAAAAGCCAACTGCCGATAATGTTAATTTTCCTTTTATCGATGCCCATCTGGTATCTGACCGATATATCAGTACAACTCTACCACAAAGATCTACACTAACAGAGAGATGGACAGACAAATGGATGAAAAAGAAAACTCTATTACCCATCATATTTTATTACCTACCACAGACTGTGTTTAATCAAATATAAGATGACCCCCTCAATAATTAGGTTCTATATATGGAAAAAATATAAATGTGTTATAATTTTCCAGGTATAAAATCTAATTATTGGAGGAGGTTTGCCTTGAACTTGTCCCCCTCATACTGCTACAGCAGAGCAAATAAATCTAGAAAGTCAGGTTGCCCTTTGCTGCAATTTTTAGCATAGCTACTCCATAAACACACTTTGGTACCTACTTAAAAAGAGTACAAACTATGCTTGATATTAGCCAAAAGGCTCATGATTTACCATATAGTCCACTGGGCTAGGCTCCAGTAAAGTCAACAGCATTTCAAGTCATGGTGACCCCACTTCGCTCAGCATGAGTATGTACTCCAGACACCCCCCAACAAAGGATCGATGTGCTAGCACTCCACTCATGACTGGATCCAGGTATTCTTGTCACAAGTCCTGGGATCCTCCCAAAATTTGTATGCAGATGAGGGACAAGGCAACCTAGGCCAGCTCCACCTCATGGAAGGCAGGGCCACATTGATCACGAGAGATCCTGGTTCTCTCTCGTAAAAATATCCCATTTTTCAGATACAAAAAAGTAACCCAAATCCACATTTTTCTATGATTAAAATGCAACACCGCTATATATATACACACACACACACACACACACATATACACCTATACATTAGTGGCATTTCATTTTAATCACAGAAAAAAATGTTGATTTTTTCAACCAGCAGTGGGACTCATATGGCGCCGTGCCACTGTCAAAGTAGGGGCAACGAGGTGGGGAGCAGAGGCCGCAGTTGCAGTCGCAGCTGCCCCTGCCCTGTGCATAGACTGGGAGCCATGTGCCCCCTTAGGGTCCCTGGCGTTGCCTCTGGAGGAAGCGCCGGGCTTCAAGTGTCCCACGGCTGAACCCAGCCAGGGCTGCATTCACCGTGACTGGGGCCTCAGCCAGGCCAGGTCATGGGGCCATCAGAGCCCAGTGGCTTGTGTAGGGGCACAGCACTGGAGAGCCCAGGGGGTGGCATGGGCCCCTCTCCCCCAGCTCTCCTATGGTGCATGCAGTGGTGGGAGCCACCTGTCCCCGGCCCTGGAGGAGCCGCAGGGGTCCCATGGCCCTATAGCCCAGCCCCGCCAGGATCAGCCCAGTGAAGCCTCAACCCCAGTCCCTCCCGGCCCTTCCAGCAGCAGCGGTGGGCCACTGCAAACCCCCTCCCCTTCCTACCCCCTGTGCGCCATGTCCCCCCAACCCCACAGGGCTGCAAGCCACCCCCTCGCCTTGCTTCCCGCCCCCCCATGCGGCAGAGCACACCCTGGTCCCCTCCACCCCACCTGTGTGTCTGTTTGTCAATAAGGCTCCAGGTGGCGCATGCACAGTTGACCTGGAGTGTTACAGACAGATAGACACACAGCCAGAAGTGCTACAGCTTTTATTATATTAGAATGCTCAGTGTTGGCTGCATTTAATCAATTTCATAGTTAGTTTCCATTACTGAGCACATGCTGCTTTTGGCAGCAATTTAATGATAGACAGTGTATTTAGTGAGGTTTCCTTGTATGAGAATAAGGCAAGGGGCTTTTTTCCCCTCCACATGCTGATGGGGGGGGGTGGGGAACCTCATTTTGTATTTGTCTAAATGCAGTGTTTTATCCTGCATCATTTTCCATTTACATAAATATTGGTGTCTGTCTGAAATAGCTTCTCCTTTCCTTCTTGTGACAGATTCCTCGGGAAATGCCATAAAAGACTGGCAGATTCACAGTAATGAATTACAACACTGACAAGAATGAATTGCGATATTCCTGAATTAATCTGGGAGAAGGATTAGATAAAATAGAATATGTTAATAATTAGCAAACACAAGAAAGGAATTTAGAAGTGACACATTTATATTTCATTCAGGGAACTTCCCCATGATGCATGAGGAATAGTCAAATTTCTTAAAATCTGACTTCCCTTTTGGCTGAGGACGGTTAACTATGACTCTTTTCAGAGCTCTTTAATACTTGCTCAAAATACCCAAGAATGGTCAACTCTACAATGTCACTGTTTGCGTGACTCATCCTCTGGGAAATTCATTTGTGTCATACTCATCACCATAGGATCAATATGCCTCTGCCTATAGCATTCGGGTATACTTGAAGAAAAAAAAAATATATATTGACCTGCCAACCGTTTATTCATACAAAGAATTGGAAAGAAAAAAAAGCAAACATATTTTAGCTATTATATCTTTATGAATTAAAACATTTCATAAAGAGTTCAGAAAAATGTTTTGAAATATAAGAGATTGGAGGATCTTTCAGAAAAAATATTTTATTGGACAGCATCTTTACATTAACCCACAATTATTGCTGTGGTTTTTGCTGATCAACCTGTACCCAGGTTTTAGAAGTGCACACAGGTTATGGCCAATTAAACAAGTAAACCAAGTTCCAGCAGCTGTGGGGGTGGCGGTGCAATTTCTGTGCCAATGTTGGAGCATGGAACTGTAGCCTGGCCAGATCCAACACCCAGCAGCAGCAGAAGGGGGGCTGCAAGGAGTTGCGTCCTACCA
This sequence comes from Alligator sinensis, assembly GCF_000455745.1. Lineage (NCBI taxonomy): Eukaryota > Metazoa > Chordata > Crocodylia > Alligatoridae > Alligator > Alligator sinensis. The sequence continues at coordinate 1,357,033 of NW_005842012.1, read as the reverse complement.
CTGTCAGTACTTATGCATTGCCTATGGGTCAGTGTCCAAGAATATAAGTAGATGCTTTGGTCTCAGAGACAAAAAAAACCCCCTAGATTTCAAGTCAAAATTACTCCTTGGTCCCCGACTTGCTCAGAGGCATGGAAGTAATCATCTACTAACCAGCAACAAGGTTACTTGCCCACTCACTTGGCCAAGATAAAGCTCAGTGACTATGGAATATGCTTTTCCCTTGCACACGGATCAGCATTTCAGGGAGCTTTTTCCTTGCAAGAAATAATCATTGAGGATTGATTCTGATGTATAAGCTATGGATGCAAAAGCATATCTCTGACACCAGGAAGAATTCTTCTGCCAATTTTCATGTCATTGCTACAAAACATAGGTCATAAGAAACTAGGGCTGAAAGAGACCTCACAAGACCATTTAGTTCAGACTCCTGCTCAAAGCAGGATCATCCTTCATTAAACCATCCTAGTAAAGCATTTAACATGCTCTTGAAAATTTCCAGGCATGGAGTTTCCACAGCTTCTCTAGATAGCCTGTTCAAATGCTTAACCACTCTCAATAGTCAGAAATACTCTTATACTCCTCCCTAGTTGCTTGTCCAAGTTTCCACTTCTTATAAGCTTCCTTTTTGTGATGTAGTTTACTGAAGAGTTCCTTAAGCCAAGCTGGTCTTCTAGTTGCTAGTCTTCCTGCACATGGGGATGGTTTGTTCCTGAACTCTCAGTCAGGCTTCTTTAAAGCACAACCTGGACTCCTGGACTCCTCTTCTCCTCAAACTGGCTTCCCAGGAGATCCTGCCCATGAGTTTCCTGAGCAAGTCAAAATCTGCTTTTCTGAAGTCCAGGGTCCTTACTCTGCTGCTCTCCATCCTTTTTCTCAGGACCCTGAACTCAATCATCTTGTGATCGCCGCTGTCCAAGTTGCCATCTACCAGTACATTCCCCATCAATTCTTCCATTTGTAAGCAGCAGGTCAAGAAGACCACAGCCTCTAGCTGGCCGCTCCAGCAAATTGTCCCCAACACTCTCCAAAAACTCCCTGGATTGCTTGCACATTGCTGTATTGTTCTCCCAGATGTCAGGGTGACTGAAGTCCCACATGAGAACTAGGGCCCGAAATCAGGAAACTTCTGCTAGAAGAGAGCCTCATCCACCACTTCCTCCTGCTCTGATGGGTGATGTGGTGGGGGTCTGTTATAGACTGTGTTGCTCTCCCCTCTAAACCTAACCCAGAGACTTTCCACAGGCCTATCTCTAGTTTCATACTGAAGCTCTGAGCAGTCATGTGGCTTTTTTACATAAATTGCAACTCCTCCTCTTCTTCTCCCTTGCCTGCCCTTCCTGAACAGTGTGTACCCATCCATGACAGTGCTCCAGGCATGCGAGCTCCCACCAAGTCTCTGTTATTCCAATCATGTCATAGTTCTGTACAAGGACTTCCAATTCTTCCTGCTGGTTTCCCAGACTGTGCATTTGTGTACAGGCACCTAAGGTAATTAGTCAATTGCCCCAATTTCTCAGGAAGAATAAGAAAACCTCCTGTTGCCCCCTCCTGCTTCCCCTTCCTCCACGTCACTGGTCCACTTCCCCATTTACCTCAGGGCATTGGTATCCTTCCCCAAACCTAGTTTGAAGCCCTCCTCGCAAGGGTATCAAGCTTGTCTGCAAAGATGGTCCTCCCTCTCTTTATCAGGTGGATCCCATCTCTTCCCAGCAATACTTCTTCTTGGAACATCATCCTGTGATCAAAGAAGCCAAAGCTTTGCTGGTGACACCACCTGGGCAGCCAGGCATTAAATCTTCAGGATGTGTCCACTCCTGCCTGGGGATTTTCCCTTGGCTGGAAGGCTCAAAGAGAACATGGCCTGAGCCCCAGTCCCCTTCATCCTTGCACCCAGAGCCTTGTAGGCACTTTTGATCTGCTCATAGTCTCCACTACAGTATCACTGATGCCCACATTGATGAGAAGCATGGGGTAGTAGTCAGAAGGCTGGATGAGTTTCAGTAATCCCTCCATGACATCTTGGATCCGGGAAAGCAGCAGACTTCCCAAGGCAACAGGTCAGCTTGTTACCAAATCTGCCCATTACTTTGGGGTGTGCTCATTTATTAGGGATAGTTTCTAGGGTCTTGGTGATTCTGTCAATGTGCTGCTTGTGTTACTATACGGAGCTGTATTTCTCCCTTCTGCAAGCCCTCCCCCCCAGTGGAGCTATCTTGCAGGACTCAGTCTCAATGGGCTGGGTTCCTCCAGTCACCAAATCAGTCATACACACAAACACACACAAATTAACGTGACACACCTGACCTGGCCGGGCTGATCAGCATAGACAGGCTGACACCCTCATATGCCAAGAATCAGTTCATAAGAGCAACAATAAAATGCAGTCAGACACAAGCACACAGGTAAACAGAATCCCTCTGAATCCGGCAGAAGCCCTCTGAATCCAGCTGGGTGTCCAGCGGACCCCCTCATGGGCCAGCATTCAGTTCATAAGGGCACGTCTGAGTCAAACTGGGTCAATCAGCCTATACAAGCTGATCCCCTTATGTGTTTCAAACTCAACACGTCCCAATCTTTGGCCTCTTGATGAGCAGACCCCACAATAATTTGGGCTTCACAAGGATCTTTAGCATAGGTAAAAGAAGCGTTGCTGCAGAGCACGGGAGGAAAGAGAAGCAGAGAAGGAAAAATATACACAACTACTACCAGTTTGACTATAAAAGTTATTTATTGCTAAGCATATGAAATATATAATAGTACTAGTAGTAATAGACATGCAAAAGAAAAACAAACACAAACAATGACAATACTACCCTGGTTTCACTAAGTATTTGGGGAAACTTAGCTCAAGCTTAACTGATACAGTTCAGGTTCAGAAGTTTATGCCTAGAAAGAAGACAAAGAACGCTGGGATCTCACCTAGTCCATGGTACTTACTTCTTTTTCTTCCTTTTCCTCTAGCAGCACACACACTTACAGATTTTTATACCCTCAGTTCAGCTGCTCCGTAGCACCCTCAGTAGTGTAAATCATTGTCTTTTCTATTGACAAGGGGTTATCTGGTTTGGACCATCTCAGGAAACTGATTGATAATCAGGAAACACTTAAGATTAGGGAGTAACCCAAATACTTGGGAGCCAGCTTGAGATTCCTATGGGTGGCAGATATACTGATGGGATATCTCATGGTTTCTTCAGGAACAATAGATAGCTTGCAGCATCAGGATTTTGGATTTTTACTTGTTGTGCACAAGCCTCAGCTTAGCATGACTTTTCCAGATCTTACTATAGTCTTTTAACAGACTTAAAGCAATTATTGGGGTGCTCATAACCTTTTGTGGAGAGGACTCCCACCAGTCGTCTCGGGAAAAGTATGACAACACCTGGGATTAGGGCTCCAGCAGGCTGGATGCTGTGATGAACCCTTAACCATTGTTCAAATGTTGCCCATACCCCCTCTGACTCGGTCTCTTGCCTCAGCATTGCCTAACCCGGCAACCGAGTTTTAGTCAATCAGGTTTAAATAGGCCTCCCATAGTGGGACCGGGGAATGTACGGCCCGAGATGCCTATTAAACTTAGAGCTGTGTGTGTGTGTCTGGGGGGGGGAAAGGCCTTAGCAAATCCAGATTAGAACTGGTCTGATAAATGCTGAGCTGGGTGTGTGTGAACATGGGTTGATTAACATTGGAAGCACAGATTCCCCATCATGCAGCGCTCTCCTGCTTCTCTGGTCCCAGAATTCACTGCAGTCTCTGCTTCAGGCTTTCTGTTTTCCATCTCTCATGTAAATGAGACCTAGGGCAGTTGATTCACTCTTGTCACCCTTATCTGGTGAGGGTCTTAGGTGCGTCTCTCACTGCATCTTAATCAGTTTCGTTTAGGTAGAGGAGGGGAGGGAGGGAGGGGGGTGAGTCCTTTGTGAGTCAGACAGACTGCATCCTGTACCAGGGTTGCCCAAGAATACAGAGCTGAGACATAACAAGCTTGGCAGATGGATCCCTCCATCCCCCACAGAAGGGAGCCTCCAACCACCGCCACCCATAACTTCCTCATGGTGGTGGTGGTCTTGATCCTTTCCATCTTGGGGAGGCCTGGCCTGTCCTCCTCCACCAACAGAATGTGCTCCTCCCTCTCTGTTGCTAGGGCTCTCTCTATTCTCCAGATGAACTGCTGCAGGTAGAGATGAAGATTTCTGCTTGCTGTGAGAGGTCACAAGCTTCCAGCTTCTACCTTCCAGGGAGTCCATGTCCCTTCCCTTCTCTAGCACCGCCTATGGCATTTCTTCATTCGCAGTCCCAGAGGTCTCCTCCAGCACTGAATTGATGAACTCCTCATGGTAGATGATGTTTTGGATCCTCACCACCTCCTCCAATTGCTCTCTTGCACGTTCCCCGAGAGACACCACCAGAGGCACCGCTCACACCGCAAGCACTCCCCCACCTGGCTGTCACTGGAAAGAACCTGCAAGCCACAGTACCCACAGCACCAAACCTGGACCTGGGTGGAAGCCTCCATGGTGAGAGATCCTGCCTGGACAGAAACCTCACAGGTACAAGCAGAGGCACTGGCAGCAGCTCTGACATTGTGACATCCTCCAGCCATTTCCCAGTGTCTATTAATTTGCTTCTTTTCTGTTACTGCCCTTCTTGGCCCCTGTTCCTTGGCCCCAAATGGTTCCTTTTTCCCTGCTTCCTCACATCAAACAAAGACTTTCCCCTCAAAGGGGCATGGGGGCAGGGGGAGGAGAGAGAAGGGGCAAACTGACCTGCAAACTACCTGCCCTGGTCACTGGCTCCCTGGTCACTTGAGGAGTCTCCTTTTATACCCTGCTGGGCCTGGAATGGCTCCACCCCCTCATTAGGCTTCTGTCCAACACAGGCAGCAATTATCGGCTAGCAACACTCCCAGCTTCTCAGAGCACAGGCCCCAAACACACACAGCCCACCAAACAAACCCTCAGGAAGCCAAAGGCACAGGCAGCTGTGGATCACTTACCTTCCCTGGGCAGGATCTAGTGCCTAGGTTCTCTTCCCCTTCCCTTTCCTCTTCTTGCTCACAGCTCTGTTTGCTGGCTTGTGATCCTCAGGGTATCCCACTCCATACAGTCTCCCCTTTCTGCCTGTCCATCAGCCATTCCCCAGATCAGTCAGGCAAAGGGAAGTTTAAATTAACCTCTTGCATACTGTACTTTGTCACAGCATTACACTTAGTTGTTTTTTTTTTAATCTACCCACTCCTGTTCCTGTGCGTTTTGTATAACTAGTCATTGGACAGAACACAGAAACAGAAGCTAGAATTCAGGACTCCCAACCAAGAGCCCTAATCATCAGGCTAAACAGTTAGGCTTTTTCTGGTCCAATAAAACTTATATTCTTTTCTGCAGCAGGAAGGATATAGAGTTCTTCACTGCAGAATACCTTATAGTGCAGCAATTAAGACAATCCTGGGAAAGAGAGATGTGGGTTTGAACCTCTGCAGGCTGAGAACGGCCTGGAACTTCAACAACTTCCTAAATGAGCTATTTAAAAAAAAAAATAAATAAATGCTTATGCTAGACTCTAGCCTCAGAACTGACTAAGGTCTTGGCTACCTTTAAGACCCAAGTCCTATTGCTCTGCTCCAACCAGAATGACATTACTTTTACAAACTTTTACTTTCAAGACAAACAGCAATGAAACATCAGATGGGTCACCTCCCAAAGGATGTAACAGTACACCAGACGACTACAGTTGCTTCAGCGAAACAGCAAAATTCTCAATCAAAGCCAGGACCATGACAACCTCTCTCCCTCAGACAGAAAGTCCACAAAATCTTTAAGATTCAACAATGAAGTAGTATTTAAGCCACCAGACAAAAGTGTAGTTACAGTCTCAACTATCAAGATCATATCAATGAGACCAACAGACAACTCTGAAATTAACTAGTATAATGACCTTAGTGAGGACCCTACACCAGAATTTCCTTTACACCTGGAAAATATTATCAAATCCTTCCTACACCAGCCTCAGGAAGAACTACTTCCACCATTCCCCAACTCACCTACCCCAGGAACTTTCTATAAAGAGAATGTTGGAAGTAGCATAAAGATTTCCAAACAAGGTAACCCTGGCAGACCCATTACACCCAGCTATGTAATGGTACCCCACTACAGTACCCTCACTAAAAAGCTATCAGGATTCATATCCTGCAAGCAGTTGTCACTCAGAGAGCAAGTTTTCTACAAGATACAACAAACCTCAACAAAATCCAAAGCATCAACCAACCACCTCCCCAAGATAGCCTTTATACAACCATTGATGTCACCAACCTGAATATTAACATCCCAAGTTGTGAAAGCATAACTCCCTGCCTGAAATACCTACAAGAACACAGATTAAACTTAGATATGCAAAAACACATTGAACAAATAGTCTACTTCCTCACCCATAACAACTTCACCTTTATTGACACTTCCTTCAAACCATGGGCACAAAAATGTTCCCTCAATATGACAACCTGGAAGATAATTTTTTAGGAAACCACACCAAATCTGCACTATACCCATGTTACATAGAGATATTTTCATCATCTGGGTCGAACACCTGGACTGACTTACTGACTTCCACCACAGGTTTAACCCCTCAATCAGACTTTCCCTGAAATATTCCTACGTTAATATAGTCTTTTTAGACACTGCAGTCCACATCCAGCATAGCACTGAGACATCACCATATACAAAAAAAACCCAACAAAACTTATACTTATGTCTAGAAAAGCAGCAACCATTCCAAGCACACACACACACACAAAAAAAAAAAGTATAAGCTGCAGTCCAGCCCTCAGATAGCCTGGCATCTGCTCCAAGAAGAACACTCATGATAGCCACCTGGCCAACCTGAAATCTGCTTTTATACAAGGATGCTTCAGGAGGAAGGCAATATTTTTGAATAGGCCATCACCCAAATACCCTGCAGTAACCTACTACAATACAGAAAGAAATCCTTCTGCAATTGCACACACTTGGTGGCCACCTACAGCCCCACACTAGAAAAAATTAGAAGAATCAAACAAAGTGTGATCTTTGTCAAGTATAGGCTATAAATAAGAGAAATAATCCCAGTCCCTCCGCACCGGACATTCAAACAACCCCCTAATCTTACTCAACTCATCATCAGAAGCAAACTCCCCATTGTTTAACAGACATCAAATGGGAAGTAGCCTTGCCTTAAGAACAGATGCAAAACTAGTCCACACATCTCCACAGCTACAATAATAACCACCCCCCATTCCCCAAAAACCAACCCATCAGAATCCATGAATCCTACACATGCTTTTCCCAAGATGTGATATCTGATCAAATGTGCCCCCCCAGTAAGAGCACCTTTTTCCACAGTTCAGCCACTTCCTTTCTGACCTTGCTATCCTTGTGTTCAAGGGAAATCTACTAGACCCCTTGAATTAATAAGCAGGATAAACACTAAAGAACCAAGGACTGAAGACTGATACTAACTTTGCTGCACACAATAATATGTATGATTCCTGTAATCCTTCCTTCTCACTACAGATGATAACGACCTCCTCCCTTTTGACAGGTCTTGATCTCCCAATTAAGCTTCTTTTTTTTCCTGCTAACTGTTGGTCTGATACTCCAAGGAATTTCTCCCCTCTCCAATTTCCCAGTGCTACCCACCATTTTTAACCACTGCTTCTCTCCTGCTTCTTTACTTAGAACCGATGAAGAATGGCTTGCCTTCAAAAGCTTATCTAAGTCTATCCCAACCACGCAGTTGGCCTGATTAAAAAAAAAAAAAAAAAAAATCACCTACAAAAATCCTTGCCTGTCATAAGTCTTTAACCATCACAGATACATCACTCCAACACTACCATCACTTTACACCCACATTACACTGAACAAGAAGCAGAACAGTGGCAAACTAGGCAGAGTGAGTGCTCAGAGTAGGGAGGAGGTGTTTGGGAGGTCTATGGACACCTCAAAATTCAACACAGCCACCCCTCCTAGCACCACCACTGCCTGCCCCGCATAGCTGAGCCTGGCCCACTCCGGCCCACCTCAAGAACAGCACCCCTGCCAGGAAGAGTCTGGTGCAGCCCCTGGCTCCAAGCCTGCAGCGAGCAGCCCACCCTGGCCCCATGCACAAATCTGGCAGGGGGGGGGGCACATGCCCCCCCATGCATCCCCTGGGGGTGCACACAGCAGCAGGGAGCTCCCCACTGGACATGATGCCCATGCTCCACCTCAACATCCTGCCCCAGGGTCGCATTCACCACCCTAGCTGGGTGGCGCCTACCCCTGCCCCACTCCGCCCCTCACCACAGGGGCCTCGATCTGCCCCCCACACCCCTTCCCTCCGACAGACTTACCAGTAGGGCGCTGCTCTCCCTGCTGCCAGGCTGCAGTCTTGTAAATCGGCTATCAGTATCATCCAAGAAAATCTTTATTGGTGCATCTGTAAAAGATATCACCCTAAGAAATCCTTGCTTCTTGCATAATTTTTGGACCATTATGGCTACAACACCACTCTTACACTATCATTTGAATTACAAGTCATTTCAGGACTGGTACCTGCACAGGTGTCACCTTCAGCTACTTTAAAGAAAGCGAATATTCTTTTCTGTGCCAAATTAGTGTTTACACCCTCCTGGTGAAATCCTACTGCAGAACTAACTTTAAAGCTAGGTCTCAAAGCCCCTATCTTCTTCAGAGCCTGAGCTTACTCTCCTGAAAGTCAACAGGAGCCTTGCCATTTGTTTCAATAAAACATGAAAAAGCCAACAATCAGTTACTTGGAGTACCATGTCTTAAGTCAGGGGTAGCTAACCTGTGGCACAAGTGCCACGGACAGCCTGTGCGACTGTCCCTCCCTCAGGGAGGGAGCAGGGAGCAAAGCAACAGATTAGACAGGGAGCACAGAGCTAGCAACAGAAAGCAGAACAGCAGATAAAGTGGGAACAAGGGACTGGAGTAGCACATATGCCAAAGAAGTCATCTAGAAGGTCTAGTCCAGCCCCCTGTTCAAAGCAGGACCATCCCAAACTATCATCCCACCCGTGGCTGTCTACCCAGCTCTTAAAAACCTCCAAGGATGGAGAGTCCACCACCTCTCTGTGTAGCCTCTTCCAGTGTTTTACTACCATCTTAGTGAGAAAGTTCTTCCTAATATCTAACCTAAACTTCCCTTGCTGCAAGGCGAGACCATTGTTCTTTGTTCTGTCATCTGTCACCACTGACAACAGTCTAGCTCCATCCTTTTTTGAACCTCCCTTCAGGTAGTTGAAGGCTGGTATTAGATCCCCTCTCAGTCTTCTCTCCTCCAGACTGAATAAGCTCAGTTTCTTCAGCCTCTCTTCCTAAGTCACATGCCCCAGCCCCCTAACCATTTTCATTGCCTTCCACTGTACCCTCTCTAATTTATCCACATCCTTCCTGTAGTGGGAGGCCCAAAACTAGACACGGTACTCCAGATGTGGTCCAGAGTACATTAAGAGTTCTGCAACACATACAATAACTAACTACTTGAAAAAGTTTGCCTATACTACTGTTCTTCAGTATCAATAGCAGCACTGGAATAAAATCTGATTGTATACCCTTATATCCTTTCCTCAAAATCTGTAGTACTCCGCCAAGTAGCAAACATATAAATGCAGTATTTTGTTTCAATACCATGTTATGCAAATGAAATTTGCATTTCCCATCTAAATCATGGATTTAAATTAAACTTTTGTCTGAGTAAGCAGTTCCAATTAGAACACATAAAAGAAAGTTACTTGGATATTTAAAATTAACCAAAGGGCAAGAGAAATACATCTGAAAGATGCTGCTTATTACAATTGTTAATATTATGCATCAGCTAAATGTGCAATGTGTGCTGTGGGCAATCTGTCAAAATGAGTTATTTAGATAGCAAATAAGTTCTGAGCTTAGACTTTTCAAAATGTTGCTTTTAATTCACTTTTCACTCTAGATCAATAATAGGCAACCATCAATCCTGTGGATCCTGATGTATTCACAAGAGGTCTAGTCAGGGACCTGATGAATCTGCTTGTGGCTGACAAGCCCAATTCAAAAGTGACACAGCTTGTTAAAAGTTTTACAGAACCATGTGCTGTCTAAGTTGGAGTCCAAATTTACAGCATACTTCTTTCTTATTTTGCTGCCATCCTCTGGATCAAAGCAGCTGCATGTTGTGCTGCACCCAGTGCCAGATGTTCCCTCCAGATTGGACATGATTCTGCTCACTCCTCCCAGGTTTCTACTTGACATTGAATGACTTTGTATCATTTTTGCATGTCGTTGTACTGCCACAGAGGATGACCCTGCTTTCTAGAGCCGCCTCAAATCTCACTACACAAAATATTCTTGGGGATACACTCTCTTCCCATTCTTCTGGAAATGGACAAGCCATTGCAACCTCCCGTTCCTGACAGTGGTTTATCATTCCTGCATGCTCCAGGACCTTAGTGTTTTGTCTTCCTACTCTATTTTCAGGATCTTACACAGTCATCTTCGTGGAAGATATTCAATCTCTTGATCAATACTAGCTTGGCAAACTACTACACTTAACATACCTATGGTTACTGCACCATTACCAAGCACCTTGTTATGTTTTTCCTAATACCTGACTCTATAGACACATCTAAGTTAAAAGGTATCTGTGGAAGATAACCATCATATTCAGATGTTTCAGCATGAACCTTGCTGATTTCAAGAAATAGCAGGCATATCACCCAAACATCAACAGTGCTGAGAGTCATCCTTATGGCTAAAAGACTGAAAAATAAGACTTCTGGTGAAAGGCCCAAGAAGCTCGTCTTAATAAAGGAAAAGCTACAGGTGACTTGATTAGTCTCTAAGTACCTACATGTGAAGCAGAAGTTTGATAATGAAGGGCTCTTTGATTTAGAAGAGAAAGGTATAACAAGATCCAATAGCTGTAAGTTAGTTTTAAGTTGGAGCTAAACACATTTTTACTTCTAGTCTGGCGCACATTTTTATTGTGGATAATTAGCCATTGGAGCAACTTACAAGGGTTGAGATTCACTGCCAAGACTTAAAATCAAAGGCAAAAATTCTTCTAAAAGATGTGCTCTGAATCTAACAAGAATTCATTTAGAGGAGTCCTATGACCAGTGTTGCACAAAAGGTCTCAATAATTACAAGATCCTTTCTATCCTCATTAATATATATATATATTATCATGGGGGAGGGGGGAGAAATAGATTCATGGGTCAGGAATTTTTTTTTTAATAAAACTCTCTTCCCACATTTCACTCTAAATTAGTGGGGAATGACAGGTTGTTTTCTATAAGGCAATTCAGTGAAGCATTAAGATTCCAGATTTACCTATCCATAAGGACCACTGAAGCCCTTACAAAAATGGAAAAACTGCCTAGGGTTCTGTCTGACCAAGTGACCAAACCTGAGAATAGCTGGGGGTGGAGGGAAGGAAGGCATATTTGTACCTCTCTGAGGGAGGCCATGGAAGTTTTCAGCTCATGAGAATACTGTACTCCCTTGCAAATGATACAGATGAATCACTCAAGTGAACGGGCAGCTGA
>NW_005842012.1:1342229-1345463 GCF_000455745.1 Alligator sinensis | reverse complement strand
CTACAGCAGGGGTTGTCAAGCAGGAGTACACGTACCCCCAGGGTACTTAGAAAGGCCGTAGGGAGTATACATGGGTGGGGAGATGGGGTTCCCTTTACTTACAGAAAGTGATCTTCACCTTAAAAAGGTTGGAGACCACTGCTGTAGATGCTCCTCAGAATAGTAGTTATGATTTGGTTCAAGTAAAACATTGTGGAATAACAATTTTTAATATTAATCCACTCTGTTCCTCTTCATATCACTGTTTTTCTTCCTTCTCACCTGGTTAGCAGCAGTTGTAAATAAGAATTAGCTAGCAGTCTAGCATAAATTTTTGCATTGGAGCACTAAGGTGGCTCTGCCAATACTAACAAGACAGACAAGGAAGATGAACAGGAGACTTCTGCAGGATCACTTTGCTTTCAAAGATCCCTGTGAAGAATGTAACTGTTTGAAAAGCAGTTATACTTCTGCTTGTAATTATCACTGGTCTTGACTGCTGCAGAATCAGGGACACCTGAACCTTAAAGAGTTTCTCATTTAAGAGAGAACTCAATTAACATGTTTATTACACAGCATATCCCCTCTTGAACAATATTAGTACATGGCAGGGAAAAAAAACAATTCAGAAAGTCACAGATATTGTACAGTATACCAGAACATCAGCAAGTATAAATTCAGCTTATGAGAATACTGATCATCAGCAAATATAAATTGTCATTTCTCACTATCTTCAATGGGAGTGACAAAACAGGTACCAGCTGAGGATCTGACCTCCAAACTCCAGCAATGTCTAATGTTTGCTTCTTCTATCCAAACTACCCATTTGCTCTATAATTGCCTTTAGTATGACTGAGCTATGGCATCACTCCTCCAGCTATGGCCTTTGCCATGTTGCAACAGAAAACAAAACCAACTTGAAGTCAAGCAGCAGCTCCTATTAAACACACAGGTTCAAGTTTCTTCCATCAGCAGCCCAAATCCAAAAGCATTTCATGTCCTGATCAGTTAGTTCAGCTAGACACTGAACTAGGTTTGTTAGCAAAGGCTGTTTACTTCTGATGTTTGCCAATATCAGTTTGGTTTAACAAAATTTTGTTTAATATGTCTGCCACAGTAGACTGAAGAAAAAAAAAATATATATAGACTCACTAAAGGACAAGAAGGAAATGTTAACAGCAACAATGAATGCTAGGAGGTAGGTTATCTTAGTCAGCCACTGATTCCTTTGAAAGTGATCTAGAGAATTATTTTCAATTACTTCAAACTAAAAACAATTTAACATCTCTTTCCACAGATCTGTTAGTTTCCAAATTTCTAGAGATGAACTGTAGAAAAAGTATAATATGAGACCCTGAAGTAGAAGGCTTGCTTCAAAAAAATTTAAAGAAAAAAAATTAAGATACTGCCTTAGTCTAAGTAAAAAAAGTGAAGAAATAAGAGCTTTCAAGACAAGCAAATGTAGGAAGACAGAAGATTTGCAGACACCTTTTACTGCCTGGGAAGGCACATGCAACCAGTGCAGCAGATAAACTGAGCATACCTAGACAATTAATATGCAACGGTCTCACCACATAGGTTTTATGGGGATTATGTTGTGGTTTGTTTTGCATTTGTTATATATGGTTCAGTTCTGGACATCAAAAAAGAGCAAGAATTAGGGTTGCTCTAAAAAGACTTAAAAGACTATTAAAGTATACTCTATCCACATATGCTTATTACCTAAACTTTAAGTTTTTAGCAGCTTTGACATGATCCAAATTTTACTGAAACCTTGTATTAATCCACATATGAGCCATGGATCATATCCTTCATCAATATCATTTAAATATCCTGAAGGTTTCTGCTATCTTAGGCAATTCATGATTTAAATGCCTTTATAAACCCTACCTCAAAAATAATCCCGTCAAAGGATAAATATGCAAGTTAGCATCTAAAAAGTTGTCCTTCCTTATTTCTCTACCAACCTTGTTAGCAAAGGGAACTCAAGCTGCTCCTCCCTGCTGCACTTCTCTTACAGTCTTGTGCAGCAGACACTGGCAGGCAAAGGTATTGTTCAAAAATTTGGATTCCTCCATGACTGCATACTCACAAAAATGGAGCAGGCAGTTGCGATAGGGGAGAGCATATGAGTAAAAGATCAGTCCTGAACATTAATTCAATTCCAGAAAGCCACCAACTTGAGAGGAGTGATGGTGTTTCCCTTGGTGGGAAATATCCAAGTAATATCCTCATATTCCCCCTGGAATAACTGTATTGGGCTCAAAAGTACATGAAGACATTCAGCAAAATTTGGATCACCGAGAACTTTAAAATGCCCCCAAGCTCTAATAGCTAGCAATTAAATGAATGAGCCCTAATATGCAAACATACATGTTCACAAATTTACTTCTGCACGTTCACTAAACTATTTTAATGTACAAAACAGCAGTGCCTGTGTTCCCAAAACATCCCTACAAGCCGGAACAGCCCCATCACCACAACATTAAAAAAAAAAAAAAAAAAAAAAAAGTGATAAACTATCCACAAGCAAACAAGTGTGACTGGAAATCTTCCCATCAGATGCTTTCACAAGGCATCTGACACAATGCGTGTCAGCTTCGAGCCTCGCAGGAAGATTTTCATATCATCAATAGCATACAAATTTTCTTCAGTGAAGCAGAAGCATCCTGACTCTATTACACTAGCTCGCTTGGAAAAGACGGAGGTTTGCACGTCAGCCCGCAACACCAAACCTGGCCGAGCTGGAACGAAGTCCTGCAACTTCCTCTCCTCTTGGCCGACTTCAGGCGCGGAGGTGAAACATGATGGTAACCGTAACCGTCTGCCTTGCAGGTGCATCGCGCACCCTGCCTCTTCTCCAAAACCTCCTCGTGGGCGACACAGTTCTCCTCAAAGCCGGAGCAACTACAAGTGCTTTCAGGAGGTGTATTTGTGGGGGGCTAAACAAAAGCGCTTTTCGTTGCCTGGGCTCTGAGCAGAGATAACTAACGGACCGGCTCATCCGAGCCAGAGGGGCTGGAGTTGGAAGCAGGCCCCGGTGCGGCCGGGGGAGGCTGGCGGGGCACAGGGGGACGCTCTCCCTTTCTTCCAGGTGACCATGGGGGAAAAAAGTGAGGAGCCAGGACTTGACAGCAGAAAGGAAATAAAATGAACTCCCCTCCATCTCTTCCTCCCTCCCTCCGGCGATCCCCCGCGGCTGCTGCCGCATCGCCGGCGCTTCCCTCCCGCGCCGAGCGTCCGTCCTTTCCCGCC
>NW_005842012.1:1341370-1342020 GCF_000455745.1 Alligator sinensis | reverse complement strand
GGTGCGTGTGTTGTCCCGAGGGGAGGTGTGGGGACACGCGCACACACGTCTGTGCACACGCACAGGGTGTCCAAGTGCTGGAAAGGGGACCGGAATGAAGCCTTGCAAAGGGCGCTCATGTGGATGCATCCATCCCTCCTGTCTTCCTTCTCCCTCCCCACCCCGGGGGCTGGCGAGGGGGCAGCCCTGGGCCGAGGGGATGGCAGCAGGAGCCCAGCGGTGCCGCCCTGGCCTCATCCTGCCTTCTTCCAAGCCCGCCTCGGCGTGTGGCTGAACCTTCCCGCTCCTCTTCCCCTCCTTCTTCCTCTCCGTGCTCCCACCCTCACGCCAGCTTTTGCGCAGGCTGCCTTACTGCTCTCGGAGCGCGCTTGGTAGCGAGCCGTGCTGGTCTGAGCCGAGAAGACATACCGAGGACTAGACTCTCGGTTCCAAAATGATACCTTTTATTAGAGCAACTGGGAAATGGTCTTTTTCTGCAAGCTTTTTGGGATCAAAGTCCCTTGGTCAGGCTCTGGGAAAAGGGTAGATGGTACAAGATGGTAAAAAAGTCCCCATAAGTAGGAAATAAGCTTTAGTTTTGCAGAGAGAGAGCTGAAGCTGGAAGGCCATCTCCCTCTGGGTCCATGAGGACTTACTTTCTTACCGCTCTT
>NW_005842012.1:1339226-1341358 GCF_000455745.1 Alligator sinensis | reverse complement strand
TCTCCTGCTCCTCCTCCCCGCTCCTTCTCCTGCCTCCTCTCAGTTTTCTTTTCTCTCAGTCCCATTACTGTCAGTGCTTTCCCCTATCATCATCCAGGTCTCCTCCACTCAGGTGCCACCACACTTCAGCCTCCTCACCTCACCCCTTCCAGTTTCACCATCCAAAGGTAGCAACAAAGACATGATCTGCCTATTTCAAACAAGAAAGGTAGTTTGACTATGCAGAAAATACAGAACCAAGCTTACTTTTCAGTGAACCTGGCACTCAAGAACCTAAATTGCATCCAGAAAGCTGGAGTAATATGGACAGTTTGGAGGAGTGTGTTATTAAAATACTTCAATTATTTAAGGGGGGCACAGGGGTAGCAAAAAAATTATCCTCCAATTCAAAGGAGTCACAGCATTCAATGGAGCGGGGTGGGGAAATAGCTTTCAAAAACAGGTCTCTGTTTCATCCAAGGAAGTTTAATCAGAAAAGGAAACTTTTAAAATTCAGTTATGTCAAATAAAGTAGGAACAAGGAAACAATTTTCAAACACAGACTGACACACAATAGGAGGCGTTATATTAAGCAAGATTATGTAGGCAACTCTGCTGTAGTATTTTAAGAAACAATAAGATGACATCAGAGAGATTATAGTATTGAAAAGGAAGTGAATCATGATAGCTGATTATCTCTCCATGCTGCCGTACTTTTACTCTGTTCTTATGTAACTAAAGACGTGTAGACATGGACTACAGAACATGTTATGTCAAGGACTAATTCTAACTTTAGTGGTATGTAAAATATATAGTTGCATACTTTTGCTTCATGTCTCACCTGCTTAGTGAGGAAAAGTAAAAAAAAAGACTATTAGATTCCCATATCGCTGGAGTGGACACCTGGGGAACTGAAGGCGTATATTTCAGCATCATTGCCGAAAAACACTTTTGGTGCAGGAAGGTAATAGGACCAGCATCGCTTTGGATAGAGCTCAAACTCAAAAGGTGCAGGGGAAGGAAAAAGGAAGAAAGGAAAGCTGGATGGACTCTAGGGCTGCATCCAGATGAGCGTAGCTGTTTGTTTTCCCAGGGACAAGTAGCAGCAATACACCTTGTTCTGCTGCTACTTGTCCCATGGGAAAACTTGTGCCACACTCATTCTGGTGCATGGCATGTTACCCCAGGTGGGGTACAGGAGGTTGGTGCCAGCAACTGGCCTGGCCCCAACAGCCTTACCTGGGGTCCTGAGGGCCTCGAACCTGCAGCCGTGGTGCTCCTGCAGCTGAGAGCCTGGCTGGCCGCTGGAGTGTGGCTTTGGCTGGCCAGGCTCCAGTTTTGGGTGGCGCACACACTGCCGACACACAAGCCACCCCACTTTTTTGCTGTGGGTTTTTTGACCCTGGGATCTCCCACATCTGCACTTGTCTGGATGTGGCCTAGAGGACCATTGAAAAAAATTGCCCTGGATCAATCAGGAACTCTGAAAAGTATCATGATTCTCAAGAGACTATAGTCCAAGTGTGGGTTCATTGCTGGCTAGAGGGGGCAGAACAGTGTTCGTCATGGAAACAATATCTCAGACTTCCTACAACAGAACAAGAAAACCAGTTGTCATTATATTTTGCATTTTACAGGATATGGACCTACATTGTTTTGCCCTTCCTATAAATCTGTACCTTAGTTTGCCGGAATCTCTCTGCAGGAATCTCTCTGCAGATTTAAGATAATAACTACTATTATGATGGGGGATAACACATGCAGGGAACATCCACACATGCAGGCACGTGTGCTTGCAGCAGCTCAAATAGAAGTGGTGCAAATTTGAGCCGGAGCCTTTTGTCTCAGTGCACGTGCCCGAACATGCACTTTGCCATGGTGCAAGTTGTGCTACTTGGGGAAAATAACCCTGCCTAGCTCCTTCCAGATGTGCAGGCAGGAGGAGCTAGAGCCAGCAGTGTAAAAGGCTGCCCTGTCCTGGCCCCATCAGTACAAAAAGCTGCCCTAGCAAGTAGCTCAGGGCTACTCATTCTCAGGATTTTCTGGGGCCCAGATAATTGGTACCTGGGGACACTACCCCTTGTGCCAGCTGGACTGCTGAAGCAGCCCTGAGAGTTCCCTGCACCCTGTACCCACTGCAGCAGTCTGGCAGT
>NW_005842012.1:1331659-1338873 GCF_000455745.1 Alligator sinensis | reverse complement strand
CTCCCTAGCAGGAATTCTGGTGTTCCCTATTTGAAAACTGAAAAATCCCTGATAAAAAAATCCCAAAGTCACTCTGTAAAATACCCTGAAATCCATGTTCCTCCACAATTAAAACAAAAGATCACTATATATAGAAAGAGCAAGAGTGAGAGAGACGGAGAGAGAGCGATCAGTAGGGCAATGTTTTATTGATTTATTTACAGCATTAAAGCAATTTGGAAGCCTACCAGCATCTCTATCATCATAATACAACTATTTCTAAATATCTATATGCTTTGCTGTTTGCCTTTTGTTTTCTTACCATAGAGCAGTTAGAGCTAAGCAGGGTGTGGGAACTGCCCCTCCAGCCATAGCTCCTGCCAGCTGGCAGCTGGGCACACAGGATGTGTGCTGGGGGGGGATGTGGGGTTTGCAGGAGGGTGGTGGGAAGAGGGGTGGGGGGATGTGGGTGGCTGGGGAGGGATGTGTGGGGTTGCCAGTAGTAGCAGTTGCCGTTAGGATCACTGGGGCCTCGTGGAAGAGGCTCCCCGCACAGTATGGGGCAGCGGGGACTGGCCCTGGCCACCTGGCACTTTCACTGCCACTGCTCCATCCTGTGGGTGCAGCCCCAGTCAGCAGGACACCGTGCAGCTCTGTGTGCTGTCAGGCAGCTGGGGCTGCTAGGGCTGAGCAGTGCTGGCCCTGGGTGACAGCCACAGCAGCCCCAGCTTCCTGACTGTGCATGGAGAGGCAATGCACCCTGCCGAACCAGGCCATACCCATTCAATTCAGCAGTGGCAGTGCGGGTTGCAGGCGGCTGGGGCCAGGCCCTGCTGCCCCTGCCCTGTGCTGCATGGGGTGGGGGGTGGGGAGCTTTGCTACGAGGCCCCAGTGATCCTGATGGCAGCTGCTACTGTCTGTGAGTGTGGGGCTTCTTTTTAAAAATTTTTTTATTGCCTGGATGCTGGGGCCAAACGGGACAGCAATGGGAGTGCTCGGGAAGCAGGCAGGAGCCAGTGGGGGTCCTCCCATGGTCCCCTCCTCCCTTCTGCCCGCCTCCCCCCCCCCACTTACTGGCACGGAGCCCAGGTTCAGCTCCCTGCAGCTGGCGCACTGCCTGCCCTGCAGGGCAGGCCGTATGCTTCAGCTCCAGGGCAAGGGCCAGCCATAGAGATGCTCTGGCTGGCTACCAGAGCATCTCTGTGGAGAACCTGAGCCTTTGGTTGCCTACACCGCTTTTCTTGCCCATGGTATTTTTTTACCCCTGGATATCCAGGGGTCTAATTTTGGCCCCATGCTGTAACTTTGTAGTGCAGGGAATGTTTTTTTGTTCCCCCACATGCCTCCTGCAGTGTCTCAAAGGGCTTTGAGTAGCTGCAAGAGGCATGTGCGTGCTCGTCTGAACACACCTGCACTGAGCTCTCTTATTGAGACCAATCAGAACTGCTGGGTGATCAGCCCTTTTAGAAAATCAGCTGGCTTATATAGGTGGCAGAGTATGGACCACATGGCAGTATTTTATGTCACTGTGCACCCAAATAGTACTTATCCAGCCACATAACTGACATTTTTGGCACAGTTTGCGATCCTGTAGCATGGACACTATGCATAAGTGCTAAAAACAGGTATTATGCAACTGGATTCTGCCCAGAATATTTCAGGCTAAATGTCTCAGTTTTTCAGAGAAAACTGGACATTGTACAAAGCCAGGTACCTTTGAAAAAATCCTAAATAGGAAACATTTAATTGGATTCTACAAAAATGCTTTAAAAATCTATAGAAATTGAAAGATCTTTCAGAAAAGAATTTCCGAAATTACTTTGAAGAGAATTGGTAGAAATTTTGAGCTCCCTTAGGAAAGATTGTGAACCATTCTAATAGAATATTAGAAAATATAGGACTGGAAGACATCTCAAGCAATCATCTATTCTTGACCAGTCCCTCCTCTGGACAGAACTATGCTTGTCTAAACCATCCCAGATAAGTTTATCAACTAGGACTTAAAGACAGCTCGGACTCAGCTAGAGGCTGAAGACCTCTCTCAATAATTTATTATAGTACTTACAGACACTTATAGTTGAAAGGTCCTCTGGGTATCTAACCTAAATCTCCTTCATGGCAATTTAAATCTATAAACTTCTTCTCCTGTCCCCTGCACACACAGGGAACAGTTGATCACCCTTCTCTTTTCAGCAGCCCTTTAATTGAATACTTATCAAAACCCCATTCATCTTATTTTGTCTAGACAAAACAATCCCAGTTTTTTCAAGATGTCATCAGGTATCATGTTTTCTAGAGCGCTAATAATTTTGTTACTTTCTTCTGACCTCTGTAGTTTGTCCGTATCTTTCTTGAAGTTCACTACCCAAAACTAGGAAAAAAAAGCCTCATCAGGGATAAATAGAGTGGAAGAATAGACTAGAATAAGTGTGGGGGGGCAACCAGTTGCACAGGTGCCACAAATGGCATGGGCAACCTCTATGTGTAGTACATGGCAGACTGGGGAGTGGATAGGCATCACAGTGGCAGATAGAGAAGGGAACAGAAGGGTGACCAGGCAAGGAAAAGGGATCAGAATGGCACTCAGCAAGGATGCGGAGCAAATTTGGCAGGCATGCCATAGAAAGTGTTATGACCACTGGAGAAGAAGCATCACTTCCCAATTGCCTAAGTGTCTTGCCTAAGTGGCAATGTCCTCCACCCACCAGGCCTGCTTCTGCAAATCTTACACCTGTTCCTGGGCTTGTTCCCACACCTCCCACTCTTCTGCCACCACCTCCAGCCACTGGAACAGAAGTGTCCAATCCTTGATCTGCTGCTGGCACAGGCAGCACATACAGTGGGCTCCAACAGTGGGTGGCAGCAACCCTGAAGCAGCATCCCCACTGGGGCTGGCAGGCCACTGGGTGCTGGCCACAGGCAGCCTGCCTCCCTCACTCGCTTCCCAGGGTAGGACAGGCCATACTGCTGTCAGCACCTGCTGCTGTAGTGCCATACTTTGCTAACCCCTGCTCTCTCCCTGCAGGCCAGTCGCTCCACTATGCTGCCGCCCAACCCATGGACCTGGAAGCAGGGAGCTCCCAGAAAACTGGGGTGAGGTCACACCCCTGCCCTCCCTGCAGGGGATCTTTCTGGGGAGACACCTGGGGGCTACTGCCCCCCCTTCCCTGCACTGCCACTGTACCCCAAGGATGCCCTGGCTGGTGCATGAGGAGCTATTTGTGCAGGTGGAGGAGTGCCCAAGCCACTATGCCCTGCTGCTGCTGATCCTCCTGGTGCTCAGGTACACCTGTGCTCCTGATTTGGGACTCTGAGCTATGACTGAGCGGGGATCAAGCCCAGGCTGCCTCGCAACTTCTGCCAGCACCTGGAAGACTACCTGTGGCAGCGCTATACATCTCTGCCCCCCACTGCCAAGGAAGACATCGCTGCCAACATTGATGCCTTCCTTGGCATGAGAGAGGCCCGTGCCCACCAAGCGGTGGGGACACGGGCGGAACTGGGGCCAGGAGAGTGCAGGTGGGACAGGCAGAGAAAGGGGGCAGGGCCGGAGCCTGGAACAGGGCAAGAGTGGGGACTGGGAGAGCCCTCTCTTCAGTGCAGGATTTACCTCGTATCCAGGGCTAGAGATGCTGGTGGTTGGCGTGGGCCTCCCTGTTGGCAATGGTGACCAGCTGCACCCAGTGTCCTCAGCACACAGTATGAGGCAGGCCAGGGGTCCCCCATGGGGAGGGGCTGGCACTGGTGGTAGATGGCAGTGTCCTGACCAGCTGCTCCTCATGGCAGGGGCTGGGAGTGTGGAGCTGGCAAGGCAGCCACTGGCCAGGGCTCCCTGAGCTGCTCAGGGTGGGAGCAGCAGCCAGGGAGGTGGGTGAAGTGGGGCACTAACCACCCAAGGGCCCCTTCTCTGGCGAGGTGGCACCACCGGAGGGGTCAGGGCAGGGCAGGGGCTTGGACAAGCCGCCCTTGCTGGTATAAACTACTGGGTTGCAGCCTGGGTCCCAGGGCACCAAAATATTGGTCAGCTGCCACAAGAAAGTCATTGTCTTGCAGGCACAATGGGACTGATGGTTGTAGTCAGTCATGGCTACCCACTGTGCCTGCAAGGCCTTCATCCCTATGTGTCACTGCCATGCCATCTGGGACTGACCTCTCTCATGCATCCTTCCTGACAGGGCCTCATAAACGTGGGTGTTGGAGCACCTGCTCCATGTGAACTGCCTCTGCACCTTTTCATCCCCCCCAGAGGGCCACGGGGTCACGAAGCTCCACCTGGCTCTAGTTGGGGCCATGGGTGCAGGGCTCAGGTGCATGCATGTGGGCAGGGCCAGTCCTCAATGGGGAGGACATGGTGGTATATCCCATGCCAGCCCTCTGGGCTCCTGCGCCAGCCTTGTGTGGCCAGCCCTGGAGCACCTGCCCCTATGCAGCTGTCCCTGTATGGCCAGTCCACTTTAGCACCCAGCTCAGGGCCATAGCCAGGGACTGGGAGCTGCATGGCAGAGGCAAATGTGCCACAGGACTTGCAAACACAGGAGACAGTGCTGGGGATGAGCAGCAACAGCAGGGAGAGGTGCTGGCCTTGCTACCAGAGGCAGCCAAGCAGCAGCCCTGGGGAGATCCCAGGGTTGTGCAGGGGGTGCAACAGGCTGCAGCCCTTTGCAAGTCTCGCCTATGGCCAGGCAGGAGCTCTGGCTAGGGGACAAGACTGGCAGCAGCAGCCTGAGTCCTGTCCAGGGGGCACACAGGGCCTGAAGTGCTGAATGGTCCTGGGAAGTGTGCCCCAGGGCACAAAATATCCGCTGGCTTTTACAGCCTGCAGGTAGAGGCTGCCACAGAGCAGCTCCGGCTGGGTCAGGAGAGGTGCCCAGCCAGGAGCCCTGGGGCTGAGCTCAGGCTGACTCCCTAGTGGCTGGGCAGATCCAGAATTAAAGTTAGTGCTGGGTCATGTCTACACGTTCATTAATGCGCTTTAAGTAATTGTGTCTAAATTTGATATGTGCATTTGCCAGAGCAGCAAACAGCCAGAGAAGCTCACTGCCCCTACACCACTGTTTGTTACTCGTCTTTTCCACAAACCTTCATTTTTTCAAGTGGCTAAGGAACCTAATGCCATCTAATGAACACAGTTTACATTAAGTCCATAGTCTGCATAACTGTGCAGCAGTTTTTCAGTCCTGAGGCTATCTGCCTACATAGAGTACATTGCATTACACTGAGGAGCTTGTGATTCGCTGTCAGCTTCAGAACTTTTTCAGCAGTCCTGTAAACTAATCAGTCATTCTACATTATACAGTTGTTCCTTCCAAAGTATAGTACTTTTCACTTGTCCTTACTGAATTTCATTTGATATGTTTCTAATCTAAGCATCAGAATGGGGAAGTAGCAAGGGCACCTACTGGGGGGCTTAGATGCCTCTATACTAATGCTAGGAGCATGGGGAAGAAGCAGGAGGAACTTGCACTCCTGCTTGCAAATAAAGAATTCGACCTGGTTTAGCTAAGAGAAACTTGCTGGGATCCTACCCACGACTGGGCAGTGGACATTGAGGGCTACAAGCTGTACAGACAGGACAGAGTAGGGGAAAAAAGGGTTGGGGGCCTTGCTCTCTATGTTAAGGAGCATTATACATCTTCCATAGTTAAACTGGGCCAGGAAGAAGGGAAAATTGAGGTACTATGGGTCAGGTTACAGCGGGGTCAGGGTGAAAGGGACTTGGTAGTGGGGGTCTACTACAGATCCCCACACCAAGGGGATGAGTTAGACCTGGAATTCTCTAGACAGCTCTCAGAGGCAGTGCGCTCAAAGGACCTGGTCATCATGGCTGACGTTAACTTCCCAGACATCTGCTGGGAGAAACAGGCAGCCAGGTCTGCCCATTCATGAAAGTTTCTAACCTCCTTACAGGACCTTCACCTATTGTAAGAGGTACACATTCCCACTAGGGGAAATGCCTTACTTGACTTGGTACTGGCCACAGGGGATGACTTGGTGGGGGATCTGCAGGTGCAAGGTAATTGAGGGGATAGTGACCACCTATTGATTGGGTTCACTATCTGGAGAAAGGTGGGGAAGATAACTAGTAGGACAGAAGTGCTAGACTTCAGGAAGGCCAACTTCAACAAGCTCAGGAGATACTCAGGGAGGGACTAACTGGTAAAAGCCTTGGAGAGATGGGAGTCCAGGAAGGGCAGGCATTTCTCAAGGGACTAACCCTCCAAGCACAGAAAAGGACCATCCCAGTACACATAAAAGGAGGCAAAAAACCAAAGAAACCCTCTTGGTGGAGCAGAGAAATCCAGGAGAGCCTGGAAGGGAAAAAAAGAGGCCTACAGGCTTTGGAAGCATGGGGCTGCCACCAAGGAGAAGTATACCTGCTTGGCTTGAGCTTGCAGGGAAACAGTGAGGACAGCCAAAGTGGAAATGGAGCTTAGGCTGGCAGCAAAAGTTAAGGATAACAAAAAGTCATTCTTTAAGTACATAGGAAGCAAAAAGAAGGTGCAGGGTAATGTAAGGCCCCTTCAGGATGAACTAGGGCAACTGGTAACAGATAGGATGGCCAAAGTGGAGCTTCTAAATGATTTCTTTGCATCCGTGTTCCTGGACATGAATACAAATATGCATTCCATTGGGACTTTAGATAAGTCCAGTATAGATACCAACCTACCAACTGTTCATGCTGCCCTAGTAAAGGGGCACCTGGAGGGGTTGAATGTATTTAAGTCAACAGGCCCTGATGATCTTCATCCGAGGGTATTTAGGAAGTTATCTGCAGTCATAGCGGAACCGCAGGCACAACTGATCGACCACTCGTGGTGCTCAGGATAGGTCCCAGAGGATTGGAAAAGGGCCAATGTTGTCCCTAATTTCAAGAAGGGGAGGAAGGAGGAACCAGGTAACTACAGTCCAGCTAGTCTCACCTCTATCCTTGGCAAGAACTTTGAGAAAATTGTTAAGGATCACATTTGTGGGGGACCAGCGGGTAAAATGATGCTCAGGAGCAATCAGCATGGGTTCATAGCAGGCAGATCCTGCCTGACTAACCTGGTTTCATTTTATGACCGGGTCACAAAATGCTTGGATGAAAGAACAGAGGTAGATGTTATTTACTTAGATTTTAAAAAGGCCTTTGACACAGTGTTACACCCAATTCTTATAAATAAACTAAACAGTTGCAATGTAGATTATTACACAGTTCAGTGGGTAGAAAATTGGCTTATGGGATGCACCCAGAG
>NW_005842012.1:1330625-1331468 GCF_000455745.1 Alligator sinensis | reverse complement strand
AGGTCCCCCCACAGGCTCTCAAGGGGGAGAGAAGAGAGCCCGTGGACCCCAGACCCCGGGAGCAAGCCCCCAGAGGGGCATACATACCTCCTGAAGAGCAGCAGAAGCAGGAGCCACGTGCACAGCCGCAGCCACATGAACCGGCATTACGCCGGCTGTGGCATCAGCTGTGCCCAGCGAGGGGAACAGCTGAGCCAATATCAGCGGCCGTATTGGCCACTGTGGGAAGATTTAAAAACCCCATTGGAGTGGGGACGGAGAGAGAGCCAGAGAGAGAGAGCACGCGCTGGCAGCTCGTGAGGCGAGCTCCGGAATGGGGAGGAAGCAACCCAGCCTGCGAGGCTCCAGCAGGCAGCCCAGGGAAGGAGCAAGTGGGAGGCAGAGCAGGAGGCAGACAAAGAGGGCAAGTGGAGGCATTCTTGCACACACCTGAAGGAGCTTGCACTCAGAGGGCAAGGGAGCTCCCTGCTTGTGGTAAGGGAGAGGAAACAGCAGAGAATCTGGGAGGGAGCTGGAATAAAACCTGAAAACCTGGAATAAAACCTGAAAACCTGGAATAAAACCCTGCAGCTCCTCCTGACCCAGAGGAATATTTTCTATAAAAAAAAAAAAAAAGGAAAGCTCCCTCCAGAAGGGAGGGAGAGCAACCGGAACCCTGGAACCGGTCTGAAGCCATAATACGAGGCCAGGAAACATTTGTAATGCATCATCCAACAGCCGGCGTGTGGACGGGGTGTAGAGTCATAGATTCATAGACTCAAAGATGTTAGGGTCGGAAGGGACCTCAATAGATCATCGAGTCCGACCCCCTGCATAGGCAGGAAAGAGGGGTGGGGATTGATG
>NW_005842012.1:1329950-1330609 GCF_000455745.1 Alligator sinensis | reverse complement strand
ATCTAACCTCCTCTTGAAGACCCCCAGGGTAGGGGAGAGCACCACCTCCCTTGGGAGCCCGTTCCAGACCCTGGCCACATTAACTGTGAAGAAGTTCTTCCTAATGTCCAGTCTAAATCTGCTCTCTGCTAGCTTGTGGGCATTATTTCTTGTAACCCCCGGGGGCGCCTTGGTGAATAAATACTCACCAATTCCCTTCTGTGCCCCCATGATGAACTTATAGGTAGCCACAAGGTTGCCTCTCAACCTTCTCTTGCGGAGGCTGAAAAGGTCCAGTTTCTCTAGTCTCTCCTCGTAGGGCTTGGTCTGAAGGCCCTTAACCATACGAGTGGCCCTTCTCTGGACCCTCTCCAGGTTATCCACATCCCTCTTGAAGTGCGGAGCCCAGAATTGCACGCAGTACTCCAACTGCGGTCTGACCAGCGCCCGATAGAGGGGAAGTATCACCTCCTTGGATCTATTCGTCATGCATCTGCTGATGCACGATAAAGTGCCATTGGCTTTTCTGATGGCTTCGTCACACTGCCGACTCATGTTCATCTTGGAGTCCACTAGGACTCCAAGATCCTTTTCCGCTTCCGTTCCACCAAGCAGGTCATTTCCTAGGCAGTAGGTATGCTGGACATTTTTCCTCCCTAGGTGCAGCACTTTGCATTTCT
>NW_005842012.1:1327983-1328279 GCF_000455745.1 Alligator sinensis | reverse complement strand
TTTTATGGTCTCTGAGAGCTGCCTCAGGAGCCCCAAATCTAGCTCTTCCCCTTGGTGTGGGGGTCTGTAGCAGACCCCTACCACCAAATCCCTTTCACCTTGACCCCCATGTAACCTAACCCACAATCCTTCTACTTTCTCCTCCTTCGATTCTGTCTTGATAAGGGTCGATGTTTATTGCTCGTTGACATAGAGCGCAACCCCTCCCCCTTTTCTTCCCCACCCTGTCCTTTCTGTACAGTTTATAACCCTCAATATGTACCACCCAGTCGTGGGAAGAATCCCACCAGGTTTCT
>NW_005842012.1:1324942-1327763 GCF_000455745.1 Alligator sinensis | reverse complement strand
GTGGGTGCCACATGGTTTGGTGGTCCACGGCTTCCCCCGCCCTCATCTTTCCCTCCCCCAATGAGCCTAACTTCAAGCCTGCTGGAGGAGATCTGCCAACCTAGAAGAGAACACACGCTTACCTTTGGGGTAAGGCAGAGCCTCGAGCGAGTATAGGGGAGGCGGAGCCCCGTGGAACACCACGTCGAATGACCGTGAGTACCACCGTCTATCGGGAGACCCCACCCATGCTAAGAACTCCACTGTAGACCCCTCTTAAGGTGCGGTTAACATCCAAGTTGTGGCAGGCAAGTTGAGGGTAGGGGCAAACCCCGATAGACTGGGCAGCGAGAGGGTCACGAGCTCCACAGTGGTGCATTGGCTGGGAAACATTCATATACGGCATTAACGGGTCAGTGTTCCCGACCCGGGATTAAAAAGGGATGCAGCAGCCAGTACTAGTGCACACAGAGCTGCTTACGCAGGCGATCCAGACCATAGGGCAAGTGCTGGAAGTGCACTAACTACAGGGCGCACACCAGCAACAGTGGATGCAGCGAAATTCTGCTCTATTTAAAATGCCCCGGATGACTAAGGAGGATGATCCCGAAGCTTATATTGAAGCATTTGAGAGGATGACTATCCAGACAGGATTGGACTGTGGTCAGTGGTGCCATCACCTAGGGGCGCTGGTGATAGATCAGGCTCAAGCTGCCTACCGAGCTCTATCAAGGGAGGAAGCCCGAGATTACGGGACAGTCAAGGCAGCGATCCTCTACAGGCTTGAGATTTAACCAGAAAGTCACCGACAGGCCTTCAGAGCACGAAAGACCAAGGAGGCTAAGCGACCCAGGGGTTTGTTGCAATCTTTAAGGGATTCACTTAATAAATGGTTGCCAGCCAGCAAGTTTGACCGGGAGGGAGTGACGGACCAGATCCTACTCGAACAGTTCATATGGGATTTGGAGGAAGACACCCAGAGATGGGTACGGAGACACCAGCCACAAACTAGTGAAGAGGCGCTCTGCTTGGCTGAGGCTTTTGCAAATTCCGAAAGGGAGAGAGGATACGGGCGAGGCTCCCGAGGCCCGAAAGAAGGACAGCTAAGTTAAGGGGAGAGGCGGACGGGCCCGAGACGAGAACCACCAAAAGGGGTGGTGTGCTATCGCTGTGGGCAGACAGGACACATCTCCTGCGAATGTGGGATGGGCCTGAGTGAGTTGAGTCACGCACCAACAGGATATCCTCCCCCCCAGGATAGAGGCAAAGAGGTGGAGAGAGGGGAGCCTATGGATTGCAGTTTTGGGTCCGCCACCCAAGACGGAGGATGGAACCAACCCGTAGTAACCACATGGATCGGAGACAGGGTGGTCAAGGCCACATTGGACACTGGGTGTTCCCAGTCCCTACTTCAGGCAGACCTTGCTCAGCAGACAGGATGGAAGAATGCAGGATCCCCGACGATGACCTGTATATTAGGGGGAGAGATGCGGTTCCAAACTTGTTATGTGCCGTTCCAGGTGATGGAGTTTAGCGGAGAGCTACGAGTCAGAATTGCCCCAACCCTGGCTTGTGAGATGATCCTA
Source organism: Alligator sinensis (assembly GCF_000455745.1). Lineage (NCBI taxonomy): Eukaryota > Metazoa > Chordata > Crocodylia > Alligatoridae > Alligator > Alligator sinensis. The sequence continues at coordinate 1,326,198 of NW_005842012.1, read as the reverse complement.
GGCCGAGAATGGGGGCCATTCTACGCAGTCCTCGAGCGAGTGAGGTCAACGGAAGAAGAAAGTTCCCTTCGGGACCCTGTGGGGCTTATTCAAGTTCACGCGGATGCCCTTTGGCTTTAACAGTATGGCCGCAACCTTTTAAAGGTTGATGGACAACTTATTGGCACCACATGCAGCATACGCGGCGGTGTACATTGATGACATCATTATATTTTCCGCCAGTTGGCAACAACACCTTAAGGCTCTCAGAGCTGTCGTGGGAGAACTCCGAGTGGCGGGGATGACCGCCAACCCGAAGAAATGCAAGCTGGCAGGAAAAGAAACAGCATAGCTGGGATTTTGAGTAGGCCGAGGGACTTTTCGGCCCCTTACAGACAAGATTGAAGCTATAAGGCAATTCCAAGAACCGCAAACCCGCAAACAACTGCGTTCCTTCTTGGGACTCGTTAACTATTATCGACGATTTATACCCAGCTTCGCAACTCTCTCCACACCACTTACAGACGCATTAGCGGGGAGGTCTGCAGCGCCACTGAAACGGACACCAGAGATGCGGAAGAGCTTCCAAGACTTGAAAGAGGCAATGCACCATCATGTTATTGTGCACACACCTACTTTAATGCCCCTTTTGTTTTACAGACAGATGCATCAGAGCGCCCAATCACATTCGCCAGCAGAAAACTCAGCTGTGCGGAAACCAGGTATGCCACCATCAAGAGGGAGTGTCTGGCAATACGCTGGGCAACAGAATACTTTAAGTACTACCTAATGGGGAGGGAATTTGTGGTAGTGACTGATCACTCCCCACTACAGTGGTTGACACAGAAACAGAGCATGAATGCCAGGATCACCAGCTGGGCTTTGGCAGTGCAGCCATTCAAGTTCACAGTGGTACACCGTCCGAGCAAAGATAACTTTGTGGCTGGCTTCTTGTCTGGATGGGGAGACGCGGACAATCCAGAAGAAGGTTCGGGTCGCATCCATGGGGAGGAGCAGCAGGTGGTACATGCTGTCACACGGGAAAACCAGACACCATGAGGCAACTTAAGGGGGGAGGTCTGTGGCAGCGAGGTGCCCCCACAGGCTCTCAAGGGGGAGAGAAGAGAGCCCGCAGACCCCAGACCCCGGGAGCAAGCCCCCAGAGGGGCGTACGTACCTCCTGGAGAGCAGCAGGAGCAGGAGCCACGTTCGCAGCCGCAGCCGCGCGAGCCGGCATTATGCCGGCTGGGGGGTTCGCGCGTTCCGGCGCGGGGGAC
>NW_005842012.1:1319031-1324915 GCF_000455745.1 Alligator sinensis | reverse complement strand
GTATCAGCCGCTGCAGGAAGATTTAAAAACCGCATCAGAGCGGGGATGGAGAGAAAGCCGGAGAGAGTGCACGCGCTGGCAGCTCGTGAGGCGAACTCCAGCATGGGGAGGAAGCAACCTAGCCTGCGAGGCTCCAGCAGGCAGCCCAGGGAAGGAGCAAGTGGGAGGCAGAGCAGGAGGCAGACAAGGAGGGCAAGCGGAGGCACTCTTGCACACACCTGAAGGAGCTTGCACTCAGAGGGTAAGGGAGCTCCCTGCTTGTGGTAAGGGAGAGGAAACAGCAGAGAATCCAGGAGGGAGCTGGAATAAGGGGGATAACCCTGCAGCTCCTCCTGACCCGGAGGAATATTTTCTAAAAAAAAAAAAGGAAAGCTCCCTCCAGAAGGGACGGAGAGCAACCGGAACCCTGGAACCGGTCTGAGGCCATCATACAAGGCCAGGAAACATCTATAACGCATCATCCAATGGCTGGCGTGTGGATGGGGTGTAGGGGAGACGGAGCCCCATGGAACACCGCGTCGAACAACCGTGAGTACCACCGTCTATTGGGAGACCTCATCCGTGCTAAGAACTCCACTGTAGACCCCTCTTAAGGTGAGGTTAACATCCAAGTCATGGTAGGTGAGTTGAGGGGATGGGCAAACCCCGATAGACTGGGTGGTGAGAGGGGTGCAAGCTCCACAGAGGTACACAAACTAGACAGCAGGGAGCAAATCCAAGCTGATTTGGACAGGCTAGGGAAGTGGGCCGAACAGAATAGGATGCAGTTTAACAAGGATAAGTGTCATCTGTTGCACCTGGGGAGGAAGAATCATCAACACTCCTATAGCCAGGGAGGTACCACTCTAAGTAGCACAACTGCAGAAAGGGATCTCGGAGTCGTAGTCAACTCCAAAATGAACATGAGTCACCAGCGTGATGAAGTAATAGGTAAAGCTACCCTTTCTTGCATAAGTAGGTGCATCACGAACAGGTCTAGCGAGGTGATACTTCCCCTCTGTGCAGCACTGGTCAGACTGCAACTGGAGTACTGAGTTAAGTTTTGGGCACCGCACTTCAAGAGGGATGTGGATGACCTGGAGAGGGTTCAGAGGAGGGTCACTCATCTGGTTAAAGGTCTACAGAAAAAACCCTATGTGGACCGATTGGGAGACCTGAACCTCTTTAGGCTCCGCAAGAGGATCTCATGGCCGCCTAGAGGCTCATTGTGGGGGCCAGCAAGAAATAGAGGATACAATGTTTACCAGTGCACCTGTCAGTGTAACTAGAAATAATGGCCACAAGCTGGAAGAGAGCAAATTCAGATTGGACATCAGGAGAAAATTCTGTACAGTGAGGGTTGCCAAAATATGGAATATGCTTCCAAGGGAGATGGTACTGTCCCTTTCCTTGGAGTTATTTAAAAGGAGATTGAACAGACACATGGCTGGGGCCATCTGACCACAGAACTCATTCCTGCCTAGGGCAGGGGGTTGGACTCGATGATCTCTGTCTATAATTTCATAAAATGACTCCAAAATAACCTTTGTTCATTGGTATAAAAATCTGTAAGGCATTCCCATAGCGCCTTTATTTCTAGAACAGTTGTTCATTAAAAGAATGATCTAGTAACATTCAAATACTGGAGTAGTGGCAATTGCAATTGCAATGGCACCCAAAATTCACCACTGTTCTTATGCCCTGGGTATCCAGCTGTATCCCTATCTTGCTGCATCAGAGACAGCTTGCCAGAGTAGGGTCTATAAAACTAGAGGTAGGAAAGTGTCAGCGGTGCCTTTTTGCAGGGGGTGCACCACCACATGCAGGGTACACGCCCATGCACCCCCTACATGTAGCCCCTGTAAAAACCTTTGGTATCTATTTGGTATCTATTTTGAATTATTTGCTATAGTTACTGCATGGTTACAGTAGATAGAAAGGTGGAACAGGAAGTCTGAGGAGGGAGTTGAGGAATACAGTCAAATCAGTCAGGAGAAGAAATATTTATTACTAATAGGAATTCTCTGACCACATCTCAAGGAAAAGAAATGTTCATATACTCTATTCACAAGTGTTTAGCAAAGAAAGCTGTATATCATTGCACAAACTGATCCCGTCAGAAGAGAATGAAAAGCTAAGTACTGTGAATCAAATCCATCCCTTCACAGAGGACCAGCAGAAGAAATATCTGCTTCTTAGGACCTCAAAGCTTATTTTGCCATGCTGTATAATAATTTTCTCTCCTCTTCCCCTTATTATTACTCTAAATTTTCCCACTGTAATCCCTGCTCTTCCAAAGTCTTTCTACTGCTTCTCAGTCTTTTATTTCTCATCCCTGCTCCGTCTCCCACATCCTCTTAGTTTTCTTTTCTCGTAGTCCTATTACTTTCACTGTTTTCTCCTATCATCATTCTTATCTCCTATTCACACACGCTCAATAGCCACACTTTACCCCCTCAGCCCTTCTAGTTTCACAGCCCTTAGCAGCTAGGTAGCCTAGACAAATACATGATTTGCCTGTTTCAAACACAAAAGGTAGTTTGACAATACAGAAAATACAGAACAAGGCTAGTTTTTCAGTGAAATAAGCCTATGGCACAAAAATAGTCACGGCACAAAAAGCATACCTTTTCCCTCCCCTATAGTATATGATCCTTGGTTGATTACTGCTCTCTCTCTCGCTCTCGCTCTCTCTCTCTCTCACACACACACACACACACACACACACACTTTCTAGCTGATCAAATAGTATTTAGCATTAGGCATCAAAAGCAATATTGTACAATTGAATGCAAAAATAGGTCTGCCCAAGAGAATACAGCCACCGCTCAAATAAGTAGCTTCTCTTAGAATGCAGCAAAGATTGAAGCATTAACTCTAGGGGCAATAGCATTCTAGCAAGTGAAAAGGTACATTTTAAACATAAAACACTACATAATCCCTCATATTTGCTCTACAGTGGAGTAGCATAGAAAAGGCTAGATGTGCAGTGTCTCAGTATTGGTTCCCTAAAGAAGAATCTTCATTTTGTCAGTAAGAGTCTTACCTGAGGCCTCCAAGCAGCAATCCAGTAAACCACAGACCTTTTTCCCTTAACATATTTGCCATCCAAGTACACCGCATGCTGATCCTGCTATTAAAGTAATTTTTAAAAGTATTTTATAAATAATTACCATCTAGGTTGTGGCATGTCATGATAAATGCGTGCCCAAACAGAACCAGTAGAAGAAAGACTTTCTAAGTAATTGAAAATAGAAAGGATTTCATGTTACTAAATTGACATGCTGAACACTGATTTTTAAAATGTATAAAACAGTTTTTAGTGGCCAAACTGTGAAAGCCTCATTTCAAATGGCATATATCTGTTGACATGGCAACACAACAACTTTTGAATGGCATGTTTAAAGAAGGAATGGGTGCTTTTATAGCTTCTGGTAGAGGAAAAAGTGGGGTGTAGGAGAATAGGAAAACACTCAAAGCCCTCGTTATAGACAGAAAAAGAAATTAGGAATAGAGGGCAATCAGTTCTTGGCACTGGGAGAGAATGATGGAAACCTGGTACAGGGGATGTGGATATAGGTGTGTAGCAGGGGCTGGGGCCAAGACCCTGCTATGGTCCCATGGAGCCAGCTAAGCTGGCACAGGATTTACCAGGATGGGTGTGGGAGAGCGGTGCATCCCCGGTGCATTGGAGAAGAGGGTCCAGGGAGAACCCGGGAAACAAGCAGGTCCTGGAGGTTTAAGACCATATGCCCTAGAGAGCCTGTGCCAATTGGCCTGGAAGATGGACTGGGCAGTTTAAAGAAGATGCTAAAGAGAGGATCAGCATTTGGGCATTCCCCAGGGTGGGAAAAGTGCAGAAGAGCCGACAGAGACTGGTAGGGACCCAACGATAGTAGTGGGGTTTGGAAGGAAGTGAAGGTGGCGAGGGCAAAGGAGGGATTTGCCCAGTAAACCTGAGGAAAAGAAAATAAGGGCACAGGATTGACTGGTACAGCTTCACTGAACTATAAAACTGTGCAAGAAACAAGAGTTATTACTTTAAGTTTGAATGAACTGGAGGCCGTGATGAAGAAATACACCGTGATTTACTTTATCTGTGCAAATGAATGGCAGCTGGGAAGAAGTGCAGAGGGGTTGATTTATGATTAAGCATGTTCTTGTAGTGTGTACCTTAGAGTCTCCAAGGAGATTAAGTCTGTAAGGCCTGAAGTAAAGCTGAGGAAAGGCTGAAAGAATAAATAAGTTCACCTAAGGACTAGTTATAGGAATTTAGAGTTCCATATGGGAAGATGCACAAGAAGCGAAGTAAGGAGAGTAGAAAGAAGGTCTTGCTCACAGATAACCAAATACTTAACACTAGAATCAGATTCAGCAAGATGAGAAACAAGGGCTGGGAAGCAATGGCCTAAAGAACTTGGAACAGTAGGTCAAAGGCGCACACATGCCCACAGGACTGTACATACACATCTCCAGTCCATGGTGGGGAGGATAGGTGACCTTGGAATGGATGCACACAGAAGGGGAAAGAAAAGAGAATTTGGGGGCATCTCTGAATTAAAGAAAGATGAGAAAGGGTATTTGGGGAGCTGATGGTAGGGAGCAAAGAACAAAGAAATAAGGAGTCTCTGGTATACACAATAAATTTAACCAACAAAACTTACGAAGTTGTGTGTGATCCCCAAATTTGGTATATAAAACTCAGGGGTTCAGAATGCAAGAGTGCTTTTAACCTGAACTATAGGAGGCTAGTAGCATAATGCTATAGATGCTCATAAATTTAGAGTGTAGTAAAGGAATTATCTGCCTTAACTATTATAATCTACAATTGTTTCACTACAACTAGGGACAGACATTCAAAAAGCCTGAACTTGAATTGATTCAACCTTTGCAGGTTAGTCTAATCTGGCTAGGCTGAAGCGGTTTCCAACCATACAGGCAATCCCTCTGGACTGAGGAAACTCAGGCACATGCCTTCAGTGGCTCAGGCTAGAAGCCGGGGTGTGGTTAGAGGAGCCCTCCTACCCCTTCCACACAAATAAACTGAGGGGGGCATGGTCAAACCCCAGCAGGGCTCTGATTAGGGAGGGGTATGAACCCCCACCCTGCCTGCAGTCCCAGGCTTTTCCCCACTCTCTGCTCAAGGGGTGGGGGTGTTGCCAGCCTGCAGCCCTGGGATAGTACTCTGAGGCAAGGGGGAGGGGTATGTGCATGTGCAGTGCATGCATCTGTTGGTAATACGGAACTTTTAACTTTCCCTCCCTACTTCTGTATTCTATCTACAGCAAACTGACAAGCAAGCAAGCCAGGGGTAGGGGGGAGCTGATAATAGTGTTTCATAGATTTCATAGATTTCATAGACATCAGGGCTGGAAGGGACCTCGGAAGATCATCGAGTCCAGCCCCCTGCCCAAAGGGCAGGAAGTCAGCTGGGGTCATAGAATCCCAGCAAGATGAGCATCCAGTTTCATCTTGAAGGTGTTCAATGAAGGCGCTTGAACCACCACCGGTGGCAGGCTGTTCCAGACCTTGGGGGCTCGGACAGTAAAGAAATTCTTCCTTATGTCCAGCCTGAAACGATCTTGAAGTAGTTTGTGACCATTCGACCTCGTCATCCCTTGGGGCGCTCTGGTGAACAAACGTTCCCCCAGATGATGGTGGTCACCCCTGATAAACTTGTAGGTGGCCATCAGATCACCCCTGAGCCTGCGCTTTTTCAGGCTAAAGAGCCCCACGGCTCTCAGCCTGTCATCGTAGGGTCTGCTTCCCTGACCTCTGATCATGCGCGTGGCTCTTCTCTGGACTCTCTCAAGCTTCTCCACATCCTTTTTGAATTGTGGAGCCCAAAACTGGACACAGTACTCCAGCTGCGGCCTCACTAAGGCCAAGTACAGGGGGAGAATGA
>NW_005842012.1:1308288-1317966 GCF_000455745.1 Alligator sinensis | reverse complement strand
TGAAAAAGGACTTTTTATTGTCCTTGATGCTCGAAGCTAGTTGGAGTTCAGTTGCAGCCTTGGCTTTCCTGGTCTGCTCCCTACAGGACCGGACCAGTGCAGAATAATCCTCCTTGGAGGTGACTCCCATCCTCCATCCTTTGTAGGCCTTTCTTTTTAGCCTCAGGAGATCTGCTAGGTCCCTGGAGAGCCAGGGGGGCTGCTGTGCCCTCTTGCTGCCTTTCCTCCGAGATGGAATAGACTTAGTTTGTGCATTGAGGATCGCTCCCTTGAGGAGCAACCACTCCTCTTGAACTCCCCTCTCCCTGTGGTCACGGCCCCTTAGGGCCTCACTGACAAGCCTCCTGAGCTTGTCAAAGTCGGCGTTCCTGAAGTCAAAGACTTGCGCGTTGCTGACCGACTTGCCAGCTTATCAGCAGTTTATCATCCTTTCCTCAGTATTTATTGCCCCATTAAGAAAACAGAGAGATGTTACCAGCTATCTGTTGATTCAGCACAGAAGACACAAGGCAGAGGGGAGGGGAGAATTTGTGCTTAGCAGAGAGTGGTAAGGAGGAGGGAGGGGAGCAAACAGCTTTTCTCAAACAGCATTTCCAGGAAGAACATTACCAGCTACCTGTTGATTAGCTCCAAAAAGCCCGTCTCTCCCACATAATGGACTGTAGCCAGGATGTGGTCTGGAAGTTAATGCTGAGGTCTCCTGCTTAGCATGGAGAAGCCAGGCAGATGCAGAGGGGAGGGGCCAGCCCTGCTGTGGAGCAGAGAGCCCTGCCCAGGCCAAGAGCGTGTCAGGATGCTGGAGGACTCTGGTTTATCTTAAACCAGCAAGGGATCTGGGACAGAAATTGCATAAACCAGTTTGAGCCAAATCAGCTAAGTCTGATACTACATTCAACCAAGTTTATCTCAAACCGGTTTCAGCTGTTTTCAAACTCGTTTATGTGCACTGAACATCTGTTCTGTTACAGAGTTAAACCAGTTTCTGATCACTTAACCTAGTTTATGTGTAATATCTGTCCCTAGCCTACTAGTTTTCATTAAGTATGACTGACAGAAACCTTCGGAGGGATGTTAGAACAACAGCTGTCCCTGTGTTGTACTTTACTGTGGGCCAAATGCTATTTCCAAACTCAAGCCTGAGTATCTAGGGTTTGTGGGAAGGGAGGTTAAGAGAGGGCATTTAACAGGAGTTTACCTATACATACAGTTTTGTTGTTGTTATAGCAGCCTAATACTGTAGCAAGAAACCTTTTTGCCTGCCCCCCTCTGCCCCCAAATGTGGAGCTCCTCCATATGGCAAAAGCCCCTTTTGCAGTATTTGCCCCCTTTTGGGGATGCTTTCTCTTTTCTACCTTTCTTCCTTCCTCTATCTTTTTCTTTTATTATATTATTGTTATTTTTATATAAGGTGTACTTGTAGTGAAAATAGAGCTTGTAGATGCTTTTACAAATGTACTTTAAGTTTAAAAGTAAGTTATACCATGTAACAGTGTTAGCAAGAGCAGGAATCTCTGTATGGAGCAGGTCCCTGAATGAATCATGGTTGACTGTGTAACACAGTAGGTAGTCTGATAAACAAGTTAACAAGCGGCAATTAACACCTACAAAACTAGGGACCAAGAAGAGGAAAGAATCAATACAGAGCCAGGAACTCTGTGAAACTTCACTGTTAAAGGTGCGGAAGCCCCGGTTTGAATTAATCAATGCTAGAAACATACCCTTGGGGCTGAAATGCCCCCTGATCAACCACTTCCAGAGCTCTATTCATCACGGCAGTGAATCAATCAAAATTCATCAATGGACTCCTGAGACTGCATGTACCTATGGATGTGACCCCTGGGGCTGACAGCTGCCATCCAGCAGCTACCAAGAGGGACAATGACCCCTGGATTGGGTAAGCCTGAGAATTGGGGAGTCACCAAAGTCTGCCAGACAGGGATAAAAGGCAGTGAAGAATGACCCCCAACAGTGCCCTCTTTTACCTGACCAGCACCCTGCCTGTCCAGCCAGAAGGACCGCCCGGCGACCCCCTTCTGAAGCAACATCTCACTGAAAGAAGCCTCAACTGGCCATCGACGGTAGACTCCAGCGCTTGGGGATAGATATATCTTGACATCGGTGCTTAGTGTTCATAGCTAGCTACTGTGAGTGTGTGTGTGTGTGTGTGCATAAATCTGTGTATGCTTGAGGGGGATCAGCACCAAGGTTTATGGTCTGACTTTTGCATCCATCCAAATAACTAGAATTTTATGATGATCCTTTGTAGCCAACAATACCTGAAATTTCCCTATTTGTCTTAGGAGAATGACAAGATGGTGTAAGCAGCCTTAGATCCATACTTATTCATAACACTGAAAACTCTGACTCTTTTCTGATATCCCTTCTTCCCTTGCACAGCAGAACCACAGTAATTCTACTACCATCAAGCCTTTGCATGTCTCTGGCAGATCAGGCAAAATGTGCTGCTCTGTGATGGAAGAGAAACAAAAGATTGTGCTACTAGGCTAAGTACAGACAGTCAAGAAGCCTGAGGGGAAATCAATCCAGTCTTCACAGGTTCTTTTAAACTGCGTAAATTGGATAGCTAATGAACAGAATTCACATTCAGTCTTTGGTGAGGGAAGCCAGGCAGATGCCAGCCCTCACTGGCTATCTGGCTCATGCCCCCAGCCCCTGCTGTCCCTGCCCCTGCCCCTGCAGGGGGGTGAAATGGAGTGCCCCCATGCCCGCTCCTATTCCCAGTCCCCCCTCCTCAAGCTGGGGTCTGGCCAGCTGTGCGGGGGATGCCATGGAGGAGGAGGCAGAGGTTCCCTGTCCTTTCCTGGCCAGGCCAGTTGCACAGCCCTGCCCCCTGCAAGTCTCTGCTTCTCATCCACAGAAGGGAGGTGGGAACGAAGCTCCCAACTCTAATCTTGCCCCCCCTCAGCTAGGACCTTCCCATCTGCGCCCTCCCACCCTGCCTGGGCTGGTCGCATAGCCCTGCCCCCTGCATGTCTCTGTCTCTGACTCGCAGGGGAGAGAAGCCCCCCAACCCAATCTCAGTCCCCCTCCCCCCCCTGCTGGAGGAGGCCAGCACCACATGGGTGTCCCCCCTTCCGGGCCAGATCCACATAAGGAAGGATCAAATCCTGCCATCCTGCACAAGCCCCCCAGGCATAGGCAACCAGTAGGGGGTGGACGGGGGTGCATGTGCCCCCCCTGACAGGGCCAGTGACCCCCCTGATAGCTGATACTGATGCTGTCAGTAGGGCTGGTACCCCTCCTGACAGGGTCAGCAGCTTCTGCGGGTGCCTCCCCAGATTCAGGAGGCACCAGTCACTCATGCCCCCAGGGCTGCATGGCATGTCTTGCTGGCTGCTGCTGGTGCCAGGCTTCAATGAAGCTTGCACCAGGCAGCAGAGATGGGAACACTCCATAGAGGGATGGATTGGGCCCAATACCCAGTGCATCTTGCTGAAGCCCAACAGCACCTGGCGGGAGTCAGTGCCACCTGGGTAGTCCAGGGGTCTTGTGCTGGGCAGCAGGGTCCAAGCCTTCCTTCTTGCTCCTGTCCTCACTGCCCAGCACAAGCCTCTCAGGCCACCCAGTGCATCTTGCCAGCTGCTGCTGGTGCTCTGCTCTGGTGGCACATGCCACCTCTATTGAGTACCCCAACCCTGCTGTCAGCATATGTTCCTGAGCTACCCAGTGCATTCTGCCAGCTGCTGCTTGTGCCAGGCTCCAGTGGGACATGCCAGGTGACCCAGGGGGCTTGCACTAGGTGGCAGGGTCCAAACCTTCCTCCTATGGGGTGCTCCCATCCCCACAACCCAGCACAAGCCTCTCAGGGTGCTTGGTGCATCGCACCGGAGCCCAGTACCAGCAGCATCCAGCAAGATGCTCTGAGCAGCAGGGGCTGATTCTTCCTTCTATGGGGCCAAGACAGGGCAGGAAAAATCTACCCACTGTGCAGGACCTCCCCCCACCCCCAGCTGGTGGGAGGGGGAGCTGAGACCAGGGCAGCAGGCTCCATTTCTCCCTCCCCCCTGCAGGTCACACTGGGGACGGGAGTGGGGAGGTGGAGAACATGCCCCTGTGACATGAAGCTCCACTGTGCTGGGCAGACCCCAGCTCATGGGCAGCCTGAGGCTGGGGCAGGGGACTCCATTCCCCCACCTCCCACCCCTGTTGCCCCACTGAACTGACAGGCGCAGGCAGGATGAAAGGTTGGGGATTAGAAGCTTTGCTGCCTCAGCTCTGTGACAGCTCAGGAAAGGGCCAGCCTGGTTTGACTGGAGCAGAGGAGCACTGGTGGTGGCTAACCTACACACCGGGGGTGGGGGGTGGGGGGAAGGGGGTTAGCAGGGATCCACAAAGCATCCTTGGATGCCAGGGGACTGTGGTTTAACTTGAGCTGGAAGAGGATCTGAACAGAAGTTTGATAGACCAGTTTAACCTAAACTGATTAAAATACGATACTACATCCATCGAGGTGCATCTTAAATTGGGTACCACCATGTTGAAACCAGTGTATGTGCAGTGAACTTCTGTTCTTTTACAGGTTTAGCCTATTTTTTATTACTTATAGCAGTTTGTGTGTAATCTAGTCTCTTGCCTGCCTCCTCACTCTGTCAGAGCCTTGTCATAAATAATGGATCCAAGCTGCCATTGTTACATAGAAGAAGCTATTACAACAGGAAATATACTTGGACAAGAACTTCAGTCTTTAAAGAAATAGACTTGTTAAGAATATTTATTTATATTTCCTGTTTATAGATGAATAATTTTCAAAGGAATCATTTATTCTAATGCGAGAGGCAGATTTTTACATTATATTTTTAAAATTTAGAATAAACTGAGCATTTCCAGCACTGCATATTTTGTTGGCCATATTCCCTTCAAATGTTCACTAAAGTTCTCTCCCAGCTAGTCTGTGATAATCCACTTTTTACTGCCCCTTTATAGGGTTTAAGTTCGTTCATAGATACAGATTTCCCTTGCTTTATGTGGGTTCTGCATGTGCGAATTCACTCTTATGCAATGACCCTTTTGATACCAAAAATTCATTATATGCAGGGTAAATTCACTCCTATGCGATCGGTGTGGTGGAAGCCCGCAGTCAACTGCTTTGTGCGATGCATTGTGGGAGTGATGTACACCAAAATATAGTCTCCTGTGTGGCTCTGTGCTCCTCGCTCATTGTTTGTGACGTGTTTCTGTAGTTGCCATCCCCATTACGATAGTTCCCTGTGCTTGTGTATACTGTCTGCTCTTGGCGAGTACCAAAATTATCTTGTAAAAGTGGTAGAAATGGGTCTGCGGTCAGTACAATTGAGGTCTTGGAACGTATCCCTATTTGTTACATTGTAAAGTGGGTTCCCTCTACACAAATTTGAGTTAAGTGCCATTTTCCAGGAACGCATGTACAGCATAAAGCGAGGGAAACCAGTACTGGAATTTAAACATCAATCTCTCACTTCTTTAGAGCTGAGTTGCTGCAGGGCAACCTGTAGGTAAACATTCTGTTATTAGATTATAAAAGTGTTCTCTTTTCTGTTAATCTATTAGGCTCATGTCCTTGTATAAGATTAATATGCTTCATTTCAAAAGGCAGTAATAGTTGAGTGATGTGTTATGATCATAGGAATATACATCTGTGCCTGTTCTTGTGTAAAACCTTTCTAACCATTTCACAGAGATTATTAGCTACTGTCATTACAGTTCCTTTAAAACATTTAGCTACACCCCTATGAAATAAGAAAATATTACCATCTCTAGCTTAAGTTTAAATTAAACTAAAAAACAACATCTACTGCAAGTTGCAAAAGATGTTATGTAAATTAACATAAATAGATCAATACAATAAGATCTTTACTGTGAGGAGCTGTAGCCATCCTGACACATCTTGAAATAGAAAGCTGTCAGAAGTTTCCAGTTTGCTGACAAAAGACAGTAGACTTCTGTTCATGTTGCTATTTTAAGAAAACACACCATACTCACTTAGGATCAATATTTAATCTTTTGCAAGCCCTTGAATTTCTGTTGCCCATCTCAAACTGGCCATGCAATTGTTTGCAACAAGGAGCACAAGCAGCTGTCTGTTAAATCAATGGAATTGCATGAGGCTGGGAGTAAGTATTTGCATGATTGCATCCTTAGCTGATAACTGGAATCAGCAGTAATGAAGAAGGTATATTGAAGTTACCTAGAATTTCCACTACAGGAAGTAAGTGTTACTGCTGTAGAAATGAACAAAAAACATAACCACGTAGAGTCAAAGGAGGCATTTTAGAAAAGGACTCTTTAAATGACAGTTGGGCAATAGTCTCCAAGGAGTAAATGTGTACACAACAGCAGTGGCAACTTTGGACTTCACAGAAGAGCAAGACTCTTAGAGTTATATCCAGTCTCTATAGATCTTTGGTCTGTTGTGCTTTGCCTTGAGTGGTAAAGATCACAGCCTCTGTAGCTGCTCTCACAGCAATCTTACTGAAACCAGCAGTAAAACTCACAGATGCAGTCTGAGAGAAAATTAGCTATACAGCTGCAAAAGCAAGGCATGCATGAATTTGATACAGCCTTGTGAATTTTCTAGCAGTTCTGGGAAATGTAGATTTGATCCACATAGAAAGTGTGCTCCACCATTACAATAATAATTAAAACCAAGAAGCGATTCAACTCTTTAAATATTCAGTGCAAATGACAATATTTCAAACATGAAAGCAAAATTCCAGGGATCAGTCAGAGTATAAAAAGAGTAGAGTCAGAGAAGATATACATTTATGAACCTAACCCTCAGACTACTGAAGAGAAATAAAAGGCCCCTCAACAAAGCCCTGGCTGGAATGATCTAGCTGGGGATGGGCCTGCTTTGAACAGGGGGTTAGACTGGATTGATCTCCTGAGGTCCCTTCCAACCCAAATTTTCCATGATTCTATGGATTTGGGATAATATGGCTAAAATTGGGGCAATGTAAAACAGAAAAAGACATCTGCCCCCTCTGGCACAGCTTAAGAAGAGATATCCTTTGTTAGAATATATCATCTATATTCAGGCAACAGAGAAAATGGAGTGGTGGGGAGGGATGGTAAAAGACCAGTTAGTTAAATAAACAAGTTACCTGCATAGACTGCAAGTCTTAATGATGTGTGTGTAAAAGTAAGTTTGGTCACCACCTGTTCAAGTAATGTCATTAATTACTTAATTGTTAAGAGTCATGATCACAATGACAGAGACATCTCTGTAAATTGATTTTGAGAAGTTATTCATGAAAACAGATTTATATTCCTATTTTCCATAGCATGTCACTCAACTTTTACAAGCTTTTGAAATGAAGCAAATAGATTCATGCTCCTGTGTAAATTTTAATTCATGAACAGAATAACAGAGATAGTATAATAGTATCAAAGTACTTAGGGTCAGAAGGGACTTAAACAGATCATCAGGTCCAACCCCCTGCCCCAGGCAGGAACAGGTGCCGGGGTCATATCACCTCAGCCAAATGTCTTTTCCAGCCTCCTCTTGAAGACCCCCAAGGTAGGAGAGAGTACCACCTCACTTGGGAGCCCATTCCAGAGCCTGGCAGTCCTAACTGTAAACCAATATCTCCTGATGTCCAGCCTGAACCTTCTCTCTAACAATTTGTGGCCGTTATTCCTAGTAACCCTGGGTGGTGCCCAGGGGAACAGAGCCTCCTCCAATTCTCGCTGGTTCCCCCTGGTGAGTTTGTAAACGGCCACCAGATTCCCCCTCGGCCTTTTCTTGTGGAGGTTGAACAGGTTCAGGCCCTTTAGCCTCTCTTTGTAGGGCCTGCCCCACTGCCCCTTAACCATGTGAATGGTCCTCCTCTGGACCCTCTCAATGCTAGCCACATCCCTCTTGAAGTGCGGCGCCCAAAACTGGACACAGTACTCCAACTGTGGCCTGACCAATGCCACATAGAGGGGAAGGATCACCTTCCTGGACCTGCTTGTGATGCATCTGTAGATGCACAACAAGGTGTGGGTAGCCTTACTGACTGCTTCCTTGCGTTGGCGGCTCATGTTCATCCTGGAGTCAACAATGACTCCAAGATCCCTTTCTGCCACTGTGTTGACAAGAAGGGTGTTCCTCAACCTATAGATGTGTTGCTGGTTCTTTCTCCCTAGATGCAGCACCTTGCACTTGTCTGCATTGAATTCCATCCTATTCTCATCCACCCACCTCTGTAACCTGTCTAGATCTAGCTGGATTCTGTCCCTCCCCTCCAGCGTACCCACCTCGCCCCAAAACTTGGTGTTGTCAGTGAATTTGGACAGCGTGCTTTCCACACCCACATCCATATAGCCAATAAGGATGTTGAACAGTACAGGCCCCAGGACCAAGCGCTGGGGGACTCCACTGCTCACATCCCTCCAGGTCAAAAATGACCTGTCCATCACCACTCTCCGGGTGCGACCATCTAGCCAATTTACCACCCACCTGACTGTGCAGGCATCAATGCCACAGTCACCAAGTTTTTTTTAAGAGAATGTGGTGGGAAACCATGTCAAAGGCCTTCTTAAAGTCCAGGAAGACGACATCCACTTCAGTGCCCTCATCCAGGGACTTTGTGACCTGATCATAAAAAGAAACTAGGTTAGTCAGGCAGGACCTGCCCTCAGTGAACCCATGCTGGTTGCCCCTGAGCATTAGCTCCCCTGCTGGGCCCTTATAGATGTGCTCCTTGATAATTTTCTCAAATGAGAAAATGACCCCTGCCAATTTCCTCAGCACCCTCGAGTGAAAAGCATCTGGACCTACTGATTTAAACACTTCAAGCCCCTCCAAAAGTTCCCTAACTAGGTTGTCCCTGACTCTAGGCATGGTGGTGCCTCCCCTGGGTCCATCTGCAATTCTAGTGGGGGAGATGTTACAGTCTCTGTTTAGGAATATGGAGGCAAAGAATTCATTAAGGAGGTCAGCTTTTTTGTTTGCCGCAATCACCAGATTGCCAAGCTTATCCTGTAGGGGCCCCACGTTACCCGGTGCCTTCTTCTTACTTCTTATGTATTTAAAAAAGGACTTCTTATTATCCTTAATTCTGGTCACCAGCCCTAGCTCCATCTCTGCCTTGGCCTTCCTAACAGCCTCCCTGCAGTCCTGAGCAATGGAGGTGTAATCCTCCTTGGTGATAGCCCCTTGCTTTCACTGTTTGTACACCTCCTTTTTTGCCCCCAGGCATCCCTGGATGCCTTTGCTGAGCCATGGGGGCTTCTTAGCATCCCTGCCCCCCTTGGTGCACATTGGGACTGACTCCCTTTGAGCTCAGAGGATCGTCTCCTTGAGGAACAACCACCTGTCTTGGACTCCCATCTCATTGAAGCTCTGAGACCCCAATGCCTCTCCTACTAACCTTCTTAGCTTACAAAAGTCGGCCATCCTGAAGTTGAGGACCTCTGCCTTGCTGCTTGCTCTCACCACCCTGCACTGGATAGTAAATTCCAGCAGGCGATGATCACTGTTGCCCAAGTGGTCGAGTACCCGGAGACTCCTCGCCAGGTCATCATTTGTGGCAAGGGCCAATTCCAGCAAGGCATTTCCCCTGGTGGAACTATGTACCTCCTGGGTTAGGTGGAGGTCCTGTATCCTGGCTAGGAACCTCCATGAGTGGTCGGACCTGGCTGACTGCTCCTTCCAGCAGATGTCTGGGTAGTTTAGGTCACCCATGACAACCACAT
>NW_005842012.1:1256184-1308033 GCF_000455745.1 Alligator sinensis | reverse complement strand
AGCCCCTCCAAAAGTTCCCTAACTAGGTTGTCCCTGACTCTAGGCATGGTGGTGCCTCCCCTGGGTCCATCTGCAATTCTAGTGGGGGAGATGTTACAGTCTCTGTTTAGGAATATGGAGGCAAAGAATTCATTAAGGAGGTCAGCTTTTTTGTTTGCCGCAATCACCAGATTGCCAAGCTTATCCTGTAGGGGCCCCACGTTACCCGGTGCCTTCTTCTTACTTCTTATGTATTTAAAAAAGGACTTCTTATTATCCTTAATTCTGGTCACCAGCCCTAGCTCCATCTCTGCCTTGGCCTTCCTAACAGCCTCCCTGCAGTCCTGAGCAATGGAGGTGTAATCCTCCTTGGTGATAGCCCCTTGCTTTCACTGTTTGTACACCTCCTTTTTTGCCCCCAGGCATCCCTGGATGCCTTTGCTGAGCCATGGGGGCTTCTTAGCATCCCTGCCCCCCTTGGTGCACATTGGGACTGACTCCCTTTGAGCTCAGAGGATCGTCTCCTTGAGGAACAACCACCTGTCTTGGACTCCCATCTCATTGAAGCTCTGAGACCCCAATGCCTCTCCTACTAACCTTCTTAGCTTACAAAAGTCGGCCATCCTGAAGTTGAGGACCTCTGCCTTGCTGCTTGCTCTCACCACCCTGCACTGGATAGTAAATTCCAGCAGGCGATGATCACTGTTGCCCAAGTGGTCGAGTACCCGGAGACTCCTCGCCAGGTCATCATTTGTGGCAAGGGCCAATTCCAGCAAGGCATTTCCCCTGGTGGAACTATGTACCTCCTGGGTTAGGTGGAGGTCCTGTATCCTGGCTAGGAACCTCCATGAGTGGTCGGACCTGGCTGACTGCTCCTTCCAGCAGATGTCTGGGTAGTTTAGGTCACCCATGACAACCACATCCCTTGACTTTACAACCTCTGTGAGCTGACCTGAGAATTCCAGGTCCAGCTCATCCCCCTGGTGAGGCAGTCTGTAGTAGATGCCCACTATCAAGTCCCTTTCCCCATGACCCCCTTGCATTCTTACCCAGAGCACCTCATTTTGCCCCTCCTCTGACCCCATTCTGATCATTGAAGATGTGTATTGCTCTTTGATGTATAGCACTACACCCCCTGCCCCCTTTTCCCTGCTCTGTCTCGCCTGTACACCCTGTATCCCTTCATGTCCACTGCCCAGAGATGGGCCACAAGAAGAAATGAATGGACAGACAGGTGATGGAAGCTGGTTTTCTGTTTACATGTGACTGATAATGATAGTGTCTGCCTGTAATATATGATAACAGTCTATCTAAATTGTATAAAGTGCAGGCTGTACTAACAGTTGTAAACATATCAACATAGTCTTATAAACAATATTATTTCATACAACTGTTACCCAAAAACCAAATTTTCAGCAGCTGGAGTGTGCATTATATGCAAGAAAAAAAGTAAGAGAAGGTTCTTCCACTTAATAGGTGAAACAGTAAGATGTACAGTGGTCCACAGGGAATAGAACAATGAACAAGTTCAGCTCCCTACCTACGGCGATGTGGTTACTTACTACAAGGAAAGATTTTTTTTCACTTCATTCTGCTTTTCAAAATGAAGGTGCACATTATATTTATGGGTGTGCTGTATGTGGTAAATATGGTATATTTATATATTGCAACTGTATATGTATATACACTTACAAAAGACACTGTCCAAACTTCCCACAAGCCTTTGAACCAGGGAGAAGAACTGAATTGCTAACGAACTTTAAACCTCATTAGTGTGAAACCTATAAAGGGACACAGACAGGAGAAACAATAAATGTATGGGGTCCTGAATACCATATAGTGTAGGAAAGAATCTTTTCTCTTAAAGAACAAAACTAGCCTTTAAAAACCAAAAACAAACAAACAAACAAAAAACCTAAGACCTTGTAAGGACTTCTGAGGAACTAGTTTGGACCGCTTTTCAGAAGCTGCCAAAAAATAAGAGACCCCTGTATCTTAATCCAAGCCAAAGAAACTTTTCAAACTTTTCAACCCTTTTACCTAGGTGGAAAAGGGAAAAAGAGAGCACATGTATACACTTTGTACTTTCTCATAGTCCTCCCCTCTTTGTTATGGTTCTGAATTAGTATTTATATTCATACAGTCCATTTCTGCTTGGGTTTTTCTAAGCAGTTTCCTAGTTATTATTTAAAAAAAAATTGGCATACAGTGTGGATTTGGCACATCTCAGCTGTTCCAACTACCCATTAATCAATATATTTTCTCTTGTAGGCCACTCTTCCAAGATGTTTTGTTTATTCTATTTAATTTTAAGCAGACCTGCCTGGAAAGGGAAACCTGAAATTGGCACCTCCCATATGTTTCTATGGTAGATTGCAGACATAGACATGCTGGTGCATTTCAAGGTTTATTCCTTGTTTCTTTTGTAATGGATGTCAATTTTTAAAGAAAATATGTCATTTAAAAAAAAAAGAGTTGAAACATTCTGTTTTGAAATGCCAACACAAAACATTTTTTGAATGAAACTATTAGTTGAATTCAACCCATAATCATTGATTATTTTGCTCTTTTTGCATTTTTACCAAATTTAGTATCGTCTGAGGGGAGATGTGGTGGGGGACAAACCTGTGCAGGCCTCCCATTGAAAACAGGCTGCCAAAGTCTACTGGAGCAGAGAGTCCAGCCCAGCCCAGAGAGCATGCAGGGATACTGGGGGACTGCCGTTTAACTTAAACCAGGAAGGTGTCTGGGGCAGACATTGCATAAACTGGTTTGAGCTCAATCAGTTAAGTCAACCAGGTTTACCTCAAACTTGTTTTGGCCATTTTTACACTGGTTTATGTGCACTGAACTTATGTTTTGTTATGGATTTAAATCAGTTTCTGATCACTTAAAACAATTTTTGTATAATCTCTGTCCCTAGGCCAGAAGTTAAGAGTATGTAGTGCTGGGTGAATTGTAACTGTTTTGATGACAGTTGCTGAAGTAATGTGACCCTATCCCAACACTAACTTCAACAGAGGGTCCAGAATAGTTTCCAAGATGGGGTGGTGGGGATGAGTTACATTGTTAGTCATTCAGTTACGCTGTTGCTCTGAAGGGACTGTTTCTTCAGTCTTGTCCATGTAGCACAGTGCCTTTGCTACTGTTGTTTCTCTATATTCTCTCTTGATCAGTGTAGTTCTTTGTGTACAGGCATATTGTCAGGGTATGGCCTATGCTGTGGTTTCTGCTGCTAAGGCATGCATCATGCTTCCTTGGAGACCTTGATGTTACACAAAGAAATGACCACAAGGCTCCGCTTCGTGACAAAAGCTCAGCCAGGTTTATTACCTACACAGCAGTGACATGATGAGATGCCTGTCCAGAGGGTTACAAGATGATAGTCCTGGATGCTGGTGATAAGGCACAGGCATAACTCGAAATTGCTTGTGTCCTGTAAGCCTAATGTTAAATGATTTCAGGCCTCCTCTTATACATGAAATTAGCAGGTCTGTTTACATCATGCCTTTACATAACACATATCAATACCTCTACTTCATTACCCTAATCCTCAGACTTTTCTCCTATTACCAGGTGTTCTAGGCTAGTGGTGCACAACCTTTTGGCCCCACAGGCCAGGTAAGTGGCATGGGGCCCACCTGACAGCGAGATTGGGTTCTAGGTCCCAGAACCATCCCTTCCCTGCTCTGAGCACTGGGATTGGATCCTGGAGGCCTAGCACCAGTCCCTTGGGTGCCCTTCATGCTGAGAGTGGGTCACTGGGTGTAACACCACATTCTGTACTAAGGGATTGGGTCCCGGAGGGTGGGGGGGAGTGGAGCAGCACCACCCCCTCTTATCCCCTGTGTACCGAGATTGGGCCTGAGATCAGGGACTAGATCCAGCACATGGGACTTGCGGTTTCCTGTGGGTCCAGAGGTTTGGCAGTCAGGAGAACAGTGGCATTGCTTCCCCAACACCACTTCTGGGAAGTCCCACAGGCAGGATGATACAACATGGGTTGAGCACTCCTGTTCTAGCCTCTTTGGCACCAATCAACTTTATCCCTTTAACCATCAACTTTAACACTGTTGTCTGTCAGGTTTACTACCACAAGAAATGTAGTGGTGTGAGGTAGGTCTTTGGTGAGGCCTCTCTTGGTCCATGGCCTTAGCAAAGCCTTTATGAGGTCTATGAGCATTGATCAGTGCTTATATTACTCATTATTTCTATGGTGACGCCTACAGCTATTTGTATGCATACATCTTATCAAATTAACCTAAGTATAATGGACAATGAAAGAAATGAGGATCCAGTATTTTGGGTGCTAGTCTGAGATGCACACACAACATAGAAACAAACTCCTTCTCCTTCATGGGTTTGTGGTCTTGGCCAAATCATTTTGGCATTGCAAAATCCCCACTGCCTGCTGCTGAGTTAGGTCCAAGGCTTCGTATACAAATAGTACAGACTGGTGCCTAAAAATAGTATTCCAAAAAAAAAAAAAGGTGGGGGGGTGTCACAGGCCAGCTGGGCACTGTGAGTGTATCAATTTTGGATCGAGGACGCAAAGTTGGGAGTGGAATAAAGGCAAATTTATTATAGCTTACATACAAACAACAGTTAACAGAAAGATAAATGTGATAAGCAGATAAGGCAATATAAAAGAGCTAATAGTAAAATAATAACAACAGATAATAATAACAGATAGATAGATAGATCAATCTGTCACAGGCCAACTGGGCACTGCGAGGGTATTAGCCACACTGGGGTGTTCAAAACAACAAATAGACAGACATGGGTTGGCAACTTATCGATAGTCCCTCAATGCCAGGTGCGCGCCAAGTGGTCCCAGCGAAGTCAGGCGTCCCTGAAGATTGACGCTGTCAGAGGGCTTACCGGGGAAGGGCCCTTGCTCAGGATCCGATCCTCACTCACACCGGGAGTCCGGGGTCCAGGCGTGGGACAGAAATGACCGTTCTGTTTCCTCCTTCCTGCTGGTTACCTGATGCATGTGTGTTTTATACCTAGTTTTATGCTAATCTGTTGGCCTCAGGGCCACTCACAATCTTGCCCTATAGCTGTTACCCTATGGGATTGAAAGGTGTCAAAATCATCACAAAAGGTTACTACCCAGACTCAGGTTTATCCAATAAGCAAATTATGAGGCAGCACCTTTAGGTTTGAAATTGACATTGCTTCACCTAAACCCCAACCCCTTTTAGGCTTCAGTTGAATATGCTTTCTTGGGATACATCTTCCTGGAATGTGTTTGGGTGTGCCTAGCAGTTAGATCTTATGACAGACAAGTTACATTTGCAAACTTACAAGCTTATATTAACTAATATTACCTATTTAGGCAAAACACCAAATGCCTCCAAGAAGCACACATTATTGCTTATTAATCCCTCTGGTTCTGGCTGTCACAGGGGAGTGGAGGGGAACCACCTGGCTGATGCAGTAGAAATGCTGAAGGAAGAAATGGGAAATACTTTTTCAAAAACCCACTCTGCCTAATTTGGAACAGAGACTTAGGATCAGATATCCGATTGACATGGAGAATTGCCAAACCACCAGGCTACTAGATTTTCTAGGAGTAATCTCTCCTATTAAAGCATGTGAGAGAATCAGTTCAAATCCTAGCTCTAAACCCCATATAGTTATTTAGATAAAGTAACAGAAGCAGCTGAGGCTCTCATCCTAGAATAGCCCAGTGGTTAGGGTTTTCTTACTAGAGATATGGTATGTCTGGGTTCAGGTTCCCACCCTAAATGGAGCACTGCATAGTATAGGTCTTCCAGTTCCTAAGGGAATGTGCTAACCAGAGGGCTAAATGGGATAATGGGATGTATATAGCCAACTAACACCAAAAAAGGCTCTGGCTCTTTTCTCCGGCTCTATGGTGTGCAAGCCCCAACCTACTATACCTGCTGTGGAAATGCAAGAGACAGGTAGAAGAAAAGCTGGCTTGAGAATTCTGCTAGGAGTTAGGCAGGAACTATAATTAAAAGCACCATGGCAGTGTCAGGACAGGTGTAGCTATATGTATGTCCACTGGTGTTGGTGCCTAATGTACAAGGAAGCAACTAACTGAAGATTTTCACAATCTCAACAACATCTAAATATTGGACTTAGTCCCTTTATGGATAAAGTCCTCTCTGCCAATATGGGAATATTGCTACTTCCCCACCCTACAGCAAGGTTGTATAGATAAATGTTAAAGACTACCAGGTGCTCATATATTATATGAATAATGGAATACATGTAAATAGCACATGTGGAATGCAACATGTATGACAGCTCTGTTGAAGAATAAATATGTATTGGTAATTCAACAGCTCTTAAACTCCTTCTTAATTTAAAAATAAATAAAATCAGGAAAGGTTTCTTTTCAGGAAAACTGAAGCTAGAAGCATAATTGCAAGAATTTTTATTCGGCCAGTGTACTCAGTGTATTAATTGAAGAAACACTCATGAGAACATTCTGTCAGCTTCAATTACATCCCTCTATTCAGTCAGATGAATTCTGGAAACAAATTATCAGGCTGTTTTCTTTAATTTCTTTTCTATTTCAGTCAAAAGAGAAATCCTCCCAGAAGGAAGCTTGGTTTTTTTCCCCAAAGACAGTATAGTATAACATAAAAGGATTTAAAAATACATTTATTCATCTTACTGAAATTAAACCATGAAAAATAAACCCAATGTTCAACCTTCCTCGAACTGACCTATAGTTTTGTGTCATATGATGACTTGGGAGTACAAACAGAGTAACTGGGTAATAAGGGTGACAGGATGCACTAGAGTACTGAAACATATTTCCTCACACATCACACCCTACCAAATAAGATACAAATTGTATTTGGCAATGCAGAATGACAACAACTACAACAACAAAAGATATTTCCAGTCACAGCTGAACCTTAAGTACAGGAGATCTTGACCAATGCTATTCAGGCAAAAGCTACAGTTTTAACCTTTTCACAGCTGCTGCCAAAGGGGCAGCAGCCTTTGATTGCTCAGTCCAAAGTTACTGCCAAAGTTACTTGCTGTGAAAGGATTAAAACTAACTCTGATACTACAGGCTGCACTCTGCCTCTCGGTCCCTAACTGGGAAAGAAGCAGAGCCCCAATAGCTATTACCGGATCCCTATGCAACCAGAGCTGGTCAAAATTGTTCTTTCTTTATTTTATTTTTTTTGAGCAATACTTTGCATTGAAATTTCAAATTTAGTGCAAAATAGCTTGTTCCTATTTAAAAAAAGATTCAGAGAACTGTTTCTACTTTTGACCAATTGCAATCTTGACTATATCCTAGTAAGTCACTGAGAATGATTAAAAACAGGCAGTTTATCATTTCTAAACCCTTGCTAAGATATAGCACAGTTTCCTTCAGAGAATTTGGTTACTTGTTTTTGCATACAATATGATCATCTGGACTGCCTCCGATTTCTCTCCACTGATTTAAGCCTTCTAAAGCTGATCCTGATTTACACTGGCATCAGTAAGAGCAGGATTAAGTCAGTCTTTTAAGGCCCCTGGCAGACATGCAGTTAGGAGCAGAGTAGGATCTGATGCATGATTCTCACAATCATGCTCCCTGCCATGCCACATGTGCATGGTAGGTGCCGTGATTATGGGATCGAGCATCAGAGCCTATTACGCCATACTGCCAGTTCAGGGGGAGCCTGGGCAAGTAACAAGCAACCGTGATTGGGAGCTGCAGTCAACTGATGGGGCTTCCAGCTTCAGGGTGCATGGGTGCACCTCCACAGCTGGGAGCCCAGATCATCTGACTGTTCCCAGCCATGGGGTCACAGTGGAGCCCTTAACAGTGGGAGCTGTGCACTGAAGGCTGGGAGTCCCACTCAGCAGAGAGAAGCAGCGGAGGGGGCATACTGAAGTCAAGGGCTCTGATCTGCCCTTGTGGCTGGCAGTGGCAGCTGGTTACAGCTCCCAGCCTTGGAGGCATACAGCCCTTGACTCTGATGGGGCCCCCAATAGCTAGGTTCCACAATTAGCTGATCAGCACTTCCAGCCTCTGGAGCAAATCTTAGTTAAGGGTCCTCACGCACTCTGGAGGCTGGGAGCCCTAGTCAGCTTGGCCACACATCCAATTCATAGCATGACAGGAACCAGCCATAAAGTTATTACACATATTTGGCGGATTATTCCTTTTTTAATTACATCATTGTATTAATGTATGGCTGGGTTAGTACTTAAGATGTCATTAGCTGGTCAAGCATGTCTTAAGTGTAACATGTGCCAGGGGCCAGAGATTTCCCATCTAGAAATGGCTTTTGCCAAGTGTTTGAATTTCACTTGCACAATTGGGCAGTAGCACAACAATGTGAACCAAAGGAGTGAAAAATGATTTGTTTAAAATTCAAAAAATTACACACACAGTCCTCACAAGTGCATTCCATACAGCTTGCTTGTGATCTCTCAAATGCATGATGTCAAATCAAGGTTGTTCAACTGGTGGCCTGCAAGTGCCTTACATATATCTTGGAGGCTCCAGGGGCCCCCTCTTCCACTACCACATGGCAGGGGAGGGCCTAGAAATCAGTGCGCCACTGACTGACTCCCCACCTGGACTGCATGCCAGTGCAGCTTGTGGCCCCTGGCCACACCAAAGTTGGACAGCCCTCATGTAAATCATGGAATTGTTTTTGCTTTACCATTAGCATAAGTGAGCAGAGAATCAAAAGGTGATAATCACTTGTCCCATGTCAAACTCTTTTGGTAGGAAGAGGATTTATGAACATATATGTAAAACAAATACAAGCCTCACTATTTATATCCTTTATAGTAGATGTCATATGTATGCTTACGTTTTTATTATGTATACAGGTTGGACAGTTAAAAAAAAGGCTATTGCTAGTGGTCCTCAGTATAAAACCAATGTTGCCTGGTTTAGCTGAAATAAATTAACTGTCAGATGCAGTGAAAATATTCTGAAGTGACTTTCTGTAAATATCTTTAGGCCTGAGACGTGGAGTAAGTCACAACACAAACCTGAACCACTGATCACATATGGAGGATTGCTTTGTGGTCAAAAGTGAAACATTATTTAAAAAATCTCTCAACTTCATGGAACATTACTTGGGTTTATACAAGAGACAGAATTAGATTAAGGCTTCTCAGGTCTATCAGTTTGAAAAAAAGAAGAAAATGTGTCAGAGCTTGTCAGAGTTTACATTTTTAATTAAGATTTAAATCTCAGAATCTAAGTTTTTTTGTAGTTCTCTTTGTATAAGTTTTTGCTGATGAAGGTAGAAAGCAGGAAGATTAAATATTGCTAATCTCACCTTTAGGCCCCTTGTTGTACACATTTAACTTCTTCTTGGCTCTAATATCTGAATTCCATTTCCAAATTACTTTAAAAGACAGCATTATAAGCACCTCAGCAGGTTTGCTGCAGCTTATTAGCAAGGCCAAATTTGCAGTATAAATCTATGTTTATAAATGGCTCTGGACTGCCATAAAGAAGCAAAACCCACTCACTCAGGCTTTGAGGGGTTTTGTGCATGTGCTTCAGACAGAAACCTTGACAGTAGTGCTGGGTTGTGAGCCTGCTAAACTGTCTGTTCTGCTCGGTTCCTAAAGTGGGACGGCGTGTATGAAATACGCTTCTTTTCAGAGGTTCCAGCCTTGACGGGGCAACAATAACATGACCTAGGTTTTCAGAGGTGCAGGGACCTCCTATAATAACTATACTCTACAAAAATACAAGACTGAAATTTCTAGCAGCTTTTCCACCAGGCTGGAAGGTTCTGCTAGGCTCTCTCAGAGGACTTTTTAAATTGCCTGGTGCTTTGATATAATTTCCTGCTTACTCCTTCATAAATTTGGATATTTCTTCCTACTATATGTGAATAAAATTTAATCACCTGTGAGAATGCTGCATTACATTACTATGGCATTAATGTTCTTGGGTTACCTGCATTGACAAGGTAACAAATATATATGAAGCTAGTCCTTAACCATACCACTACTCACCTGAAGATTCAAATTCCCACTGAGGCTTTCCATGAAATAAGAGGGTATGTTGACTCTCCCATGCAAACTCCACAGCCTTCCACAGTCTTCAGAACAGATCAGCTGACTTTCAAAGGGGCTAATCCAACCCGTAGTTTTTATAATGCACTCTACCAAATGGAATCAATGACAGCTAATCAGATTTTAAAAAATACACTTGGCTTTTTCAATAAACTGTATGTTTCAGGATGAGCTCGCTCTGTGACTGACTGAAATGCATGGCAAATCTGTTCCCTAAGCTAGCTTGAAAACAGTACATCCAGCAAATGCCACTAATGCTGGAACATCTAGCAGACAAAAAAATTAATAGAATAGGAATGAATGTCATGTAACATGTTGGTCTGATAAAAGATATCGTCTCTACCCCAAGAGTTTTGTCTGCCTATGATTTTAGACTAACACGGCTAAAAACAATATCCATGAAACGTGGAAGTTATTGTAATTAGCTGTTTTGAATGAAAATTTCACAGCTGAACAAGATAGAAGCAAAATTCAACACCCTGTTTGCCATCGGACACCATCACGTAACAAGCCTGTTTCAGCCTATTGTCTGTGCCTAATTTGCATACTCACAGAGCAACCTTTTTAAAATGGACTGTTATACCAAGGGGAACCCTACCATCTTTTAGCTCCCCTGTGCAAGATGAAGTTTCATTTCTACCTGGGAGAACTTTTACAATCTTTGAGTTCTCCTTTGCCTGAGGAAGGGTGTTTGGGCCTGAAAGCTTTGCTACTATTTAGTTGGTCTAATAAAAGATATTGCCTCTACCCCAAGAATTTTGTCTGCCTATGCTTTTAGACCAACACAGCTAAAACCAACATCCCTGTCACATAACAGAACATTGGTCACAGTCAAAGTTAAGCATGTCCTACTTTTCCTTTAGTATTTATTTTGACAATTACGTTTGGTTCACCTCTACACTTGTCTGATTTTGAAGCTTTTCAAAAGCCTTCTTTAAAAAAAAATCTTAATTGAGCTCAGGCTTTCTAAATCTAAGGTGAATAAGCTTTATATGCTTCTCTCTGTGGTGCAATACTGTACACAGAAGAAGTTTCCATTATGGCTATGTGAGCTAGTCTCATTCCCATGCCTACCCTGGTTGCACCTACACATGCAGTGGACATTTAGGGCTTGTATACATGTACTCAGAGCCTGCTCCAATGCGCTGAAAATATAGCACGTTGGAGCAGACTCAATTAAATTGAGTCTGCTGGAGCATGGAAATTGATGTGCTCTGGCAGCTTTCCACGTCACATGTACCAGTGTCCCAGCACATCTCCGTGCTGAAAAAATGGCAGTGGGGCCCTTTGAGATAAAACATGTTTGATGAGCTTTAGTTCAAAGCATGCTGCTGCCATTCTTTCAGTGCAGGGAGGCTGATACACATGATGCGTGGGCATTTTAATTAACGCAACTTGCTAATTAAAGCACCTGGGGCTGTGCCCCACAGCGTGTGTAAAAATGCTGTTAGGCTGGATCCAGATGTATAGGCGTGTGTGGTTTGTGGCAATGCAAAACTTTTCGTGGTGCCACAAAATGCACATTTTGCACGTTAAGCCATATGTGTTGCTGCTAATTAGCAGATCTGCAGCAAAATTGGCTACCAGGATTTCCTGGTAGCAAAAATAATCCCTGAAAAAAAAAGCAGCACAAAGCATGCCAAAGTGCCATGTGCTGGGACAAATGCAGAGATGGGGGAGCAGGCACTGTGGAGGCCCTGTGCTGAAGCACCCTGTGCCCCAGCCAGCCTTTCCCCAGCTGGCTGTGGCTCAGTGTGCCTTGAGATGGGGGAGCAAGCAGCTCTGGGCTGGCTGCTGCTCTGTCTCTGAGTGAGGGCTCCGCTCCAGAGAATGCATGGGGGGGGCTCCACTGTGAAGCCCCTGCGCTGAGGCACACAGAGACAGGGGAGCAGCTAACCCAGGGCTGGCTGCTCCCCTGTCTCAAGGCAGTGCACCTCGCAGTACACTGCACTGGTGCGCAGTGTGCCTCAGCGCTGGAGCTTCACAATGGAGCCCTTACACTGAGGCACATGGAGACAGGGGGGCATCCAGTCCAGGGCTGCCTGCTCTCCCCATCTCAAGGCACATTGTCCGCCTGGCTGGCTGAGGTGCAGAGTGCTTCAGCCTGGGGGCTTTGCAGTGCATGGAGATGGGGGAGCAGGCAGCCCAATCCCCTGTCTCCACATGCTGCTCCCTGGCTGGCTGGGGTACAGGGTGACTCAGCATGGGGGCTGCCTGCCTGACTCCAGCCATCCCCCCGCTGCAGCACATGGTGCAGTGAGACAATGTGTTCTGCTGCAAACTGCATGAACGCGTGAACACTGCAACATAGAGAAACAGCACAAATTTGTTCAGCTACTATTTGTGCGGCTGAAAATGCACACCTTTGCTTGCATGTGAACGCAGCCTTAGGTTTTCAGCATTGGGGTGGATCAGCCAGTTATGCTATGTGCTAGTGAGCCCCGAGCATATTTCTTAGCAATGCACAAGTGTTCTGGAGGATTCTAGTTTTTCTTGAAGCAGGTATGCTAGCAAAATGTTACACATGCACTTTATTTGACAGACTGAAAATATAGCTCTTAATGTCATCCTAAGAAGTCTTATCAGTCTTCGACTGATAATGGCTACATTATCCATTTAAGATCTTTACTGCCTTTGCAGATATTCACTATTTTTGTTGGACTAATTTCAGTCCCTTCAAATGTTATTGCGTGTGGGTCCGAATATGTGCAGGAAACAGGTACATTTAGAAATATTATAGCTTCTTAGAGCTCAACAGATGAAAAAGCCCTGAAGACTTGAAAGGCATCTTAAAAGATTTTTTGAGAGTCATATCAAGTTGTAAGCGTATGTGCGCATGTGAGAGAGAATGACAGAGACCAGTCAGATCCTAGTGAAATGTTACTATCCCTTCTTAGATATATGCAGAGGAGGTACAGAGACACTATGGTCTAGATACACAAAGGTGCCTAGGTTCAAAATTAAACCCTCAGAAACCCCTATTCTGCTGCCACTCGATGATGTAAAGTCAGGATATAGGGGTTAAAAGTTTTGCTTCTGCACATAGCAAGAAGCACTTCAGTCTTGACAGTGCTAAGCAGTGAGGGATCTATCTCAGTTTGGATGTGTTAACTAGATTCTCCACTAATCTCTACTGAGGTTTCTGATCTCACATATTCTCAGAACACACTTAGCAAATTGGAGGAAAAGGTTATGCTGCCTCCTTTTTAACCAATAGCACAATTACCACAGCACTTGTCCAGGATGCGGAGGATCCTGGTCCTATTCCTCTCTCAGACAGTGCCCTAACCAATAAGATACTGGGGTTCAGGTGGCAACCATTACAAATTTTGTGATGTGTCTTTCTTCTTAATGGATAGTGAGTGGGCTTACTTGGGAACAGAGACCGGATTCAATGAGTATCTAAATATTTTAAATTTGGTTATCATTGTAGCAGGGAACAGAAAACAGGTTTTACCAATCCCATCTGTGTTCCTTTATCATAAGGCTAGAACAGTGATTCTTGGCTTGGGTGCTGGGAACCCCTGGGTGGCCTTAAAATCAAAATCCTTTCAAGGGTGCCACAAAAAGTGTGAAGAGCTAAATGAGGTGTGAGGATATAATCAGCAAAAGGCTCAGGCTTCAGATGTGGGGATATGTGCAAACAAGGGCCGGTTTAGGCTTTTCCTGCTTAGCTGCTCCCCATCTCCACTGCCTGCCCCCTCTGGAAGGAGGTAGACCCTGTAATAAATAAATTAGTTTATGAAATGGAGTGTTACTCAATTCACAGAAATTATGGAGGAGTGCCATGAGTATGACAAGAGATGCCTTGAGCCTAAAAGTCTAAAACTTGGAAGACTTTGTGGCCTCAGCAGGGGCTACCATGCCTGCTGTTTTCACCCCCCCTGTGTCTTCAAATTTACAAGTGACATGAGCTTTGCTTTCAAGACTTTGAGGTACAGTTTCTCAGAAACCCCTACACCTATCTCCTTGAAACCTGGCAGGCTTCCTGCTCTCAGAAGGGACTACCATCCCTGCTGTTCTCATCCAAATCTGCCAAAAAATGACAAAGTTATAGGCAGTTTCATGCTTCCCCATTATAGCCTATGGGCGAAACATCGAAACAGCATCAAAACAGTGAAACAGTTTCAATGAAATGAAACTGAACAGTGCTTTCAAAATGAAACAAAACTCAAAATGAAACACTGTCCCGTTGAAACATCAAAATGGAAGTTGAAATGAAACACTACTGTTTCGCACTGCCCTAGTTTAATTCCCAGAGAAGGTTCAAGCCTATGGCAACTGACTGGAGGCTAGGGAGGCATGCTTAAAGCCAAGAGAGGTGTGATTGTGGACTGACTCCAACTCAGTGTCTTGATCTTTGTGGATCCCATCTGGAGGTAGTGACTTTCCCCATTCTTTGTACAGGAGGCCTAGATACTCAAATCTGAGATGTTGGTTCCACTAGCTAAGTAGTCATTGCAATATCCCAGATTCTTTTGCTGAATCTAGACTTAAGTGACTAGCTCAGGGACACACAAGAAGCCTGAGGGAGAGCAGGGACCCTGGCTCTTCAGTATCTGCATAGCATCTTAACCACTGGGTAATACTTCCTCTAATAGCTCTTTTGTGCACAACAATGAATAGCAAAAAGAAGAAAAGTGATATACAGAAAGCAGCAACTTAGCACTATTTAGATCATGACAGAGAGATGGGGAAAAGGAGAAAATATGGAGGTAGACACAAACAGGATCAGAAAAATGAGGTTTTGATGGATATCAATGAAATCTAAATTTGATAATATAACTGCCATCCTTAAGAACAATCTTTTAATGATCAGCTATCTTTTAAATACCAAAACATTAACTGTAAAGTTCTTGTCAATGGTAAGGATTAATAATAAGGATGCTTAAAAATGCTGAACTGTATTTACAGAAACAAAAAAGCTTAAAATATTTACTGTAGTACCTGGGCTAGGTTGCAGGCACTTCCTACTTCTTTTCCTCAGGTTACTTGTTATTTAAATGACCCAAGATAACTTGGAAATAATTTATAAAAAATGATACAGGGTCTCTGAGGAGCTGAAAGAGTTTGTCAGTAGCAAATAATATCCTTCCTGAGTATCATTGTAGAGCAATCTGCATAAGATTAACAAGAACAAAGAGAACAAAGAGCCCACAGGGATCAAATTTGCACTCTGCAACTTGAGACAACATATAATCTAGGTTTTGCTGTTTAGATAATAATCTTATCCAAAGCCTAGATCGAAATGTAGAAAATGGAGCTTAGAAAGATACCCCAAAATTATGGCAGATAATACCAGGTCATGTCAATTTGTTCAACCAATGGTTATGCTGAAGGAACAAATAATGTGGCAGCCTAAAAAGCTGTCACAGTTGTATGTGCTCTCTCAAAATGTTGTCTCAGTGAGGGGTAGGTCAGATAATATAGAAGAAAACAGGAAAGGGCAGAGATTATCTTTGAGGATTTTGTTCCAAAATGCCTAGTGACAAATCTTATATATATATTCCTGGGCAGATCTAGGATTTTGGACAGGGAGGTACAAATGGTGTGGCTCATCATCACATATAACACAATACATATTTTTCTTCAGTTAAAGAGAAACTAGAAACTTTAATAATATGGTAGGGACTAGCACTTTATATTATTCAGCAAAAATCCCAACCACACACATATATAATATATGTATATTTAAAAACATAAGATCTAGGCAAAAATAGTCAATGGATCTTGTATCATTAGTCCTGTAGTCATTATAGTTAAATGCACATCTCTTATTCAGATTCATAAAATAAAATTTAGCCTTCTTGAGTAGCTTGAAGATGCCTCCAATACTTCACTGTTAGTCATTTCTCCACCCTGAGTTATTATTACTGCACCTGAGTTAAATTTTCAGCTACAGCTAAAAACAGTCTGCAGGGCTGTAACATAGAGGAGACACTACCATGAATGGCTAATAGACCAGAAAATTGCAGAAGAAAGGACAGTTTGAATAGTGAAATATCAAGACAATTAAAAAGGACAGAGGATCATTAACACCTGTGGAGTGGAGAGAGATTAACCGGAATCAAGGAGATGATAATTAGCCATGACTGTTCCAGCACTGCCTGAATAGAAGTGCTGCTGCCCCTTCCAGGCAGTTGGTTTTAAAGTTTGGGTGGACCAGGAATCAAAAGTTGTGGGGGAGTGGGGGCTGCACCTGCACCACTACACTTGTCCTTATATGCAGGTAGGCAGTTCTGTCTGTGCGACTCATATGAAAGGCAAGGTTCTTTGAGTAGATGTGATGTACCTTTTATTAGACCTACTGAGTAGTTGGAAAAAATGTTCTTAGCAAAGCTTTTAGGTGCAGGAAAGTTTTGCCGAGAACTTTTTTCCAACTACTCAGTTGTTTTAATAAAAGATATCACATCTACTCAAAGAACCTAGCCTGTCTACATCCTTAGACTAACACGGGTACAACCAAAAACCCAACTCATACAATAAGACTCATGAGCATTCTGTAGCTTATTCCACCAATTATATGGAATAGCTGTGCCTTATGTCCTGAACAGAGGCAAAATTATGTAATCCCCCCTACTTTCTCCTCCACAAAGTAAAATATTTGAAGGACTAAAGCCTCTGGCCTATTTGGTAAGCCATAACACTTCTCAGACATACAGGAGAGTTAAATGCAAGCATGTAACCTAGTCCAGTTTTTGGATGGCAAAATCATCCTCTGTGCTGTTATTGACATTTGAATTGCTCCTGGCTTAATATATAGAATCAGACCTTTACTACTGGTTTCAACATGATGGATTTAAAGTTGATTTCCTGACAAATTATTGCAAAGTCAATTTTGATGCAATGTTCACAGACTTGCCATTCTTTTGCTGGGATCAAATCATTCACTCTTTCTAACAATAACAAAAAATGTACATTCTTGGTCATATTAGATCTCTCCCAATTCTGAGATTTGTGTACTTGTGAGAAGCTAGTTTAATGTACATCAGTTCAGTGCTCTACTGGTGAGAGTCAAGGATAATGTCAACTCCTGCAATCATTTCATTGACTCTCATTTCATTGCAGTGCAGAACCTGCCAGGGGTGTCACAGCTGATGCTGCCACCTGCTCAGCATGGCACAGACTTCTGCATGGGTCCACAGCTAGGGCTGTCAATCATTTCATTTGCATCTTACAGGAGAGGTTTTCAGATGCACAAAGGATGGTGACACACCCAACTCTCACTGAGAGCTATAAATTAGGGTTCTGATTCTTGTTTGTTTATTTTGTTTGCTTTTTATGTCTACTCTTACATCCAAAGGGGAACATTCAGTTACCTGTCTGTAATGTTTTTAGGTATATGTTACACTGTTGTGTCTGTTTTTCCCACCTATCACTTCTCTTCTTTAATATTTATAGCTCTGAGATAGCAATCAGGTTTTTCCTCTGCTTCTGCACAGACTCTAATGCAGGGGTGGACAAAATATGACCTACAGGTTGGATCTAGCCCACCAACAGATTTGATCCAGCTCATGGGTAGATAGCTGCCAACTCATTAGATCTGGCCCACGAGTGGCTGGTGGCTCTGGCAACCCTGTGGTTCTGGACATGCAGGTGGGTAGGCTGTTAGGGCTGCTTCCACCCAGCAGCATCAGCCCCTGACACAGCAACAGCAGCTGTGGACCTGGGTGGAGCTTCTGTAGCAGTGGGTGGGTGGCAGCATCAGCTGTGAATGTCATCAGCAGGTTCAGGAACTTGGATGTAGAACCTGCTAGTGACATCCACAGTTGACGCTGCTGCCCTCCCGGTGCAGTGGAAGGTCTTGCCTGGAGCCCCAACCCGGAACCTGCTGGCAGCCCCAGCTGTGGACCCATGCAGAAGTCTGTGCCATGCTGAGCAGGTGGCAGCATCAGCTGTGACACCTCTGGCAGGTTCTGCACTGGGGCTCTGGAATCTGCTGCTTGCACCCACAGCTGACACCACCACCCACCCACCCCAGCGGAAGTCCCTGTCTGGGTGCACAACCAAGTTTTGGGGCTCCTGGCAAAGTAAAGCTCTGGCCAGGTTTGGGAGGGGAGGGGAGGCGAAGGGGAGGGGCAAGAGGAGAGACTAAGAAAGACAAGAGGGGAGAAAGAGATGAGAGGGAAGAGAGAGAGAGAAAGAGAGAGCATCAGCCCTGAATAGGTCCTCAAAACTCATTAAGGGGCCCTCCAGCCTAAATAATATCCCACTCCTGGTGTAATGTACGACTCCTGCCCATGTTGACTTCAGTAGATTCATTTGCTCACTGAGAAGATTTTACCCAAGGCCCAATGTGGTTTCAGATAACTCAGAGGTACAAGAGATATGATTTTGTTGCAAGACAGTTGCAGGAGAAATGCTACAAGCAACACTAATATCTTTACATCACCTTCATTGACCTGACTAAGGCCTTTAATTCAATCAACACAGAGGCCCTCTGGAAAATCCTGATGAGATTTGGATACCTGCCAACATTTCTTACCATTATCAGACTTCTTCACAACTACACAACAGCAACCATCTTAAGTTAGGACTTTGAAATGTACCCTTTCACTTGGAGTCAAGCAAGGATGTGATTGCACCAATAATCTTTTCCATCTATGTTGCAGCTATTCTGCGTCTAATTGCTGACAGACTTCCGTTGGAAGTCAACATTCAGGATTGCATGACTCTTTAATGTCAAGCAGTTACATTTAAAATCCAAGACAACCAGCACCTCCATTTCTATTCTTCAATATGCTGAACATTGCGTTATGTGTGCCCACTTAATTGAAAAGTCCAGGTTACTTTTGACTGTTCTGTGAAGCAAATGAAATATTTAAACTCACTTGTCAACTTCAAAAGAAAAACAAATCCTTTACCAGCTCACCCCAAACCAACCAGTTGCTCCTCCACACGTTACAGTTAGAGGACAATCCTTGAAGACTGTTGAGAATTTCCCCTTTCTGGGTAGCCATTTTTCCAAAAACATGGACAACAATATTCAACACTGGACAAAAATCTGCCAGTGTTGCCTTTAGACATCTCCAAAATCATGTCTTCGATGATCACAACACTAAGACCAAAACCAAACTTCTCATTGATCAGGCTGTTGTCAACCCTACTCTGTTGTATGGGTGTAAAGCTTGGATGACATATCAGAAACACCTGAAAGCTTTGGAATGTTACCATTAGCCACATCTTCAGAAAATCCTCCACATCAATCAGAAGGACAAAAGAACGAGTGCCAGCATTCTGGATCAAGCAAATACCACCAGCATTGAAGCCATGTTTACATGGCACCAACTCCATTAGACAGGACAAGTCACGTGACCTGTCATATCCAGGATCTGTTCCTTCCTCCTGGGACTATTTTCTGCATCTGCAGTTGAACATGTGGGTCTTAAGATTGTCCTTCTCTGTCATCTATGGACTCACCAATGACTTCCCTATTTATCAGAAGACTTGTCATCCTTATATTGAGGGGCTGATAATGATGAGGTTAAGAGTTTAGGTGGTAACTTGTAACTTAAAAGAACTGGGTTGTTCCAAACCAGTTCTTAATTTCCCATTTATCCTACAACCCACAAGGGCATCCATGCAATAATGCAAAATGCAGAATTTCTAAATTTTCAAAACTAGTTCTGGGGGAGGAAATATTATTGTGACAAATATTATTGTGATTTTAATATTCATGTAATGCAGATGCAATTTATACTCTGTTATAGCTTTTAAAGTGCCTGTGGAAAGATGCTGTTCAAAAATAAAGTTTCTGATTTAGATGGACACCAGATTTAAAATTTGAGTAGTTTGTTGGTAATCATCATGCTGCTTTTTATTCATTTGTTCCTATTAACTTGGTACTTTGAATAAACAATTGGCACGACTTCTACTTCTGTCAAAGTGTGGGTGATTTGAGTCCCATTACTGAGCACTAAAAGATCAAGAGAAACTAAGAACAAAACTAGTAGTTATTTAGATACAAGAGTTCTTAACTCGATGACATTCCTTTTGCCCAGACAGAATAAAGTCCAAACTAGAAACACATATGCCATAGTTGCTTTAAAAAGGCCCATTTTAAAAGCTCAAAAGGGTGTTAAACCAAATAAGCCAAGAGAAAATTTTAAAAGCAAAATGTATTATTTGGGGACCACTTAAGACCATTTTATTAACATGAACAAAAATCTACAATCCTACAACTAAGAAAGAACATTATGCTGTAAAAGTACCTGCATGTATACTGGATAGATTAAAACTTGGCCAATTTATGGGTCTCAAATTAGGGTAAATAAGGATTCATTATGTATGTGCATTTCTGATAGGGTCCCATAGAGGCTCAATCTTTGCTCTATGTTATTAGACCGCTTTTTTCAAAGACCTGAAAACCCCCCCAAAATTTATTACTAATCAGATTTGCATATAACACACTGAATTGTTAGAATGGTAAATAATGAAGAGAACAAGTCACCGGTACAGAGTGTTTGGATAACGGGTAAGGTAGGCACGAGTTGACAATACTTATTTTTATACAAGCAAAAGCATACCTGACATGCCTCAGAGTTCTACGCTGCATCATGGGAGATGCATTCCTCCAGGCAGCCCTCTGCACTGCTGCAAAAGAGGGTGGGATGTCTTTCACTAGCTTTTGAAACCGTAGAGATACTGAGTTAGATTTACTATGCTTTTGCCCCAAACAAAGAAGGGTTTTATTTCAGAACCATTCTTTTCTGAAGGGGAGGGGGGAGACAAAAAGGAAATTTGGGAAAAAAAATTCTGTCCGCCCTTGTCTTAAGATCATTCTGTAAGCCTACTTCCAACAGGAGATCTGATTTTCATTGTAATGATTCAAACAAGCATTTTCCTGTGTGCTTGTAATTAAGATCTGCACTTCAGTAAATGTTGCCTTCTGAAAGAGTTGTAGAATATAGAATAAAGTTGTCCCCTCAAAATAGCTTAAAACAATGGCAATTCATTGTTCCCACTACAAGCTGAGGCAGTATTCCCAGGCTGAATTACATTTTTTCCAATCCTTAAAATAGGCACCAATTTTAATAGAACATGAGCATGCCTTCTAACAATGTTTTACAAGAAAGACAAGTAAATGCCAAATCATTTACCTTTGAAACAGTTACTGACTATGACCTTGGCTTACATATACTTACGTATGCTCAATTTTTACTCAAGCAAATAATCCCACTAAAGCTCATGTGAGTAAACAGAACACTAAAAGGTCTTGAAAGACCTAGGACTGAAGCAAGAGGTATGTTAATCTAAACACTGATATAAAATGTAAAAGAAAAAAATTAAAAATGCTTTGTTTGACAAATAGAAAATCCAAGAAGGTAATCATGATTATAATTGTATTTCCCCACTCATGCACACCTGGGAAAGACATGAAAATAAATGGGGGAGAAAAATCCATTCAATTATAAGATGAATGTGTTGGCGTTGCTGGGGAGTTAGCGATTTAGAATCTGTGGCACTTGACAGACTAGCAAGGGAATTTTAATAGCCAGGATCAACAGCTGAGTAATCATTTTATAAATTCAGATAAATGTTTCAATACTTCCTGGAAAAAATAGAAAATTTCCATTTATTTGTTAGCAAACATGAGTGTGTGGGGTTTTTTTTGTTTTGTTTTGTTTTTGTGGGGTTTTTTGTTTTGTTTTAAGCCTTACATATTTGATGGTAATCAACTTAACTAATTATGTGGAATCCTGCTATGGGAAAGTTCTTACTCACATTTTCTTTTGC
Source organism: Alligator sinensis (assembly GCF_000455745.1). NCBI lineage: Eukaryota > Metazoa > Chordata > Crocodylia > Alligatoridae > Alligator > Alligator sinensis. The sequence goes on along the minus strand of NW_005842012.1, from coordinate 1,286,277 downwards.
TGTAGGATACAAATGATGCAAATGATCTGGCTTTAGCCTTTGGCATTTATGCCTCAGGAGTACAACAGAGGAATAATAAAATACAAACCAGCCAATTCCATCGCAATATTTGTGAATTCTTGAAACATGCAAGCCTACCAACACTGTAAACTTTGTGCTGCTGAGCTAGGTCTCTGAAGTTCCTCAACAGTGATTCAATGTTTTTCCTAGGATAGTAAGTATTCTTCAAGGCAAATATATTCAGGACTTCATCATATCCATTGGCTTTAACCAGGTTTATAGATGGAAGACCTCATGGCTGGCAGCCATTAACACATACCAGAATAACCATGTTAAGTTTCAGTCCCTTCTCGGCTGCAGGTCTATTTAGCCTTCTGACAAAAATCAAGGAATTTTCATAGTTATTTTTTCTTGTGATGTCAGATTTCTGGAACTAGTAACAGAATTTTTTGCTCCTTTTTTTTTCTTTTTATAGATTTCCCCAGCAACTACACATTTGTATTAGATTGCTAAGGCTATGACTACAGAGCAGAATGAACATGTGATTGCAGCATGGGTCACCATAACCACACTTGTTTTCCTATAGCCAACAAGGGTAACAAGAGCAGTGAAGATGTATTGGGGGAGAGGGGGAAGAGGAGGGAGTGGTCTGCTTCTGTCCAGACTAACAACTACACTCCAAGCCTTGCAGGAAACCTTTGGATGTATTCTGGCTAGACACTAATCAGTCTGTTATGGGTAACTTTCTTTTGTTATATAAGAAGGCTTGACCTAAAAAACATTCATTTCACTCAGCACTTCATTGTGGGCTTGAATCAGTGAACCAAAGATGAAAGATCAGCATTTTACACACTGTCATTCAGCTCCATCAAGCACATCTAAAATATTAGCTCTAAAATGTCTATTCTCATATTTCTGAGTCAAACCAACTTGGCAAAATTACATTTAACTATTGCAAGGAACAGTCTTCCATGTCTAAAAGTCAATTAAACTGTGTTGCACGGAAGCTAGGTTGCATGATTATGTCAGTGATTTGCATGATTATATTGGTGATTAGGTGGCTTGTATGGACTTGACATTTAGTCAAGTATATTTCCTGCTAACAAAATATCAATACTGATAGTTAAGACTTGGAACTTTTCCTAGCAGTATGAGCAACTTTTGCCTTTCATCTAAAGTTACTACCACTATTTTTAAATAGCTACACATTTCCATACCATTTATGAAGGTATTCACATAGCTAAAATATACATCTAAATCTACATGGTTCAGGGCAATGTCTCTCACTATATGTTTCAAAGGTAAATTCTATACCTATGAAACACCATCCATGAGAGAGGGGAACACTTCTTATCAACCTGCATGTGGCAGGCTGTAGTCAGCCTGTACATATGCACTGGGAGCTGGGAGACTCTGCTATGTTCTCAGTGATTCCGCTGCTACGTCCGGTGGTGGGGAAGAGGACGATCCTGGATTTGAATGCAGAAGTGAGAAGTGAAGGCTCGCTGTACACCTGTTTGGACACTAGGTGGCACAGCTCAGCTCTCCTGTTGGAGCTTCACTCAAAATGTGGCTGCTTGGTGTTTTTACTGGTGACTCGTTTTTGTGTGTGTGTGTTGTTGGTTTTTTTTAAACAGACTTTATTGACAGGCATTTTTAGTCTGATATTTTACTGACAATCAGTAATTTACTGACAGTTGGGAACCCTGCAAGCTACCAGCCCAGTTTCAAATCTCTGCTAAAAGGAAAAAAAATGGATGCACCAACTCTGCTTGTTTGCTGTCCACTACCAGCCTCCATTCGCAATGTCTACCTTCCCCAGGTCCTTCACCCATCTTTTCCCTCCACCCTCTTTGCAAGTCTTTACCTTCTCCAGCATCTTCCTCCTCCACATCCTTGGACCCAGGAGGGGAGAGTCACTGAGAGCATAGCAGAGCCCCCTGGCTCCCAGTTCAGATACACACTCACTACAGCCTGCCACACAGGACTGTTGTTCATCCTTCACAAGTGAAGGTGACTGCCTCCAGTGGTGGGGGAGGGAAGGGGAGAAGAGGAAGGAAGCAGGAAAGAAAAAGGGAGGGAGAAAAGAGAAAGAGAGGAAAAAGGAGAAAAAAAGGAGAGAGGAAAGAGAGAGGAGGGGTGGGTAGAGGAATTGCAAGGAAAGTTGTGCTTACTTCCTACCTGCAACATACTTAGAGATTGAATCTTTAGAGATTTTAAGCAGTTATATTTTAACAGGTCTGACTATTTGCAAACTGATTTTTCAAAGGCCTATAAATATGGCTACAGCTAGACTGGCTTTTATGGGAACAAAAAGGCACGTCCTTGACCTAAAGGCCATCCATTCCCCTGCCGAATGTTACAGTGTTGAGACAAACCATGATCATGGCAGAGATCATTCAAGTTCAACATAAAGAAATGTAAAATGCTCCACCTGGGGACGAATAATCCCCTGCACACCTACAGGCTTGGCAATGCCAACCTGACCAGCACTATCAATGAAAGGGACCTGGGGGTAATAATAGACCACAGTATGAACCTGAGCTGGCAGTGCAACACTGTAGCCAGCAGGCTAACAATACCCTGGTATGCATCAATTGATGCATCTCCAGCAAAACCAAAGAAGTGATTCTCCCACTCTACTTGGCATTGGTGAGACCACAGCTGGAGTACTGTGTCCAGTTCTGGGCGCTGCACTTTAACAAGGGCATGGTAAAGCTTGAGAGAGTCCAGAGAAGGGCCACCCATATGATCAGAGACTTGCACTGCAAGCCATACAAGGAAAGGCTGAGGGCAGCGTTCCCTCTAAATTGTGTGGCGTTTGCAGTTGCACAGGCATGCCTGGCTGCGCGGCATGAGCATTGCATGTTGCGCACACACCACACAGCTTAGAGGGAATGCTGGCTGAGGGATCTGGGACTCTTCACCCTGAAAAAAAGAAGACTGAGAGGGGACTTGGTAGCAGCTTAACGCTACATCAGAGGTATACATCAAGGGCTCAGGGAACAATTGTTCACCAGGACCCCCTTGGGGAAAACTAGGAGTAATGGTCACAAACTCCTGGAAGACCATTTCAGGCTCAACACTAGGAAAAACTACTTCACAACTAGGGTGTCCAGACTGTAGAATAAGCTCCCTTGTGAGATAGTACAATTGCCTACCCTGGATATCTTCAAGAGGAGACTGGACAGTCACCTTGCTGAGGTCACCTGACCCCGGTTGTCTGTTCTGCTTGGTGCAGGGGCCTGGACTCGATGATCTTCTGTGGTCCCTCTGAGTCTTACAATCTATGAATCTATGAGATTTTCAAAGAGAAGAGGCTGCCAGAATTGGGAGTGGGGGAGAAGGGGAGGGAGCTTGTATTTTTCCTTGTTTTTTTAACATGGATAAAATGTTTCCCTAGCCTCATTCTGAGAAGCTAAACTGTTTAGGTTGGTCTTTTATGGAAAGTGTCACCTAAAAGAAGACAATCTGGCATAGGATCATAGGAAAGTAGGGTTAGAAGAGACCTCAAAAGCCAACTAGTCTAGTGTCCTGCTCAAGCTTCCTCCTGACTAAACCAACCCAGCCAAGTAACTGTCTTGCTAGCTCTTGAAAATGTCTAAGGATGGAGCTACCACACTTTCCCTAGTTATTAGCCTGTTCATGAATCAGAAAGTTCCTCCTAATCTACATACCTAAATTTCCTCTGCTGAAGCTTAAGATGATAGCTTCTAGTCCTTTCCCCTACAGTCACTGAGAAAAGTCCACCAACATCCTCTCTGTCATCACCCTTCAGGTATTTAAAGACTGCTATCAAATCCACCATCAGTCTTCTCTTCTCCAAACCAAGTAACCCTAGTTCTTTCAGCCTTTCCCCATAGGTCTCACCTCCCAGGCCCCTAATAATTTTTGTTGCTCTGCACTGGACACTTTCCAAGCTATCATAAATTTCATAGACATTAGGGCTGGAAGGGAACTTGTGAGATCATCGGGTTTAGCCTTCTTGAAGTATAAGGGCCCAAACTGGACACAATAGTCCAGGTGAGGCTTCACCAGTGCTGAACAGAGTAGAAGAACCACTTCCCTTGATTTGTAAGTAACACTTTGCCAATACAACCCACTATGCTGTTTAGAAAAGTTTCAGGCCAGAAAGTTGTGAATAACCAGCTGAAAACAGGGCTTCCATAGATTTCATAGACATTAGGGCTGGAAGGGACCTTGGAAGATCATCAAGTCCAACCCCCTGCCCCAGAGGCAGGAAGTCAGCTGGGGTCACAGGATCCCAGCAAGATAAATGTTCAATTGACTTAAAGGCATCCAAAGTAGGTGCTTGTACCACCTCTGGCTGCAGTCTGTTCCAGGTCTTGGGGGCTCGGACAGTAAAGAAGTTCCTCCTTATGTCCAGCCTGAAATGGTCTTGGAGAAGTTTGTGACCATTTGACCTTGTCCTCCCATGGGGCATTCTGGTGAACAGGTGTTCCCGCAGATCCTGATGTATACCCCTTATATACTTATAGGCAGCTACCAGGTCCCCCCTGAGCCTGTGCTTTTCCAAGAGTCCTGTAGCTCTCAGCCTCTTGTCATAAGGTCTGTTTTCCTGCCCTCTGATCATGTGAATGGCTCTCCTCTGGACTCTCTCAAGCTTCTCCACATTCTTTTTAAATTGTGGAGCCCAGAATTGGATACAGTAGTCCAGCTGCAGCCTCACCAAGGCCGAGTACAGTGGGAGAATGACATCCTGGGATTTCCTAGAGAAGCATCTATGGATGCAAGCCAGAATTTTCCTTGCTTTGTCAGCTGCAACATCACATAGGTGGCTCATATCATCTTGTGGTCAATAATGACCCCCAAGTCCCTTTTGGCTGTGGTGCTAGCAAGCGTAGCACTGCTGAGCCTATAAGCATACTGCGGGTTTTTCTTCACAAGGGGGAGTACCTTGCATTTTTCAGAGTTGAAGGCCATCAGGTTTTCATCCGCCCATTTTCTGACCCTGTCAAGGTTGGTCTGGATTACCATCCTGTCCTTGGGCGTGGATGTCCAAGTTTTGGTGTCATCAGCAAACTTGGCCAGGCCGCTTCTGACACCAATGTCCACATCATTAATGAATATGTTGAAAAGGATAGGCCAAAGGACGGAGCCTTGGGGGACCCCACTGGTCATGGCGCACTACAATGATTGACTTCCACCAGCTAGCATGCTCTGGGTCCAACCGCAAAGCCAATTCCCCAGCCAGCGGACTGTGATGTAGCCGAGGCCACAATTAGCCAGTTTTTCTATAAGACGATTGTGGGATATCAGATAGAAAGCTTTTTTAAAGTTGAGATATATGATGCCAATCTCTTCTCCCTTGTCCAGGTGATATGTCACCTGGTCATAGAAGTAGATGAGAGTGGTCAGGCAAGATCTACCTGCAACAAACCTGTGCTGGCTATCCTTCAAGAAGTTGCCTTCAGCCAGTTTGTCAAGAATGGTCTCTTTGATGATTTTCTCCAAGATCTTCCCAGGGATGGAGGTCAGGCCAATGGGCCTGTAGTTCTCCGGATCTACTTTCCTCCTTTTCTTGAATATAGGCACCACATTGGCCTTCTGCCAATCTTCAGGCACTTTGCCTGAGCATCACGAGTTCTCGAAGATCCGTGCCAGTGACCCAGCTATGATGCCTGTCAGTTCCTTAAGTATCCTGGGGTATAATCTGTCTGGGCCAGCTGACTTGAAGGTGTCCAGCCTCTCAAGGTGTTCCTTCACATGGTCAACGTTGATGACGTTCTCCCTTTCCCTAGCTGTCCCATACTGTATTGAGCAGGGTCGTCCCTTGGGGCTGGTGAAAAACTGATGCAAAATACCCGTTGAGCAGGTTGGCTTTTTCCTGGGCGTCAGTTGTCAGTTGACCCATATGGTTTAGCAGAAGTCCAATGTTATCCTTGCTTTTCCTCCGGCTCCCCACATCTAAAAAAGGACTTTTTATTGTCTTTGATACGTGTAGCCAGTTGGAGTTCAGTCGCAGCCATGGCTTTCCTGGTTTGTTCCCTACAGGTCTGGACCAGTCCATCCTCCTTTGTGGTGGATCCAGCCTTCCATCCTTTATAGGCCTTTCTTTTTAGATGCAGGAGGTCCACTAGTTCCCTGCAGAGCCAAGGGGGTCTCTCTGCCCTTTTGCTGCCTTTCCTCTGAGACAGGATAGACATTACTTGTGCTTTCAGGATCACTCCCTTAAGGAGCAACCACTCTTCCTGAACTCCCCTCCCCTTCGGGTCGTGATCCCTTAGGGCCTTGCCAACAAGCCTCCTGAGCTTGTCAAAGTCAGCTTTCCTGAAGTGGAGGACTTCTGCTCTGCTGACTTTCTAGGAGAATGATTTAGGCAACCCTAATATACCATGTTACAGTCCCATTCATAGTATGGTAACTCCCCTTTTTTTTTAAAGAAAAAAAGTACACATACAGTATCAAACTCAGTTACAGATCTTAGTGATTAACTTGTAACATTTACTGCCAGCAAAATAATTTAAAACTAACTCAGCAAGTAGAATATGCAAACATTTCACATGGGTATTACTTCAGTGAATAATTCATAATTTAATTTACCAAAAAACAAATATTTCAAGTGACTGTCTCTAGTGTGAACTTCTATACAACTTTACAGCACTTATTGTCATCAACACAATTTTCTCAACAGAACCATCTGAGAGGGAAAGTTTAAAATGTGAACTGTGAGACTACTGTCAATATAATCAATACCGTGTAAGTAATAATAGAAACAGTTCCAAGTGGAGCAATGACAACTAGTATGCAACATCTCAAGTATTAATGCCCTGTACAAGGGAAAACAAATCTTCCATATACAAGCACTGAGCTAGATTGAATGTGAATGAATTATATCCCTTTCAATCTTGGTTGTGTTGCTCCAAAGAGACAAGTATTATTCCCCAGTGTAGAACACTTTCTGACAGCTCTCTGTAGTGTTAGGATGAGGGAGGGTGTAGACAGTGTCTTGCAACCTATCAATGCAAGGGAACATTCCCTAAGCTCTTGCTATTACCTACAGAAGTGCATGTGTGCACGGACATATGCATGGTAGGGGGCTGGACTGTTGATTATGTCAGGAGCCAAATTAAACCCCTACTCCCAAGGATTTGGGAAAGGCAGTGGTGCTTTAGAGCTTCTTGTGGTATCATGTACTGGATCCTGCATCCAGAGGGTCTGGCTGGTTATCTTTAAATTCACAATATACATTGCTGGATCTATAAGTCTGAGCTGCTGTGTGGACAGATGTCACTTTCTACATGTTTCCAACACCATTATATCTGGAAAAGTTTTCAAATATATAGGGTTTCAGCCACTGGGCAAACATGCAGCCCCCTGCCTTGCCTCTATGTGGTACCTTATTCCAACACGTACCATTTTGGACTACTTTGGATATTTTGAGGAATGCTTCAAAGACATTTTAAATGCTTCTTAAGATGATCGAGGACTACAGAGTTGTTTTCTAAAGTTTCAGATCCCTCAGTACTATTCATTTTGTGTTTTATACTTTTATATATTGTTGACACACTTCTTGTAGAACTTTAGTATAGTTTTGATATGGCTAAACTTCCACGTGAGGATTCACAATTGGCCACAATAGTATAAATGTAGAGAAATTTTGACTCTTTTGCAGTATTGCTATTGCTACATGACATGAAGGAGCTGTAATAAGCATGTTAATCTAAGGCTAGGAATAGATGTTGCATTTGTCCCTGGACAAATTGTGCCTGTGTGTTTTCTGGAACAGAAATATCCCAGGATTGGCATGTATACATATGAGTCTTCTAATCTGGATTTGGTGAACAGCTGAATGCATTGCCACTATTCTCACATTAATTCAATGATGCAGTTCACAAGTCACATTCAAGCACATTTTGAAATGTCCTGGGATAAACTGTTAGCACTTTTTATCCTTTTTTAGAATTTATCCTGGGGCAGCAGACATGGAAGTCTGAATGACTACACTTTGTCCTGGGATAAAGTGGTTTATCCAGGGATAAAATGGTTTATCCCAGGAGAAATGAAATGTCTGTTTGTAGCTTCAGTCCCCTTTGGTAGAAGCATGCTTAAAACTGTATTGAGATCTTTATATAATATCAAGAGTCACTACATACCTTTTATTGTTCTGTATCACCAACAAAGATGTGATTTTATTATTACCTCACTTAAACATACGTTGCCTTAATCTCCACTGTTTTATACCTCCTATAGTCACATATAGCAAAGGAAACTGAACATAGCACATTTCACTTCTTAGCTGGTAGAATTTTACACTTACCATGCAGAGATACAAATTACTATATACTACCTTGCACCTTGTGGAGAATTAGGCCCCGAAGCAATAGCTTCTCCAATACTATTTACTCCTTGCATAAGAACTACTAAATATTATATCGCTTGTCAGAAGTATTTGTATTCTAAATATATCTTAAATGCATCCTGCCTTCATAAATAATGTATTGGTGACTCACTGATGTATCATAAGGCACAGTTAAGTAAGAATCAGCTGGAAAAAAACAAATCAATATTGAGTATAGAACTGGTTTAACATCTGATAGTTTCTCTAAAGATAGAAGATTATAAAGATCTGTCAGAAACAAATTGCTTTAAGTTCCATTTGTTATTTTTAATCTAAGCTAATGTATATCCTTTTTCTAATAGAATGAAGTTTGTCAAATCAATGCAGGAGAATATGGTTCTGAAAGCACTACATCAAATACTATCTTTATGACAGAAACATCACCGGTTAAGTACAGCCAAACAGAGATGTTTATGTAACAAATAGCCCTTGGCATGACAGAACTACTGGGCTTTGGACATATTTATTTTCTGCGGTACAAGTGAGTAATATAATGCATACAATAAATAATAGAAGATCACTTAAAGCAGTGTTAAAAAAAACAAAGAAAGCTATAAATCAAACTAAGACAGGCTGCAGAATGAGAGGAGCAGAGTATACTTTAGACCGTGGGTCAGCAATCCCTGGCACATGAAGGCATTTTGCTTGGCACATGCACCTTGAGGCGAACGGTGGGGAAGAGGCTGTGCTGCCACAACAAGGACTGGGCCTTTCACGGCTCCCCTGCCATCCGCTCGGGTTTGTGCACCTGCTGCTGGCAAAGAGCCAGAACAGGGCTCTGTAGACCCTGGTGCAGCTGCCTGCAGCCTCCTGGCCACTTGCTAGGGCTGGAGGTGGCCCCTGCTGCCTGCCATGGAGCCCAGGCTGCTCTCAGTGGGTTGCCAGGAGGCTGTAAGTAGCTGCACTGGGGTCTGCAGAGCAGCAGCCTGGCCCCTAGGTGGACAGCAGGGAAGGGGCTAGGGCTTTACTGCCACAACAAGGATAGGGCTCCTCACAGCTTCCCTGCCATCTGCCCCTGGCACGCCAACATCTTACAAGTTGAGGTTGGGGTGTTTTTGGCACTCTGCCCAAAAACATTGCTGACTCCTGGTTTAGACAATGGTTGTCCACATTCTAAGTGGCCAGAGACTGCACGGGCCACACCAGCATGAGCTATGGGCAGAGCCCTTCCACTGAGTCTTCCCACTCCCAGCCTCCCCTGCACTATGTGTGAAGTTGTCCTGACCCCTGGGGCAGGGATAGGAAGTGGAAGCTGGATGAGAGAGAGGGCATCTAGGGCCTGCAAAAGAATCCATAATGCACTGCATGCAGCTAGCGGGCCACCATTTGGAAAGTCCAGGTTTAGACAGTAAGTAGCATGAACTGGGTTAGTTTACTGCTGTTCTATGGAAGAGTCTGAGTATCCATATGGAACTCTATATGTTCATTCCTGTCATTTCTTCTTGCTTTTGATTATTGTACCATATGCAGTTCTTTGCCAGCTGTTTAACAAATGCAGGTTAAGGCAAGACCACACACAGAAAACAAACTAAAATAAATCCGCAAGGTCCCTTCCAACTCCTAACAACTATGAAACCCATTCAGGGTGCATGCAGACATTTAGGCAACCTGTTGGGCTGTTCTGTTTATTTATTTATTTATTTTTTAACATACAAAAACACAATAGTTAGAGCACCATTGAACCCAAAAGGTGTTCCCCTGTTGGGGGGCAGAGTGGGGAGGCAGCTTGCCTGCCTGCATCAGCCCTGGCCAGCAGGCAGGGGCGCTCCAGCAGCCTCCCAGGAGACTGTCAGCCAGACCCTTTCCTCAGCCCTGCCCTGTGCCAGCTGCCAACTGTCAGCAGTGGCTGGGCAGAGGAAGAGGACAGAGCCCCCCCAACATGTGGCCCTCCCCAACTACTCCTGCTGGGGTCTTGGGGGGAGCCAGGCTGCGCCTGCAAGGTGGCAGAGGCAGTGACTCTATCCCCCCCTCCCCAGCTCTGCCATGACAAAGCTGAGCCAGCATCTGTGTGCTGTTGCTCTCAAGAGGCTGGGGCAGAGGGCTGGGGAAATGGAGCCCTGCTGCCATGTGGGCTTGGCCTGGCTCCCCCCAATACCCCAGCAGTGGCAGCTGCAGGGGAGGAAGATGCATAGCAGAGGGCTTCTTCCCCCTGCCCAGCTGCACAGGGAGGAGACAAAGCTTTTTCTGTCTCCTCTCTGTGACAGCCCAGGGGTACAAGCCCAGCTCCACAAAGGTCCCTGGATTGCAGGCAAAATTGCCCAAAGTTAATCCTCAGTTCAAAGCTGTATAAAGACATTCTGCCCTAGAGTGCCTTCATCTGATACTGCATCAGACAAGGGTTGAATTTTCACATGATTGGCCACTCTGCAGTCCTGAACATTTATTATGTTACAGCTATAGAGAGCTTTTGGCAGTCTCATTGTGCAAAAAGCGTAACTTGTATACACACCTTGAGTTAGGCATTAAAAACTCATTGGATTCTAATGAGAATTAGGTATCTAGTCTCAATTTATGTTTGATAATCTCTCCTAAGATTACTTGATTTAACCTATATGCCAGAGGCTCTCAACCTTTTCAGACTCAAGGCACTGCTCAGAAAGTACATCTCTTAGCTTCCACTCATATGTTGATGTCTATGGAAAAACAGAGCAATTCTTCTGTTACAAAGAACTGGGAATAAGCAAAACAGTTCAGAACATGTTTGACACTGTGGATTCTTATTTAAAACCTCTGGGTTTATTTTGTGAATCATGTATAGGTGTCTCCACACCTGACAGTGCTAGTAGTATGCAGCACCCTTAAAAGGATCTCGTGGTACCCTAGGTGCCATGGGACTAGTTGAGAATCACTGCTGTATCCCATAGTACAATGGGAAGTTATACTGATATGCCTCTATTCTAGAACATGGCAGTTTTTCAACTGATGACTGTTTGTGCCTCTAATTCTCACAAACACACACCTCCCAGCCCTCTGGTTTGCCCCTCACTGGGGCTTCACATTACCGCCCCTTCACTGGGGCTCCATTGCTTCCCTCTTCAGTGGGGCTCAGGTGGCTGTAGCCATGCCTGGTCCCCTGTACCCACAGTATTGTGGAGGCTAGAGGTTAAGGTGCTCTGACCTACCTTTCACTGGGGTGGTAACTGGCCTGGTGCTTCCTGGGGGCTCCCGTGCCCCACCAGGCCACCCACTGCTGACCGGGTGCAGTTTTAGGTCATGCTCAGGACCAGAAGCCATCCCCTTAAGCTCCTGCCTTTACCTCCAGGATGTTGCCTTCAGCCTTACAGCCAGGCAGTGTTTCTGCCTGGCCTGCCAGCAGCGAACTGCTCTGTTTATATAGGCGGCCAGAGATCTAAATCAAGCACCAAAAGTGCCCTGCCACAGTTATGCTGAGTTCTTTAGTCCTCGGCTCCCCAGCCTCTTCTTCCTCCAGCCAGATCTCTCCCTGGTTTTAGGTCATCGGATTATCCGTGTCCATGACTTCTCCCCACTCTCTCTTTCTGTCACTGTTTATGTGTCTTCCTCGTGGAACTCAACATTTCTGTAACTAATCCCTGGATCAACTTATTTCTTTTCCATCTTTTCTTGGCATTACTTCAGGCCTTACAGCCTTAATCTCTTTGAAGACCCCAGCTGCAGGATACATAGCCCTGCTTAACCATACATCATTGTCTCTGGGATCCTTCTCCCCATCTCTCCTTTGTTTGCACAGGGAAAGTAAAGCACAGCCTCTTATTTCCAGCCTCCAATTATTCCAATTCCTTCACACACACAAAAAAAATCACCCTTGTTTCTTCCCTGTTTTGATGGTTCAGTTCGGTTGTCATCCTTAAGCTTATGCCCTGCGTTTGTTTTTCCAGGAGTACCGTGCAAATCCCTCTTCTGCACTGGCTGTCTCAATTTCCCTCCAGACCTCACTCTTCTCATCAGGTCTGTATTCTCCCTCTTCCCAGATGGTCTCTGCCAGCTGTTCCACGGGGATATCTCCTGCCTGGTCCTGACTCTAGGGATTTGCTGGAATGGCCCGTGCTACCCCACCATCCGCTTTTACACACCTCTCTTGGAAGTCAGGTGGAATCCTCACTCATGGCTTGTCTGGGTCCCAACAACACATGAGGGTTCAGGCTGGGATCTCTTCTTCTTAGGTCTTCACAGCCCTGGTTTTGCTGGGTTGTTCCCCACCTTTAGCATTCTATAGGTCGGAGTCTTCATCCAGTAGGATCTTCATCCAGTCTTCATCCAGTAGGAACCTGCAATACAGTTCCAGCTGTATCACTAGGATTTTCCTGATATGCTGCATTTTGCCAAGTGTAACTATATGGAATATTTATCCCAAGGGGTGAAATGTATTGAGGAGGGTGGATCATGATGAGGGTAGAGATACCAGGGGCAAGGATAGCTGCATCTCAATCAGGCATTCATCAAAGGTGATGGTCCAGGAGGTCCACCTGGGGTCCCATAGGCCCAGAGAGGATGGGATGAGCTATTTCAGAAGCTCCTGAGGGAAGAAGGCAAATTGGTTGAGAATCATGTTAGGGATAAATAATGACCAAGTCTTTCTTGTGCCCACACAGAGCATTTATCAAGTAAGGGTATTCTAGATGTGTGCCTTTTTATATAGGATGCTGAGCATTAGGCAGATTATAGTCAAATCATTATATTTTAGATGTTGTGACAGTTGGGGTTCCAAGTCTGGCGGTACTATCACAGAACATCCCTGCCCTCTGACTTGATGTGGAACTTGAAGTCACCTCTATCTGCTCTAGCCTTTTGCTAATACCCAGGTTGGGACCAATGGATGCAGCAGTGTTGGAGATTTAATAGGGCAGGGGAGTAAACTGCTGGGAAGGGGCCCAGAGAACAGTGGTGATTATATATAGGAGAAGGAATAGAGACTTATAGAAGTGCCAGGAAGGTGGGTAAGGTTAGTAACACAAAAACAATTGGATGCTGATTAGGGAAAGTGATGGGAGGTACAGGATCTTGGCAAGTTACTTATGTCACAGTTGGCATGGAGATGAACAAGGCTATTGTGGAAAGTTTAACAGGGGGTGTTGGGGGATTGTTAACTGGTAGACTGCACTAACAAAATGGTGGAGAGTGTGGGGCAAAGCAGGACCACACACTTGGTTCTGAGCCTCCATATGGATGGTTGCTGCTGAAAGAAGGCATGTTTGGTATAAAGAAAATACCATTAGTGCAACCACATTGATTATCTTGGTTATCCCCACCACTATCCCACATACCCTTGAGGAAAAACAGAACCTTCCCATCCCTCCTCACTGCTGTTGGATGGGCTTGGGAGAAAGACTGCAAAGACCCCAGCCAATATGAACTGGAACATCAGAGTGGGGACCTCTGGACATTCAGGAATATTTTTCAGTGAACTTCTTACTCTGTGCTGTCTGGCTGCTTATTCCAACCCTCTCCTTCCCTCAAATTCTCTTTACCCTTTCCACCACCCTATATCTGTCCTCTCTGTTAAGATGACAAGTTCTTTGGGATAGCATCTATCTTCTACTCTGTAGAGTGCCTGGCACAATGGGAACCTAGTGTTCAGAAACTACCCTGGTAAACAGGATTCCTACTGCTACACTCCTCTCCTGCTGTGGAGATGGGTGTTGGGATATTTGTTGGATTTTGAAGAGGGGCTGGATTTTCTACTGATCCTGTGGCACATCCATACAGGTGAGCAGCCATAATTACCTGCAGTGCAGGACAATCTTTGGGGATGCTTCCACCCTCAGTGCCCATCAGGACTAGCTTACTGTATGCATTTTTCCACACCACAGAATTCTGAACCTATATTCCCATTACTGAACACGCCAAAATGAAGACAACCAGAGTTAGGAGTTTCCCCCACCCAGCACAACATTATGCAGGGCCTCATTGGCCTGCTCCCAGAGAATCCACCATTTCTTTTGTGTGCACATTTATTCCATCCCCAGACTCCTCCAATTACCTGTCCTGGTCAGGTGCAAATAGTTCTTAGACTAACAGAGTTTGGATGGGGTCTGGTTATGTTCAGCCATGAACAGGTTAATCTGTTCCATCTTATCCTTAGAAGACATCTGTTTGCTGACAAGCTGGATTCCACTTGGTTGATCTGTTGCTTTCAGACCCAGATGAAATGGTTGTTCTGAGACACAGCTGGCAATCTCAGACATTTAAAGGCACTAAGTTTAGCACCAGGTTAATGAACTCATGACATCAGTTCATCATTTGTTCCACCCAAACACTTGCTGATAACAGGCTTGTGCTACTGGCATCTGGGCATCTGGATGACACAATGTCCTATTCTGACAGTGTTATAGATGTCTGTCAAGAGCAGGACTTATGTTGTCTCTACAGCACAAGGCAGTACCATGCAAAGATACCCAAAGGAACTGCACATGCTGGCTCCATTGCCAGAGCATTAGCACAACATGCCCAGGCTAACTGATCCTGCTCAGAGAATGGACTAGCAAGTCCTGGATACAGCACCATACTAAAGTGGTGATACTGCTTCAGTGAAGGAGCTCCCTCATGGATCTGCACAGCAGTACTAGGTGTTATGTAGACTTTAATATTACGCTGGTAAATTCACAGCTACCTCTGCAGAGCACTGTGTTGTGCACAGCACGGCATGGAGACAAGCCCTAACTTCCCCATATCAAAACAAGTGTGGGGTAGCAGTCCCACCTACCCGGCCTGGCTTCAGGACAGCTACTGCCTTCATTTCTCTCCATTAAGCTTGATTTTTCAACCTGCCACAGGCTTGCTTGTCAAACCATTTAAACAAAAAACAAACAAACACAAAGAACAAGAAAATAAAATGCAAACAACATCCACCCCCCAAAAAAACTCTTTTCCAAAGTGTCAAAGAAAACCCAAGCACAAAACCTCAGAAGAGCTCCCCCACAGTAATTTATCTTTCACAAATTTTCCTCTCTCCTCAACTCTACTCAGTCTCTCCAGTCTTTTATACATGTAGAGCTACACTTCCTGAAGCTCCTTGCTGTCAACTGTTGCCATCTAGGCTTACCACAACATTTCTGCAATCACCCTCCTGTCACCTTTACAGTTTTCCCCTTATCCGAGTGCCCAGTGGCTTCTCTAAGGGCCAAATGTTCTTTATGGCTAAGTACAGACAGTCAAAAAACCTGAGGCTGAATTGATTCAGCCTTTGTAGGTTAGTCTAAGCAGATATTCACTTGTGATTCAGGAAATGCAGCCATATGCCTTCAGTGGGTCAAGCCAGAAACCGTGGAATAATAGAACACAGCTCTCTGGCACATAGCCAGCATGGGCTATGTGTTTGCTTCCTCTGCCTGCTGCCTACCCCCTACCCCCAAGGTCTCTGGGATTTGCAATCCACACTCATAGCAGCAGGACTCTGCAGGGTTGCTCATCACTTCCTCTTCCTGCTTCCAGGTGCCTCTGGGATGTGTATTCCACAGTTGCAATGAACATTAAGTAAACCAGTTTTGTACTCAGGGGAAGGTGAGTTTAATTCCCCTCTCTGGCCCCAGATCCCAGCTGGGGTTTGCCTGGGGGAGAGAGGAGGTCAGTGAGCCAGCTCTCACTGCTCCAGCTAGGGAGCAGTGGGGCAGAGCCAACCCTGCTCTCTGGAGCAGACAGCCCAGCCCAGCCCAGCCCAGCCAAGGGCTGAAAAGTGCGCTGGGATGCTGGGAGACTGATTTAACTTGAACCAGGAAGGGGTCTGGGACAGAAGTTCCATAAACTGGTTTGACCTCACTCAGTTAAGTCTGATACTACATTCAACCAGGTTTATCTTAAACCAGTTTCAGCCATTTTGAACTTCTGTACTGTTACAGGTTTAAATCAGTTTCAGATCACTTAAATCAGTTTATGTGTAACTTCTTTTCCTAGCCTATAAGGCCCTAGTGTCTCCATTGGGAAGAACCCAATTAGTCACAGGTGGATTGTCCCAGAACTCCTTAAAGGGACGAATGATCATGTGACAGTAATCTCCATGCCAAAGTTAGGTGCCCATCTCTATGCCTCAGTATTGTGTTGAATGCAAAAGAACTGTCTCATTTCTCAGTCAAGGATGAACATACTTGGCTGTATGCCCAGAATTGCAGCTGGTCTCTTGCCAAAATAACTTTTGGGAAAAAAGAATGCTGTTTTAAACTGAATTCACAAAGAGTTTCAGGCTACTGAGCCAGAGAGCTGCATTGAGAACTAATACTGCTTGGCATCAGGTTGACTGAGAGCTATCCTTGGGAGGCCGAGACTCATTGGGGTGCTCCAGATGTCCAGAGCCAGATATTAACAGTGCAGGCATACAGCATTTGGATGAGCAGTTCTGTGCTGGGACCCAGTCCATCTTTATCAAGGGCAGATGAGTGTGGATATAAGTGCATGCCTGTGGCAGCAGGACAGGAGAAGTGGAGATGAAGTGAGGATGAGTTTAGAGCACTGAATGCTACTGGCTCAATTTGACAGTAGTAGGAGAGCTTTTCTTTGTCCTCCACATCTCCAGTATCTGCTCCAGTAAGTAAGAATCTTTGTGCATCCAAGGGACAGATCCAAAGTATCACTCCAACTAGGTAACTTTATGAACTATTTTGTGCATGTGGCAAGTTACTGAGAATGATTTCCCCAAAGGTTGTCTTTGGTGGTTCTTGAAGAGATGTTGAGGTGGTTGGTGGTGGAGGGTAGCATGAACTCAAACTGCAAGGAGAACAGCTGCTCCCTTCTTTCTGTCTGTTCAACTTTTCTAGACTGATCACATATACAGACTACATAGCTGGCAGGAAAACTGACTTATCAATCTCTCTGTTGGTTGGCTGCATCTCCAGAGTCTGGGAGCAGGGGATATCTTGCCTAGTGGATGAGATAGAGTGTTGAGAGGAGAGGGAGAGAAGTATTACTACTCTCTCACTGGCATTGCACTAGGTATTAGAAATCCTTATAGGCTGCAGCCCAGATAGGGGTTGACCTAGCACTAAGTGGGTCAACACCTACCTAGGTTTAAAGATCTCCATCTGAATCATTTTTGAAAATAGGATTTAGGCTGCTGAGTCACTAAGATGTTTGTGAGAATGTTACCCTTAAGTAAAGAAATCCCAGACTACTGTTCAGTAATTAATTGGTTTGATTTTGCTTTCACCACTCTCAGCTACTCTCAAAAGCAGCATTTAAGTTATAGTGTGAACTCTATTACCCATGTGATAAACTGAAAATTTCCCCTTTGCCAGGGTCTCTCTTTGAAACTGTTAGAGTACAATATGAGAGTAAGCAGACATGTATGAACTGGGAGGAAGGCATACAGAAGTATATATATATGAAAGGTGAGTAGATTATTTAATGAAGGTGTCACCCTAATGGCTGTCTTCACACGGCTATGCAGTCTGAATTTATGGTGATTAGAATGAGTTTTGTCCGGAGACAGAACACTGATGCTTTCAATGCTTCCGTAAATGTTCAGGAAGTGACTGTGAAACTAATCTCTGTCAGTTGCATCACTTATGTCCTTAAAGCATAAACTAACACTCTGACCATTATTTAAAAATGAAGACATTTTAATAAAGATTTTGGGTTGGGTCCTGTGATATGATTCTGTTATCTTGCTCCATCCTGGTGGCACAAAGGAGCTGTAAAACCAGCTTAACCAACTGCCTGAGTATTCACTGTTACTTGGTGAATTCTCTAGTGACCTAGGCTACTTTAGTTACACCTTCACCATTCCCATTATCTAGCATATCTAGCACCACTAGAGAGAGGCAGGACTGGACTAAAGTCAAAATTATTCTATATACAATAGGTATATTGGAAATAAGAACCTGGTACTCACATCTGGAAATGAAATGGTTCACTTTTAATATTAAGACTTCTTAAAATTTGAATACCAGATTAAATTAAGATACTTGCTCCTGAACGAGAGAAAATACTGTGCTTTCATACTGCAAATGAAAGCAGAGTTTGGCCTGTAGAGTTCATAAAGAGCTCATGAACATAGGAAAGCAGTCATCTTTCATTGATTTCTATATATTTAGTTTGCACAATGTGCTTATCAAATGCTGACACTTGCATAAGAATGACATAAAACAGCTTGTGAACACTTACCCCTGAATTTAGTGAGCAATCCTGTGTGCTGTAGGGAAGGAATCCTTCATAGACAGTGATGGACTAGATAATCTAATAGCCCAAGCATTGTCAGAAACTTTAATTTACTGTAGATATTAATATCAGTTTAATATCTGATATATCCCCCAACAAGACCTTTTCATTGCTTTGCTAAGATAGAATTACATTAACATGCTTAGTCTAATAGATCTATTCTAAGTAAACAGAATATATTAGCATGACTTCTTGAAGTAGAGAGAATCTCTGTGTAACAAAGAGGAATTTTAATAGATGCATAATTATAACAAGGAAAGTATGAGAGAAAATATGACCAAATTATAGGAGAAAAATAAAAGTAATATTAGCATTGGAACATGCCCTGTTCTCTGAGGGCAGCCATGACACCTCTGGTGGCCCTTTGAGTCCTGCCCTCCACTCTGGCTCCCTGGGGTACCCTCCCTTTTTTTTCATCTGCCATGCCTTGATGTAGTTACTTTTAGTGTGAAAGGGGGGCTGCCCCCAGGGTTCTCTGAGTGAGCCAATCCAGCTTCACCATGCCCCTGGGACACTTAGTTGTGCCCTTCCTAGCCTTATTAACATGCTAGGGCACACGAAATGGAGCTTAGGCTAGTAGCAAAAGTTAAGGATAACAAAAAGTCATTCTTTAAGTACATAGGAAGCAAAAAGAAGGTGCAGGGTAATTTAGGGCCCCTTCAGGAAGAACTAGGGCAACTGGTAACAGATAGAATGGCCAAAGCAGAGCTTCTAAATGATTTCTTTGCATCCATGTTCCTGGACACAAATACAAATACGCATCCCATTGGGACCTTAAATAAGCCTAGTATAGATACCAACCCACCAACTGTTCATGCTGACCTAGTAAAAGGGCACCTGGAGGGGTTGAATGTATTTAAGGCAACAGGTCCTGATGATCTTCATCCGAGGGTACTTAGGGAATTAGCTGGAGTCACAGCGGAACCACTGGCACAACTGTTCGAGCACTCGTGGTGCTCAGGGCAGGTCCTGGAGGATTGGAAAAGGGCCAATGTGGTTCCTATTTTCAAGAAGGGGAGGAAGGAGGAACCAGGTAACTACAGGCCAGTTAGTCTCACCTCTGTCCTTGCAAGAACTTTGAAAAAATTGTTAAGGATCACATTTGTGGGGGACCATCAGGTAAAATGATGCTAAGGGGCAATCAGCATGGGTTCATAGCAGGCAGATCCTGCCTGACTAACCTGGTTTCATTTTACGACCGGGTCACAAAATGGTTGGATGAAAGAATAGAGGTAGATGTTATTTACTTAGATTTTAAAAAGGCCTTTGACACAGTGTCACACCCAATTCTTATAAATAAACTAAACAGTTGCAATGTAGGTTATTACACAGTTCAGTGGGTAGAAAATTGGCTTATGGGATGCACCCAGAGAGCGGTGGTGGATGGGTCGGTTTCTACCTGGAGAAACATAGACAGCGGAGTTCCCCAAGGCTCTGTCCTGGGACTGGTACTATTCAATATCTTCATAAGTGAGTTGGATGAGGGAGTAGAAAGCACCCTGTCCAAGTTTGCCAATGACACCAACTATAGGGAGAGGTACACAAACTAGACGGCAGGGTGTGAATCCAGGCGGATTTGGACAGACTGGGAAACTGGGCTGAACAGAATAGGATGCAGTTTAACAAGGATAAGTGTCATGTGTTGCACCTGGGGAGGAAGACTCATCAACACTCCTATAGCCAGGGAGGTACCACTCTAAGTAGCACAACTGTGGAAAGGGATCTCGGAGTCGTAGTCGACTCCAAAATGAACATGGGTCATCAGTGTGATGAGGTAATAATTAAACTAACCACACCCTTTCTTGCCTAAGTAGGTGCATCATGGACAAGTCTAGGGAGGTGATACTTCCCCTCTGTGCAGCACTGGTCAGGCCGCAGCTGGGGTACTGCATCCAGTTTTGGGCACCGCACTTCAAGAGCGATGTGGATGGCCTGAAGAGGGTTCAGAGGAGGGCCACTCGTCCGGTTAAAGGCCTACTGAAAACCCCCTATGTGGACTGATTGGGAGACCTGAACCTCTTCAGGCTCCGCAAGAGGAGGCTGAGAGGCATTCTTGTGGCTGCCTACAAACTCATGCGGGAAGCGGGGGGGGGCAGCAAAAAATAGGGGATACAATGTTTAGCAGGGCGCCTGTCAGTGTAATAATGAAATAAGGGCCACAAACTGGAAGAAAGCAAATTCAAATTGGGCATCAGGAAAAAATTCTTTACAGCGAGAGTTGCCAAAATATGGAATAAGCTTCTAAGGGAGGTGGTGCTGTCCCCTTCCCTGGAGGTATTTAAAAGGAGATTGGACAGACATCTGGCTGGCATCGTCTGACCCTAGCACTCATTCCTAATAGGTCCCTTCTGACCCTAACATCTATGAAACTATAAGAAAGGCTTTGCATGAATTTCAAAATACACCATTGTTTTTCCTTAAAGAGTAAACACAACAGGCTCCAGACCAATGCAACCTTCCCTGCAAAGACTGAGTGCCTCTCATTCAAACTCACCCTTCCTTCAGGAGTCCTCCTTTGTTCTGGAAGGGTTGCAATGCAATCAATTTTTCTTCAGACTGAGTAGCTGAAGAGCACTGCCACTACTTCATTTCTATAACCTTCCAATCTCTGTGGGGGTGGATAGACATGATGTGATCTTTAAGAAAGCTGTGATAAGAAATTTGTATGAAGGGAAGAATAGTAGGCAATACTGCAGGTGGCCCCAGTGGGGATATTCAAGGGAGATAATAGAAAGAGGATCCTCTCTTCTTGCACATTTCAGAAAGGCCCACCACAGTTTTCACTCCTGTCCTTAGAGGGGCGCAGTAATACTCCCCTGTGTAACCCTAGAAAGTAAAAGGCACCTTACAGATGTGGGGTACATAAGAGGTCCCCTCTTTCTAACCAATGGGGCAGTGCAAAAACAAAGGGAGGCAAGTTATCTTGTCTGTCCAACCACACGCACACTGAGAAATAGCTGGAGGCACAATCCCATGTATTGCTTCCCCAAGGCAAGGCAATCTTCAGCAGCTAAGCCCGTGCTTCCATTGGGCCCATAGATAGGCAGTGAATTACCATGCAATCAGTGCAGTCCATTTTATTTTTATAGTGCTCTAAATTTAGACCACGGAAACTGCTTCTTTGGTACAGTGTGCTGGAGGCTAGCAAAGAAAGCAAGCATTTATAACAAGACTTAAAGTATGAAAGTGACTGGGCAGTCAGGCATTTCTAAAACAAATGAATACCTCTCAACACTCAGCAAGACTTAGATACAATAATGGCTGGAAAAAGGAAAAAATGGATGGAAAAATGTGGTTGCGCAGTATACTCCATGCCACCGCCCTGATATGTTATACATAGGGTCCTTTTGGTGCCCCCCCCACACATTGCCAAAACCTTCAGAAATTTGTTCATTATTCCAAGCCCTTGTGAGGTTTTCCCAAGTGGAAATGCGAGAGAGAGAGAGAGATTATGATTCAAAGTAAAAATGATTCATCTACATACATACAAATATGCTGGAAAAATAATGGAAAAACCTATATATATATATCTATATCTATATTTATTGATATAGATAGATATAGATAATTTCAAGATATATTCAAGATATAAAATAGAACAATTTCTCCTACATACGATATTAACCTAAGATATTTTTGATATTTGTATTAAGAATACTTTACAGTTTGTATTTTCCCTTTTTAGTGCTTGGTATCAACATTATCAAATCATGCTCACTATGTTATAATTAGGATAACCTTTCAGTGACATTTTAGAATGGGTTTTCAGTCTGACCTTTGGGCCAATGAGTACACTGTCTGGCTCTGGAATCTTCATTTGGACAAGCTGCCAGGAAACTATTTCTTTACTAAATGTCAATAAGCTGCACATCAATTGTCAGCTTGTATCATTTCTGAAAACCTGCTCTCTGTAGGATAGATTGAAAGGCAGATATATGCCCAGAAAAAAACACTGCTAGATTTTGATTGCATACACCAGTAGGTCTTGCGAGCAAAGTTATACCTGAAAGAATCCTATTTATTCTTGCAATGTGCTTGGAACCACCTTTAAAGTTTATGGAGCAATATGTGGCATATTTTGTTGAGAGCCTCAGATTCTTTGCTTGGTAGAGTGGGTGGATGGACACAAATGTTAAAAAATACTGAACAAATGCAAGTTAGGGATTTTAAAAGAGCTGACACTGATATCTGGAGAGGGGCCACAGAGGCTGTATCAGGCTCAGGGCTTTCTAGTTAGCACTTGTATCTTGAGCAGAGGCTCTTGGTCTCCTCTTAGCCTCTCTACTGTTAATAGAATATCTCCCCCGTTAGGATCAACCACTGTTAATTCTAGTGTGCTTAGGCAGTTGGAAAAGAAAATATGTATTCTCCTTAGTAAGATGACTTATTTTAGGATTAGATAATCAACCCTAAAGAAGACATCACAGAAAGGTTGGGTTCATGGGTAACTATTCTTTGCTTAGAAACAGAAATGGGTGAAAAAAGCTACAGGTGGCTGTATTCTTAATCACATCAAGTAATTTACAATAAAGTATATGCAAGGTAATAATGAATTTTGGTATCCACCAAACATTATATAAACAGAACCATTTTTTCTTCCTGACTGGATAGCCTGTGATGTATTCTAATTAATTTCCATTTCAAAGCTAAGGAAATACTTCCTCCAGAGACAGAAATAACACCAATAAACAATATTTAAACTCGTGAGCCTACACAGCTCTTCCCAGTCTCTCTCATACCTTAAACTTTCACTTTTGTTTAGCTGTATGCATGACAAAACATTTGATATACTTTCCTATCCCAAGCAAGCCTCTACAATTTCCTCTTTTATATTTTTTCCCTACTTTCATTTTGGCCTTCTTCCTGATCGTTAAACCAAGTTCCAGGGATACGTGTTATGTCAGTTATATCCACTAATAAAATAACTGAGGGAAAAATAGTGGTTATGTTTGCAGAGCTTGGCAGTCATCCAATTGTTAATTAGAGAGATACTATTGCTGTAACACTAGTAACTCAACCTCTTGCCACCTTTCTTTCTGCATTTTACAAAACCTTTACAGTTATAATAGAGATATTATCTGCTGAAAACCTGTGATTTAGCTCTCTATAGTTTATATATCATTATTCTCTTGTTCCTTTTGGTAGGCACCAGCACTGACAGTCAAGAAACAGAGGAACAGATGAGTTTCATCTTACTGAGTCTGTTTTAAAAAAAAATCTATAGTTCTAGTCTTGTTATTGATTGCTTTTCTGATACTGTCTTCTGTTCCCTGCCACATCAACACTGCTCTTGTTAGTCCCCTTTAAGCCTGGACAAGCCAATGGGAATATAAGAAATAATATCTCACTTCTTTCAGCTGTCTAATTAAGAATGAGAAACATGTTAGTATAATGATATGGTTACTATTGCTGTCAGGGTCTAAATCGACTCTCATCAAGTCAATGACAGTCTTTTACTTAGATAGGAGTCAGGTTAGACTCTCAGAAAGCAGCTCTCAGCTGTTAGACTCCTATAGCCTGACACTATTGTAAGCTCAATATGGATATTCTTTGTCAATCTCTCATAGTCAAAGATAATTGCATTCCATGACTGTCCTATCTGTGGGCCCGAGCATGTCTGCCAAGGCCAATCTTGGATTGATAGACTGTTGCAACTTGGGCACATGTGTCTGTGTGAGGTGGGTGTCTCTAGGTTCTTGATTCAGTTGGTAATACACTGTTTTTGCTGCTCCCACATTTCTGTCTCCTGTTGTCATCATAAGGTTTCAAAGTACTGAGATCCTTGCAGCAGACTCTTTCTCCATTTGGGCCAGTCCTGGGCAACAGTCTCCCATGAGTTGGTCAATGTTGCATTTTTTCAAGTTGGCCTTGAGGATGTCATTGAAGTACTTTCTCTGCCCTCCTCTTAAGCAAATGTCTCGACTGAGCTGGGAGATTAAAACTTGCTTCAGGAGTCTGAAGTCAGATGTCCAGATGACATGGCCAACCCAGCAAAGCTCATGTCAGATGATCATCACTTCGATGCTTATGATGTTTGCTTGCGAGAAGACGCTAATCCTCGATCGAGACTGTTATTAAGGAAGTTCTCAACTCCATCCTGCAACAGCCAGTCAGAGACAATCTCAGAATCCCTTCACTAATCACATGAAAAATGACAAGACACCTGGAGCTGATGGAACCCCTGCCAAAATCTTCAAGCAGGGGGAGAGAAGCTCACACCACAGCTCCATGATCTCATCTCCAGAATTTGAAATGATGAGGAAATCTCAGAAGACCTCAAGGACACCATGATTGTGACAATCTTCAAGAAAGGAGACAAGTTTGACTATGGACATTACAGAGGGATTGCCTTGCTGTCCACCCCAGGAGTGACTGCAAGAACCTTTCTGCATCAGCTCCTTCCACTTGCTTAAGAGCTCTCTACATGGCCTTCTTTGTCCTAACAAAACCTTCAACTGTCAACTGAGAAGCACTGTGGAGGATCCTTCTGAAGTACAGATGCCCACTGAAATTCATTACCATTCTCTGTGCGCTCCATGATGGTATGCAAGTAGTGGTTTTCAATAACGGATCTATCACAGAACCTTTTGAGGTTTAGCTGGGAATCAAGCAAAGCTGAGTCATTGCTCTAACACTGTTCTTGATATTCCTTACTGCAATACCACATCTGACCACCAACAAGCTTCCAGTCAGAGTAGAGCTAAACTACCGAATAGATGGTAAGATGTTTAATCTCAGCCAACTCTGAGACAAAACCAAGACTACACCAACCTCAATCATTGAGCTTCAGGATGCAGATGATGCTGTAGTGCTTGCTCACTTGGGAGCAGACCTTCAGGCAATCATTGACATCTTTACTGAAGCATACAATAAAATGGAACTGATGATTAATATTCAGAAGACTAAAGTCCTCCTTCAACACGATCTTAATGAGCATTCCCCAACTCCAATAATTTAGTTTCACATTGAGACTCTGGAGAACGCTGAGTATTCCCCATAGCTCAGAAGCCATTTCTCACAGAAGGCTGACACTGATGAAGAAATCCAACATTGCCACAAATGTGAAAGTGCAGCCTCTGGACGCCTGAGGAAATGAGTAACTTAGTTTTCATTAAAGATTTTCATTAACCTCTGCAGTTGTTTGCTTGTCTCTCTGACATATAAAATGGAACTGGTGTTGTAATGAGCACAAATTGGGAAATATCTGTTACTGTAGGTAACAAAGTTACAAACCATGTACTCCATGGCACCACTGAGCAAAATCCCATGGCAACACCAACTAAATCCTACAGTTTCAGTGATTTCCTCATGAAATATTCTTCATTCCTTCTCCCCGTCCACAGTCAAATGATATATTTTTATCCCAACCTATCAAAAGTCTCAGAGCAGCTTGCAATAATCAAACAACCTACAGGGAGGAATGAAAGGCTCAGGGTAAAAAATACACAAGATATAGAACTAATTAATGATTATTTTTGCAGCTGGCTTTTTTCTGTACTCGGGTTGTTCAGCTCTACTCCTTAGCCTGTTTGTTGTGGTCTCCAAGCAGCCCTTTGGAGATCACCTGCATTTTTACCTTGAAAGAAAAATTCTCTTTTTTACAGTAGGTTGGGTTAGGTCAACTCATTTGATAGGTACCAGGAAGTGGGCGTAGTTAGCTCCAGAGAGGGCACATCTATATATGCAAGTAATGCACACGAATAAACTCTGGAGCTCATTGCTCTAGAGTTTATTCATGTGCGGCACATTAAGCACAGTTGGAGCAGCCCTGATTGGCAGCAGCACAGGGCTGCTCCAACCAGGCTCAATGTGTTGCAGAGGGGCTGCCTGGGGCACAAGGGTGCTTGTGTGGGGCTAGCTGGCAGGTGGCCTCTGCACTGAAGCGCCCTCCTGCCCCAGCCAGCTAGGCAACATCTCCAAGTTCACTGCTGCTCATGAAAAGACTCTGGAGCAGGCTAGTACTTGGATTTACAAGTACTAGCCTGCTGTGGAGTTTATTAGTTTTGTGTGCCCTAATAGGGGTGCATGTGTAGACACAGAGATGTTTACTGAGGATTTAATTAGGCAGCTCTGCAGCTAATCTTTCTTGTAGATGTACCCAGTTTGCTGAAAGAAACTTTGTAGCTTATTTTCCATTGATTTTTCTGAATCTGTACACAGGCTCCAAAGCACTTCTAAGAAGAAAGACAGGCTAACATAGATAAAATGAAGTGAGCTATAAAGAATCCAAGAGGATCAAAGTGAGAAAAGGTTATGTCATATTATTGTCTGAAATGGCAAATTCAGCTATAAAGTCTAACTACTGTAACATTATTGCTATTAATATGTATTACAGTATCTCTACAAGTCCCCAAGGAGGATCTAAGTCTCGGTTGTGCTTGGCACTGTACATGCATATTGTGAAAAGATGATCACCCCTGTCCCCAGATCTTACAAAGTAATACCTATTTCATCATTCAGGAATTCTCAACTTCTCATCCTTTGCCTCATTTCACTTATTTATTGTCCATTCTAGCTCAGAAATTAGTTTATAAGGTGCCATCTTCTCCTATCTTTTGCTGATTTCAGACTAACACAGTTAACAAACCCTTTCAGCTCATAAATCATCAATGGCACCAGTCGTGCCACTGTTACTAACATCAAGTAATTTTTTTCTATCTGCAGCTGAATTGATTTCAGTGGAATTAGTTGTACAATAAAGTACTATTCAGTTGTGAACCATAATATACAATTAGGCCCCACATGGCCATAGTTTCCTCTTATGACCTTCTCTTAACAGATCTGTTTTGAAGGCTAACCCTGAGAAATGCTGATTCCTAATTATAAAATGATCAGGAACAGCTTCTTCATAAACCAAAGAAGAAAAGTACACCAGAGATTAAAAAGTTAATAAAACAAAACATTTCTTCTTAGCTCCTGGTGATTTATTCACAGTTTATAACTTTAACAGTTTGCCAGTTAAATCTATAACTTATAAATCTATAAATTATATAACTATAATTTATCTGATTAAATTCAGATATCCTTCAGTAGTCATGATCCTACCCACATAGAAATATTTTTCTGAACTCTAATAGTACCATTGTTGTCCCTTTCTTGGGTGATATTATCATTAGTTTCAAAGTTATCAGGTCATTTGTCCATTTTAGACATGCATTCAGTTATAGCATTTATTCAGAAAACTTGATATCAGCCCCTTGGATGTATTTGTTGTTTCTCACCACTCCTCATGTAACTGACTCAAGCACTGATTTATCTATCTATTTAGGCCTTATGGAAGGAGTTGGGAGGAGATAAGGATTTTTGTTTGAATGCTCTGTGCCTTAGCACATATGTACAGAATGCAGGACAGTACATTTCAACTGTAGTTTGCCAGGGAGTCCCTAAGGAAATGGCTGAGGCTCCATGCTTCCAGTGCCTGCTTGTCATGGGAGACTTCAACTACCCAGACATTTCATGGGTGTGGGGGCCGAGGGAGATCCGGGAAAGGGTCGACTGGGTTGTGGCCACAAATCCAGCACGTACAGATGGGTACTTTCGACCGCTGGAGTAGAATTAGGCACAAACGTGTACTGGTTCAAACAAAGATGGCTTTACTTACACTGTCGAGATGTACAGTGTAGGAAGAAAGTTAACTTCAAACTTCAGTTTCAGTTTAACCGAGGAGCTCTGATAAGATGAGATATCTTTCTAACGGGTCTGAATACGAGCACGCAGGACACGGGGGTACGTCGGGATGGTCGGCGACGGGGAGTCGTCAGCGGTTGATCAGTCCGCCACGTTCACTCCGAGATGGGCGCAGAGTTCTCCAACTTGGGCGGAAACTGCTCCAACCTTTTATATGGCTAGCAAGCCAATCGCTGGTCGCCACGTAGGAATAATTTAAATCTGGCCAATAACAATGTGAATTTGCATATGAGTGGCGGGAACTTTTTTCTAAACTGTAATTTTCCACTACTGTAGCATTTGGTTACTGGGTTCAGGCATAGCGGAATTTTCCTCCATGACCTAGTTACTGCCACCAGAATGATTGACAGCAAAACTATGCCATATGTATCGAACCCATGGAATTCTCCTCTGGGCTATACCAATTCTCCTCTGGGCTATACCAATTCTCCTCTGGGCTATACCAATTCTCCTCTGGGCTATACCAATTCTCCTCTGGGCTATACCAATTCTCCTCTGGGCTATACCAATTCTCCTCTGGGCTATACCAATTCTCCTCTGTGCTATAGGCATCTAATTAATGGGTTCTGACATTAGAAAAGATTATCAAAGAGGCATCCTTAACAGACTGGCTGATGGCAGTATCCTGAGGGATAGCCAGCACAAGTTTGTTGTGGGTAGGTCTTGCTTGACCAATCTTATTTCCTTTTACGACCAGGTGACCTATCACCTGGACAAGGGAGAAGAGATTGATGTCATATATCTTGACTTTAAAAAAGTCTTTGATTTGGTATCCAGTGATCACCTCTTAGCAAAACTGGCCAATTGCGGCCTCGGCCTCACCATGATCCACTGACTGGGGAAATGGCTCTGCGGTAGGACCCAGAGGGTGGTGGTTGATATAATATTCAATATCTTCATTAATGGTGTGGACATTGGTATCAGAAGTGGACTGGCCAAGTTCACCCACAACACCAAACCCTGGGGTAAAGTGTCCATACCTCAGGACAGGAGTGTGATCCAGGCTGACCTCAACAGGCTCAGGAAATGGGCGGATGAGAACCTGATGGTGTTTAACACTGAAACATGCAAGCTTCTCCACCTTAGGAAGAAAAACCTGGAGCACGCTTATAGGCTTGGCAGTGTTATATTGGCTAGCACTTTGGACAAAAGGGACTTGGGGGTCATAACTGACCACAAGATGAACATAAGCCATCAATGTGATGCTGCAGCTTGTAAAGCGAGCAAAACACTGGCTTGCATTCATAGATGCTTCTCAAGCAAATCCCATGACATTATTCTCCCTTTGTACTCAGTCTTGGTAAGGCTGTAGCTGGAGTACTGCATCCAGTTTTGGGCTCCACTATTCAAAAAGGATGTGGAGAAGCTTGGGAGACTGCAGAGGAGAGTCACGCACATGATCAGAGGTCAGGAAAACAGACCTTATGAAGAGAGGCCGAGAGCCATGGGACTCTTCAGCCTGGAAAAGCACAGGCTCAGGGGTGATCTGGTGGCCACCTATAAGTTTATCAGGGGGTGCTTACCAGGATCTGGGGGAACATCTGTTCACCAGAGCACCCCAAGAGATAACAAGGTCGAATGGTCACAAACTCCTCCATGACCGTTTCAGGCTGGACATAAGGAAGAACTTCTTTACTGTCTGAGCCCTCAGGTCTGGAATAGACTGCCGCCAGAGGTGGTTCATGCACCTACTTTGAACACCTTTAAGAGACATTTGGATGTTTATCTTGCTGGGATCCTATGATCCCTGCTGACTTCCTGCCCCTGGGGCAGGGGGTCTGGACTCGATTTTCCAAAGTCCCTTCCAGCTCTAATAATTAAAAAAAACAACAAAAAACCCAAATAAAAAAACAAAACAAAACCTGTCACAGAGCACTGAGGTGCCCTGCTCCTAAAGAGGGGAAAACTACTAGGGAAAG
>NW_005842012.1:1201406-1256114 GCF_000455745.1 Alligator sinensis | reverse complement strand
GGAAAGAGCCCTAGCAGTGAATCAGGAGCCCAGCTGTTGGTTGCCAGGGCAACTGGAGCTAGCGAGAGATCACACCTGCCAGTGGTCAGCTGATTGAAATGGGCAGTGCCTGGCTCCCTTATAAACCTTAGGAGCTGAGGCCAGTGGCAGTTCTCTACCAGCAGCCAGAGAAGAAGGAGCTCTTGGTCATGGAAGAGAGGAGAAGCCTGAGGCAGGAGCAACGTCTGAGACTGCTGCAGGATGAAGAACCTCTGGTAGGCTTGAGAGTAGTTCTAGCCGGGTGGCTTATGTTTATGTTATAGCCTAGGGGCTTGTATTTGTGTTGCTATTTGTGACTGGTGGTTTGGGTGAGGCTATTAGGGGTTGGAGAAAGGCCTCATAGGGGACCCACAGCAGTGTGGGAACCCCAGCACCAGCAGGGGCGCAGCATTTGGGATGCACAGACCCCAGCCCCAGAGAGGGGCAGTTGAGAAGCCCCAGAGAAAGGGGGCATTGCTGAGAAGCCCCAGTGCGGGTGTGGTGAGCCCCAGAGAAGGGGGCAGCGCTTGAGAAGGCCCCGGAGAGAGGGCGGCTTTATTGTGAGGAGACCCTTGAGAAAAAGGGCAGTGAAGAGCCCCAGGAGAGGGAGCAGCATTGTGGAGAAATGCCAGAGAGAAGACGCAGAGAGAGACAGGGCCATGGAGAGCCCGAGCGCCAGAGAGAGGGTGTAGACCCAGACCGAACAACATCTATTCCAGCTGCGAGGCCTGGGGCATGGTAAAGGGATGGTTGGAGCCACGCATAGCCCCTAAGGCTAGGGTGCCCCTGAAGCACCCATTGTAGAGCGGGACCCATGAGGGGTTTGGGAAACCACGGGGTCCAAGTAACCAGCGAGAAGTGATCAAGAGGGCATAAAAGGCAGCCTCCCTAATATATAGTGTCATCAAAGATGTGGTGGGCGAGAATTTGAGGGTGCCCTTGGGCCAGCTTGGCACGGGTAGGGGGCCTTGAGGAGATCACGGCCCTCCTGTAGGACCCTGCCGTGACAAAACCAAAAAACTGGAAGAGCCCAGACATTTCCCAAGTAGGTTAAACAATTAGACATGCTCGGTAGCTGTTTGTGAGGATGCAAGGTATAAGACCATATACATGTACTGCTTTGGATACAGAAAAATGCTGTTCTAATTTACTAGACAAGCAACCCCCCCTTCCTCCCCCTCCCACACTCCAATATGGATTCAATTCCCTGATCTAAATCTGACAGATTAGGAATTTAATCAAGGCCCTTCTTCCATCTCCCCCATCCAGTAATCACCACCCAGTGACTACTGGGTATTTTCGGGCAGGACCCTCTCTATTTTGTAGACGTGGCTTAGATGCCCTAATTCAGAGTTTCCAGCTCAGGATCCTGAACAGAGGGAATCACTTGCCTGGCTATAGTATTAGGCACCTGTCAGCACTGGCCAGTCTCTTTCCCCATCTTTTTCATCTGTATTTCATACCTGGAAAGCATAAATGTTACCCACAGCACCAACGATCCCTACTTTCTTGAACTGTATGGGGAGCTTGATTGTTTAACTAGGGGCTGAGGACTTCACTAAATGGTGAAGTGCCTGGCAGCTAGGAATTCAACAATATTTTACTTTTGAGGACCTGAGTTTATCTGCTTTGAAGTGAGATGCTGTTGCAGTTGAAATAAGGATGGAGTTGAGCGAGATGAAGTATCGTGAATTCTTACCATACTTAGTGGGGGTTACATGGAAAGATGGCGTTCTGTTGAATTACAACTGTATGGAGATCTGCTATATTTTATATACTAAGCCCAATACCCTTCTGGTTATAGGCTATAGATTTCTATGCAGTTCCATGAGGAACTGAGGGTCTGTAAATAATTAATTAAATGAATGGATTGATGCTAGGTATGAGGACTCTAGACTCCTTGCTTGCTGGTGAGATTTCAAGTGCTCTGAACAAATTGAGATGCTCATGTGTTTCACAATCTTTGAGAAGTCCAGCTGACACCTTGCATATTAAAATCACTCTCTATAGCGATGGATAAATTGCCTGTCAAAGATCATCAGAAGGCAATATGAAAATATATAGATTATATTGAAACCATGCTTTTAAATTTAAATATGTAAGAGCAACAAATGGGGGAGGTCTGCATGAGAAACACTTGTAGAATTACTGTCTAACAGCTTTTGTTTAAACATCCTTCATGGTATTTCAAATACTATTTGCTATATTTTATGTTATTTGCAATGTTTTATGTGCATGCAATATTTGTTTACTAAGAAATTACTGATATATATGGCATTCTGCCTCTGAAGTTAATTGGGAGCTTTCTTATATCAGGATTTTAAGTAGAAATTGTTGCACAGAACTTAAAACAAAGAAGCCCTGAAAAAGCAGAACATCTGTCTATTTTTAGCAAGGAGTTAAGCTGAAGTGAAGGACAAAGGAGAATACAATGGAGTAATGGATAATGTTGCCTCAGTATTCCCTATCCTTCTACACTTACTCAATGATAATTTACAGTACTCTTTATTTGATGAATCTGTCACTTCACCTTCCCATGACTACAGTGATCATGAATAAGCATGGGTGTCACCATAGAAACGCCTAGAAGCAAGCTTTCTTTTTCAGATAACCTATTGATCCATATTTCTGGTACCCAAAAAGACTACATACCTAATAGACAAGTTTTGAAAACTAATAGGCACAGGCTATTGGCTCTGAAAACCAGAGAGACTGTATATTTTTAAGTAATAGCTCCAACATGTTAGCATACATCTTATACTGTTGACTTCCTTTACTCTTGATACTGCATACCTCCTGTGGCACTTGCCTTATTATTAATTCATGGCTCCACATAAATGTTTCTCTTTCTGTACAGAAATGTGCATCATGTACCCACAGCATGGATCCTTATCTGTTGTACTTGTTCCATTCACCAAGCTTACAATGACATCAGTGAGTGCTCGATGTGCAAAGAGAATATGGAATAGGCAGTTTAGAGAGGAAAGCATTACATTAGATGTGAAGGGGAAGAACTTCAGGATTAATAATTTTCCTGGTTTAAAAACTACCAATCACCTTGAAAATGACTGGTTCTTATTATATCATTTTGATGTCCAGATGTCAAAGATAATCAGCATCATTATTCCCCTTTTCCATTAGGGGCAACAGATGCACAGAAGATGAAGTGAAGTGACTCCTTCAAGCTCCCTCAGGAAGTCAGCGGCAGGTACAGGAAGAGTGTCCACCTCCCAAATCCTAGTCCAGTGCCCTATTCACTGTAACACACAGCCTTTGGGAGTCATCAATTTTTCACCTGCTCATGACTGGGAATGAATAAAATGGCAGTGTGGTATACCCAGGTTAAAATTAGCTAATACCCTACATCAGTGGGTCTCAACCTGTTTAGACTCAAGACACCCCTCTATAACTTTTGTGAACTGAACGGTACCCCATTTCAAAAACAAGTTTGGTATTGCAGCATTATCTCCTTGTAAAGGGCCCAGGAGCAGCCAGGCAGGGAGAACCTGAGTTTATTTCTTCACAATTGCTTATCTTCTCAAACCTCATAACACCCTTCAAAAGATCCTATGGCAACCTAGCTAAGAATCACTGCCCTACCTTATTATCAGTCACTGATTCCAGCCTTTCCCTGGATCTGGCAATACACTAACTCAGCCTAACTCTTCCTGGCTTTCCACTGTCTGTCTTCTCTAATTTCCTCCCAGGAATCATTTCTTGTAACAATGACTTCCCTCATATTGTCTGCCAATTATTTCTGTGGTCTTGCTCTGGGCCTCATTGTCAGCCCTCCATGGTACCCTATTCTTACGTATATATCACATGCCCAGACCACATCAGCCCTCATTTTTCTAAGCTAGTTCTCCATGCTAATTTGTTTGCTTAAAATCATCATATGGCACAAGTATATCTCTATTTCTGTGCTCTTGTAAAACCAGCTGCATTTGAAACTTAGAATGTGCATTATTAAAAAGCAGAGATGTATTGGGCAAGTAAAAGCAACTAAATACTTTGGAAGCGATTTAAATAATTCTCTCTACTACTTTCAGGTTCCACAGTAAGGTTCATACTTCCATAGGGTCCTTGGGACTGATGGTTTTTCTTCGGTTTATCAGTGTTTGTAATGGGAGCTCTTCACATCAGACTCAGAAGAGAACTGGCCCCCTCAGACATCTCTACTCCAGCTGTGGAAAATTATAGTAGCAGTCCTACTAATGCATACTGCGAGATTTTTATAATGCAATGGTATAAAGACCATTAGCACAGGTGTTTGTTTCAGACACCCTCTGCTGCAATAACATTTTTCTTCAAAATTTGCCAATGAAATTTTCCCAGTCATTCTATTTTAACTTTGTTTCACTAAATCCGAGAGTGATGAACCATGGAAAGTTCACAGCACTGTTAAAATGTACATCTGCTAGCTCAAAAGCTGTTCTAAGACTTGAACAATTTCCACTCAGGGTGAAAACAGACGTTGCCTTTGTGATGCCACAAGCATTTTTATGGCAGCACAAAGGCCATGAAAATCCCTTGCTTGATATTTGTTGCCATGCCCCTCATTACAACACAAATGTGCAAAATCTGTGGCCACAACAAAAGTGGCATCAATTTGTGCCACTATTTAGGGGTGGATGTCTATTTGCTTTATGGTGCAAGAGCATGGACAGCCTGGAGCTGCGCACATTTTCCAGCTGCCCTGGGAAGATGCTCTGGAGCTTGAGGGGCCTGATCCTGAGCAACCCAGGAATTCTAATGCAGGATCAGGCCCCTCAAGCCCCAGAAGCACCTGACCACCTTTCCCTTCTTACCCTTCGCTACTGCCTATCATCCTTATAAGTCTTCATGATTTCCTCTGTATCTAAATGCAGAGGCCCAGCAGGAGTACTGTTCTACCTGTTGAGCTCCCACATTAAAACCTAGGGACTAGGAGAAGGATGAGACAGGATATCATTATGGATGGCACTGGAAATTATGTCTGTAGCAGTCAAAGTGATAGGGAATGTAGAGAAACACCTCTGAGCTGGGGAGCACTGTTCTGTCTACTTTCATGGGGTAGCAGGTTAGAGTGCAACTCTGCCACAGTCCAAGCATAAGATCGCTGTGATGAGCCAAGTGGCAACAGATGTTCCACTGCTCAGGATCTGGCTGGGTTTGCATGGGGAACAGTACAAGGACAAAGCTGCATGAGCAGCAAGTTCCCATCTGACTGCCACAGCCCTGCTTGCTCTTCTCCTCCTCCTTACCCAATAAAGATTCCAGTCAGTGGGCAGGAAGAAGGGACAGAGGTGTAATTGGATTCTTGAATGCCTGCAGTGGCAGCAACACATAAGACAGCATTAAGTGGCTGTACTGTTGGGGGTGTGGCAGTGGCCAGCCTGGCAATGCAGCTGCTGCTATTTTTGCACACCCACTGCCAGGGGCTAGTGCCTCAGAACCCGCCCCACCCCCATTCATTGCACTACTGAGTGGAGCAGGCTAGCTTCCTTCCCTGCAGCATGGAGGCTTCTTTTCTCCCTCTGTTCAGTATCAGGGAAGGAAGACTATATCAAAGTTACCATAACAGGTTCCCCAAAGACTTATGGGCTAGATTTTGTGCACAGTTCTTTCTTATTTCTAATGTATTCAGTGGGAGTTTTCCCTCTTTTTTTTTGTGGATGCAGTTAAATAAAGCAGCAAGTTCCCTGCTACTGCTCTGAGACTGGTTTGAACTGAGTGTTCCATTTTAAAAGAAATTTAGTGCGAAGGAGGAAAGAGTTTATGAGCATCACACCCAGCCCACATAAAGGATGAGCAGCCAACACAGGAGAATAGGTGAATAAACAATAGTGGCTGGCAGAAGAATGGAGGTAGAGAATATAGAGGATAGGGAACTGGGGATGGGTGGGTGACAATGAGTTGGGGAAAGAGAGCTAAACCAGTTAGGGGACTGGAGATAGGATCACAGACTAGAGAAACCAGCAGAGAATCTGTTCTCCCTCCTTTTGGCAACCTGGTTGGACAATTTGGTGCAGTTCTCTCCCTTTCACCCCTA
The DNA here is from genome assembly GCF_000455745.1 of Alligator sinensis. Classification (NCBI taxonomy): domain Eukaryota; kingdom Metazoa; phylum Chordata; order Crocodylia; family Alligatoridae; genus Alligator; species Alligator sinensis. The sequence goes on along the minus strand of NW_005842012.1, from coordinate 1,250,065 downwards.
AAATGTTTGGGAGAAGGTGCAGGTAGAAAGTTAAGCAAGGACATCACAGCAGTAACTCTCTCTCTCGCTCTCCTTTTCATATAAGGACTTAGAGGAAAAGAGGAAAATCAACTGGAACACGTGCTCTGCAGAGACCTCGCTGCAGATGGTACATCTGTCTATTGTTGTCACAGCATTATATTGATAATCCAAGTGCTGGTGTGTATGCGTAGAGACATAAAAATCCTGTAATAGCTAGGACAGCCCACATTTCTGTGCCATTGAAACTCCAAGTGATATGACGCATGGTTCTCACCAGGGGTTGGAAGGAAAGAGCTGTCAAAGGTCAATGGAACTGTACAGATAGATGAGATGTGTATAGAAAGAAAGTATGATTCATGTTGGATCCTCTTGATTCATTTATTCACATCCTTAAGAACTGAATCATTTGTATTAAAAGCAACAACTTCCAGAGGAGTATCATTAGGAAACAAAGACTTAATGATATCTTCTCTAAGACTTTATCAAAACAGAACTCTACTGTACAGTGAATCAGCTAACCAGCCAAGAATATATATCATGAACATTATTCCTAAGCACCTGCTCTGAAGAGGAGCTATCATTCTACTTTCAAGGGAAGATAAACCAAAGACAGCAATAACTAACAAAAACAGAAAATCTTTTCCAGATGAGCTGCTATTAATCATCTATTTTTGTGGGTCTTTTTACTTTTTTTAGGTAATAATATGTACGGATGGCAACCCTTCTATGCAATGGTGAGTTTCAGGAATCGATGGTCTATTTATTTATTTATTTATTTATTTATTTTTATATATATATATATATAACTTTCTACCTGCCAAGGGGACACAAGGGCCCAAAAAGTAAAAAATAAAACTTAATACAAGGTTGCACTAGAGAGGGCTCAGCTGGAGGAGGCTAGAGAACAATACAGGGAAGCCAGGGGCATCCCTGATCTTGCACCTCCTCCTCCAAGGCAGTGTCCACAGCCACCAGGGCAGCAGAACAGGCACCCTTTCATCTCAGATGCCTTGTGTGCTACGGGCAAGAGGTCTCAGCCACCTTCACCTTTAAAAAGTAATAATAGGATGCAAAACTCTAAGGAACTCAGGCCAAGGCAGCCAGAAGGGGGTTGGGTATGGCCTGCTGAGCCCCTGATTCCAGCCTGTTTCTTTCCAAGCAGTGTGTGTCTGGGAGGATGGGTTTGCAAAATGTGGCTGGGGGACCAAGCAGCACCCAAGGCTTGGCCCCTTTCCCTGCAAAGCTGCCAGGCCGACAAGGGAAGAATGCCAAAATAGCTTGCTGCTGTAACCTAAGTGTTTATTTTAGTCAAGTGTTTGGCATTATTTCATTGTTGCTTTTATATTGTTTTTTATTTTGGATTTTAAACCACATTTCCAGACCCATTTCATTGTCACTTCCTGCATCTTCTTTGGTGTCAAAGGTCACGTGACATCACTTCCTGATGTGATACTACTTCCTGTGAGGTCTTTGAATATGGCTCACCGGCCCACTGGGTGATAAAAAGTCCGTGATCCGGCCCCACATTCAAAAAGGTTGGACACCCCTGGGCTAGAGGTTGAGGCTGGCTCAGATCCTCAGAAGAGGAATGAGCTGTTCTGGGAGCCTTACAAAGATAAGGAGTTTGTGTTACATAGTTGATTTCCTTTTAGGTTTTGCTGACCAAAGGCTTTGGGTTGTGGCTATGTGGGTGGTTTGGAGGCTACAGGGGGTGCCTGGAATGCACTTGGTACTGTAAGCCCTGTGAAGGTCAGAGAATGGGTAGGCTGTGATAGAGAAGCAGTGGCCCTACCAGGTTTAAGAAACCAGAGTACTGAGAGAAGGGAAACAGTTCTGCAAGAGCTAAGGGCCCAGGGGCTGGTAAATTGTTTTAAAGACAGGGCCATGAAAGCTGGGTAACGCCCGCGAGGTATGGGTGTGGCTACGGGGACAGTTGGAAGCCAGGATTGTGGCCCCTAAGTCATGATTAGGAAGTACTCATGCTTAAGTGGATCCTTAGAGAGTCCCTGAGGTCTGGGTTAAAGGGATCGCATACCCTAGAGATACATAAAACAGCAGAGTTTGGGAAAAGTCCTGAGGACTGAATTTGGGGAGGCAGAGAAGCCCCCAGGGGCTGAGCTAAGAAGAATGGCACCAAAAGAGTTACTCTGACCTTGAGTGGCAGCTTCTAGGAGTGTGCAAAATGGGCCATATTTGATTCAGATTTGGCCCAAATTGAGGACAGGGATTCAATTAATTGATTTGGATCACTGTCCCCAATTTAATTCAGCTGAATCTGAATCTGAAGATTTGATACTGATCCAGAAAATAGCGATTTGGAAATAGACACAGCTTTAAATGTTTTTTTCTACATACCTCAAGGTACCAGGCATGGCTCATGAATGCTGCGATGCTGGGGCAGATGAAGCATCCCACAGGCTTTGGGTGGGGGTGGGGGGGGAGGACGGGACGTGTGCTTGGCAGCAAACCCAGAAGTGGACCAGAACTACTTCTGGTCCACTTCCAGGTCCACCAAGGAGTACGTGGGGGGGGCGTGGCCCCCTGGTTCGGCAATCAGCTGTAGGGGCACCCCAGGTGCCCACCCCAGACCTAGGAGGCACCAGTCACCGAGCCAGGAAGGGGGGGGGGGCAGCGTGCTCCCCAGAGGACCCAGAAGTGGATCAGAAGTGCTTCTGGTCCACTTCAAGGCCTTCTGCTGAGTACACTGGGGACCCCCCCTCCCCCCCATGCTCTTGTGGAATGCTCCATCTGCCCCAGCATTGCAGTGTTGACAAGTTGCCTGGTACCTTACGGTATTTAAAGTTGCCTGGTACCTTAACATTTAAAGCCATGTCTATGTCTGAATCACTGAATCTTTCCGAACCAATTTGGAGGGTTCTGATTCAATTCAGAGAGATTAAAGGGTCTCCTGATTCAATTTAGACTTGGAGATTCAGCCACCAAATCAGGCCATATCTCCACTGAATGGAATCAGGAACCGAAGCTTCAAACAGCCCTAGCAGCTTCCCCAGGTAACAACAATAACATCAGGGTGTGGCAGGTAAGAGGTAGGAGGAAATTGGGGGCCAGAGAGTGAAGCAAGCTAAGTGGGGCTGGTAGAGGGCACTGCAGCCAGCCTCAAAGGTCAAGTCCTGTCACAAGGGACAGTTTGTTTCTCTGTGGAAGGAATGCTTGTACTCGCAGCACCTTGGGCCGCAGAAAACAGCTTGGCGGGCTGCATGGCGGTTCGCGGGCCATATGTTGGACAAGCCAGCTCTAGCCATTCTCCTTCCCCTTCTGGTCAGCTGACCCTAGACACTATTAAATGGGCCCAGGTGCTACTAACTCTCTAATCAGCAGTCCAGTATTCTGCTGCCTGCAGTCTGTAGGCTGAATCTTGCAGCCCATTTAACTGTGCTATTCATACCAGCTCCTTGCAGCCAGGCCTTCTGCAAGCTGCATTGGTTCTGCTCTCCCTATCCTGCACTCTCCTGTTACATTCCTCAAACCAGTTGAATTTGGAAGAAAACACACCCAGTTCCAGTTTTTTTTGGCCAGTTGAGTGGCATATTTTGATTTCTTGGCCAAAATTCCCAAGTTCCTAACAGTTAGGCTCCTTCAACTGAATGTTGAAGGCCCAGCTGCTAAGGAAAGATGCCTTACCTGCCTTTTCATCCACTATCACTACATGAGCATCATTTGCCTCCAAGAAACTCATATTGATGCAAAGGAAGCCTACTACTTCAGCACTGAGGGGTTTCAGTTGGTGAGTTTTGCCCCTCATTCAAGTATGGTTATAGTACCACATGCAGAGTGAGATCTGTGATATCACCTAACACTTTGAGTTTATGACACATTTGAAATTAGTAGCCTCTAGGTGGTTAGTATTTATATGCCTCCAATATAGTAAAAAAAATAACAAGTTATTTTATGCATGCTTCATCCAGTGTCAGTCCTAGGATATAGGCAGCCAGAATTGTGGACGAACTCGGGACTGGGATTACTGGAATAGAGGTCTATAATATTAAAACCAGAGTTGGAGTGGGCAAGCAGAATCCAAAACCAATGAAATTAGGGGCCAAGAGATCAAGAAGTGATCAGAGTCCAAATGCAAAGAGCCAAGAGTTGGCTCCAGGAGTGGTGCAAGACACAGATGCAAGCCTGTCGTGCTCCCACACCCTGAAGCCCCCCAGCAAACCCCAACAGCTGCGGAGCACCCCACCACCCCCCAGAATAGCCGGAGGTAAGCGGGGCCCATGGTGGGAGGGGACTAGCATAGCTCAGCAGTGGGGAGGCAGCTGAGAGGAGCCGAGGAGGGTCTTACCCCACCCTGGCTCCTACTTGGCCCAGCCCCCCAGGGAGCCACATGACTGGAGCCTCATGAACAGGACGTGCAAACAGGCATGCTTCTGGGCCTGGCACACGAGTTAGCACAGGAGTTAGTGTGGGATGGTGAGCAGGAGGGCCTGAGGCCCTGCCAGTGATCCCTAGGGAAGCTAGTCCCATCAGTAGCCAGACTACCAGTGGCACAATGTGAATGGGCACACGCTGCACCTTGAGGGTCCCTTCGGAATCGGCGGCCTACCCCACTGGCACCTCAAAGGCATTCACTCAGACGGAACTCATGGTTCCAGGCTCCACGCAGATGCAGCCTCTGGCTCTTGGATGAGGGGCCTGCCTGGCACGTTGCCAGGCACACGGGACCAGGAGCATGGCCACCTCCCCTTGTGGGGTTTGCTCCACTTTGGAGTCTCTGGGGCACCAGATTGAGCAGCTCCAGGCTGCAGTCCAGAGACTGTGTGTCATCAGGGATGGTGAGCAGGAGATAGGCTCCTACTGCCAGGCCTTCACGCCCTTGAGGCGGAAGGTAGACCATGGTCATCTTCCAGGACAAGGGAGGACTCGGGGATCTCCCATACTGTCTGGCCAGGGGGTTGGACCAAGGTGGTCAACAGCCCCAAGGCCCACTGCACCATGGTCCCCTCCACTCTGGAGCTTTGCAAACCTCTTGCAGCCCCAGTAGAATCTGCAGAGCTGCCAGCTCCTGCTGGCAATGCAGGCTCACCCGCAGCTACCATCCTTGCTCTCCCTAAGGCCACTTGTAGAGTGGTCGTTATGGGAAACTCCCTTCTGAGGGGGACTGAGGGCACAATCTGCCACCCCGACCCCTTAGCCTTGGAGGTCTGCTGCTTCCCAAGAACCTGTATCCAGGACATGGCCAAGAGGATCCCTAAACTGATCATGGCCACCAGCCACTACCCTATTTTCCTTATCCATGTGGGCACGAATGACATGGCTCAGAGCAATCCCAGTTGGGTCATGAGACAGTACAGGGCTTTGAGAGTTGGGGCTTAAGGGGTTGGGGGGTGCAGGTGGTATTTTCCTCGACCCTCCTGGTTTTGGGCTATGGGCTGAGGAGGGAGAGGAGGATTGAGGTAGTCAACTAAAGATTGCAGTGCTGGTGTCTTTGTGAAGGCTTTGGCTTCCATGATCACAGTCCGCTCTTTGGTAAGAGAGGCAGTGGTCTGGTGGGGAGAGACAGACTCCACCTCACTGCACTGGGGAAGAGGCTCTTCTCAGCCAGACTGGCTGACCTGCTTGACCGAGCTTTAAACTAAGCCTGCCAGGGGTTGTGGGGATTACTGCCACTGCAAGCCCACTGGGCAACCTTTGCAAATCCAGTATGCTAAGGCACTTAAGGGAACCCACCCCTACCCTAGCCCCAGAACGATCTGTAGGTAAGGCAAGGGCCCCCAGTGGGACACTTATGTCTGTGTACACGAATGCCAGGAGATTGGGGAATAAACAGGAGGAACTGGTCCTCCTACTAAACAAGAATTACTATGATCTCATAGGGTGGGACTGTACCTATGACTGGGCCACAGGTATAGATGGCTGTTCACCAGAGCATGCCTGTTCACCAGAGCACCCCAAGGGGTAACAAGGACCAATGGCCATAAGCTCCTGCAAGACCGTTTTAGGCTGGACATAAGGAAACATTTTTTTTACTGTCTGCGCCCCCAAGACCTGGAATTGACTCCCTCCAGAAGCGGTGCAGGCACCTACTCTGGATTAATTCAAGAAATGTTGGATGCTTATTTTGCTGGGATCCTTTGACCCTAGCTGACTTCCTTCCCCAGGGGCAGGGTGCAGCACTTGATGATCTTCAAGGTCCCTTCCAGCCCTAATGTCTATGAAATCTATGGAGAGATCAGGAACTAAGTAGAGTCACCAAAGCATAGTATAGGAGCAAGAAGAACCCTGTTGCACAAATACTTCCTGTTCCTCTCCTGGGTCTTAAATAGGAGAAGTGGCTGGTCAGGTTGTATGAATAAGACACACAGTTCCCAGGGAATGGGTACAGGTCAGGCTTGATGAAAGTCTTAGGAGTAAGCCTCTAGGAGCAGCAACAGGGGTAACAGGTTGGAGGTGGGGAGGGGATAGGCTGCTGTGTTGGTCAGTCCAAGCCTGGGGGTTTAAGACTGCATTCCTGACACCCAGCTGTTTAAAATGGCAATTTTAGCAGCCACGGATTAGTGGTATGCTAAATCAAACCTGGAAGGTGAAAATCTACAATGGATTCCATGAACTGCTCTATCTAGTACTTATTCAAGGTCCTACACATCATGGAACATTAAGGTTGGCTGGATGGTTGTGTGATCGCTCTCATGAACTCTGTGGGTCACCTCAGCTCAACGTTATATCCAGCCATTTTTCTTACATATTAGGCTTAACAAGCAGAACAGGTCTGGCTTCAAGGATGGCTATGATGCTCCCTGGTAACCCCACTACAGTTCCTCAGAACACTTGTCCCTCCCTTCTTTTTTTTACTTTCCTGCCATGCCTTGATGGAAATTTTATACAGTTTAGGGAAGCTGACCCCAGTTCAACTTAGCCTTGCTCTTCAGCACTAAATTATGGCGAGCCTGGCCCTATTAGTGCCTCAGGGTGCCAGTCACTTTATGGGCACTGTGTGTGGCTTCTGTCTACCCTTATAGCTACACTCAGCCCTTGCAGATGATACTTGTGTGGCTCAACCCCCCTGCTTGGCCCTGCTCTTACCCTTCTTGGGTGGCTCAGCCCCAGCCCCATCCCCAGTCCTGCCTTTCTCAGGCTGCTCAGCCCCCTCGGCCCTGCTCCTACCTTTCTCAGGCGGCTCAGTCCCCTGGGGTCCCAAGCTTGTCTGTGCACTTTGCCCTTAAAGTAACAGGGCTTTCTATTTACCCATACCCAAACAATAACTAATATTATCCATTATTAATCAATTTATATTCCAGCTTCTATTAATGAAAAACAACTCAAATGCCAGGAGTCATTTCTGCAACACAAACTGAAATGCCTATTCCAAAATTCCACAATTCATATTAATAACCATCCCTTCTTTGTTATATTCCCACTGGGAAAGTTACAATGGGGAGTTGATTCCACAGCTCCTTGTTTAATATGACATGCATTTTACATGGTTTCCTTAGAGTATTCACTCCTTGCTTTGACACACAACACAGGGAACTGCTCTACCGGCACTGAATCTGAAGATCCAGGTATCAAAGTCCAGTAGATGAAATTGCTGTCACATTCTTTGAGGAGTATCATCCAATTTACAACATTTTCATTTTGTATTTACAAATTTTACATTTACAAAATTACTCCAGAAAAGCTGAAATCTTATCCATCAGATCAGAGCTTCTGAAAGACTTGCAACTCAAAATTGATTTGTAGTTATGTTTAAGTAGGTTGCAACTCATTTACTTCAAAGTGCAACCAGGACAAGCAGCAGACACTCAAAGGATGGCAACAATTCCTTTGAAAAGCACCTAATCAGAACTGTCCTAAAGCCATCTTGGTGAATGAAACTGACAATGTGTTGAAGAATCTGATAACTCAGGGCACCCCTGCGTTCCACCCAAATTCCTGAAGCCACTTGCTTTTTTCACCTGAACGGCTTGCCCAGTTCCACACAAGAAACTTTTTCAAGGGAAGTCTCCCTAAATTGTGCCAACTGAAAAACTTTACCCTCTTAAAAACAGATAAATATTTGTGCCATGAAATCAACTGTCACTCTATACTGTAGGTCAGTGTTTGCTACAAATACTGGAACATTTGATTATCTAATAGTCTTTGCCAGCAGTGAACAGTCTTCTGATTACAGGGGAAGCTGGTTTTCAACATGGCTGTACCACTTGTGATCAAGTTCTTGCATTGATCACACACAGTAAAAATGGTTGTCAGAAAAAGTTAAAAGACCAGTGTCATATTTCTTAATTTGACTTCCATTTACCGCATGATAAGGCATACTTCAAGTCTACTAATGAAAATGTCTATAATACTTTGTTGGTTTCTTCATATTGTGGAACTTAAATATGCAATCACTATTTCAGAAACTGCATGAATTCCATGCCCGGTTTCTGGACAGCCCAGATCAACCGCCTACCTCAAGATTTCATAGTAGCTTCAATTATTTTTTGTAAAGTTGTGCATCAAAGATCTGCTTAAAATGTTATCTTGTAAGTTCATCTGTGCTTATGATATCTGCTTGGGCAGTTAATTTCAGGTCTTTTCTCATCTTAAGGGCATCTTACATTCTGATGCGACAGCTATATCTCAACTATTGCAATAACTGGCACCGGTAGCAGAAAACTTCAAAATCAGTTTAGTTCGTTTTCCACTTCCATAATGCTTTTTTGATTTGGGAGCTGAATATTTCTCTCAGTGAGTGCCAAATGAAACACCATTCACATCTGATCTATTTTTACATTAGTCTTGATAGGTCTCCAAATACTGTGTGTGACCACATAACAAAATTGGCTGCCAAAATCAAGACTGCAGCAACCTATTTGGCAATTTATCCAGCTCTCCCTGGGAATCTCACACTCAGGCTCTTCAGATACCTGCTCTCACTCTCTACTGCTTAGAAGTAGAATATTGTGCTCCTGCCTGGTCCTGCTTATCTCACACATGGATGTGCAGCTCTAAACATGCTTATCATATCAGAGACTCCATCATACATCTACTGTGAAGGTGCTTCAGCCAACATGCTAGAAAAATCAAAAGCTCACCTGAGATCTCTTTAATTTTCCTCCAGCTCATTTCATATCATCAGCTTTGCCATGCATTTCTCAGTGACGTCTTGCTGACAAAGAGAATGGGAAGTGACTAATCACTTTTTTCCTACCAGGTTTTATCTGTCAAATTACTTCTGGATGCTTATGATTTGTTCCTGCACAGATCAAGGCCAGTGTGCTGGCAGAGGACACAGGGATTTGAGGACAATTCAAACTCCCAATTTGGCCAGGTATAGACTATGTCTTGGTTCAGGGCTGTCCAACTTGAAGCATATGGGCTGCTTGTAACCTGCAAGGGGTAAAATTGCAACCCAAGGGCTTGTAGCAGGGCACTAAGGTGCCTGCTACTGAGAGAGCCGGGATAACTCCTCAGGTGCTGGTTGCTGAGGTAACTGGAGGAAACTACTGTGCCCCACCTCCCTAGCCAGCTGAAGGAAGGGGCAGGGCCTGGCTCCTATATAAATCACAGGCAGGAGGCCAGGAGGCAGTTCCCTACCAGCAGCCAGAGAAGAAGAAACTCTTGGTCATGGAAGAGAGGAGAAGCCTGAGTCAGGAGCAATGTCTGAGACTACTGCAGCATGAAGAACCTCTAGTAGACTTGAGAGTAGTTATAGCTGGGCGGCTTATGTTTTATTATAGCCCAGGGGCTTGTGTTTGTGTTGCTGTTTGTTACCGGTTTGGGTGAGGCTATTAGGGGTTGGAGGAGGCCTCAAAGGGGTCTCACAGTAGTGTGGGGACCCCAGCACCAGCAAGGGTGCAGCATTCAGGGTGCATAGGCCCCAGCCCCAGAGAAGGGCAGTTGAGAAGGCCCAGAGGAGGGGGCATTGCTGAGAAGCCCAGTACAGGTGTGGTGAGCCCCGGAGAAGGGGGCAGCATTGTGGTGAGCCCCAGGAGAGGAGGGTGGCATTACTGAGAAGGCCCCTGAGAGAGAGAGAGAGACAGGACTGCGGAGAGCCTGAGCGCTAGAGAGGGCACATTGAGAGAAAGACCTAACAACATCAGGCACATCTGCGAGGCTTGGGGCATGGTACAGGGGTGGTTGGAGCCATGCATAGCCCATAAGGTGGGAGTGTACTGAATACTTCATACCAGAGAGGATCTAGAAATAGCAGGAGAACCGTGGACAAGCAGACGAAGGGCAGCCTCCCTATAAAATATATATAAGATCCAAAGTCGTGGCAGGCGAGAATTGGAGAGTGCCAGTCGGCAGCTTGACACAGTAAAGGAGGCGGCAGGGGAGAGGAGGGCTCCTGTTACAGGGCTTCTACCTGAGCAACACTCTCCCTACCACTGACTGCTGCTGCTGCCACCCCAGGCAGTTTCTCCCTCTTCCAGCTTTGCCTTCCTCCTGCTGCCCCTGGGTGGCAGGACAAGATGACTCACAGTGCTCAGAAATCCTATGGGTTGGGGAAGGCCCAGGGCACCTGTGTGGTGCAGCTCACTGTGGGGGAGGAGGAAGCTGTATATTGTGTGCCTGTGGGGGCCTTTGGCTTGCATGACTGTGGTCTACATGGTACATAACCCATGGCTGCTGAGAAGTTGGAAAGCCCCGATGTGCATTGTAGATGACTGCCCATAACCAGATTGGTTAGTGACTTTTGTCACTGAGGATCCTGTGGTTTGGCTTGGACATGCACATACAATAATAATATTCACCGATGGTGATCCTTCATATTGGCAGGGTGAGCAAATCTACATGTTATCAGGTTGCTTTGTCCCAATGCATATACTTTACTGTTTTGCATGCCAAATGCCTTTCATGTCAGACAGGCTATCCTCTTTGACTAGCTGACTACGCTCTCATTTGATGCTGTTTATGTTACATTAGAATTATGTAAGATAACAACTATGTTTATTTTTATTGTTTCTCTACATAACGACTATTAGTGGTTTAAATTATACTTATGTGGAGAGTATTCAGTAGGTCAATAATTTGTTCACAACTCATTGTAATTTCACTCAAAGAATCTGGTGAGACTGCTATAATATTCTTCTGCAAATACATGGGCAATATTATTTATTGGACCAGGTCTCGAGTTGAGACAAATGCTAGACAAGCTTTCAGGAACAAAATAACCTTCCTTAGCACTGAGAGAGAAGCAGGTGCAGCCTAAATTCAATTCTAGGTAAAACACTGACCTTTGTGTAACTCAGTTATATACATGGAAATAGTCACTTAAAGAAGGGGAAGAGGACAGTGAGCCTGTGGCACAATGATAAATTACCATGTTTTCTCACATATAACATGACCCCAAATAAAATATGCACCTTGTTTTTGAACGGCCAAACGAAGAAGAAAGATCTTTCCTTCATAATACTGATAAATATGGTATTTTCCTAGGAAAAACACAGGTAGCTGTAGTAAAGATGCAGGGGGGAGGAGCCAAAACATTGCGGCTGCATTGTTAACCCTCTAGGCTAGGGACAGACATTACACATAAACCAGTTTAAGTCATCAGAAACTGGTTTAAACTTGTAACAGAACAGATGTTCAGTCCACAAAAAACAGTTTGAGATAAAACTGGTTGAATGTAGTATCAGACTTAACTGATTTGGCTCAAACCAGCTTATGCAATGTCTGTCCCAGACCCCTTGCTGGTTTAAGTTAAATCAGAGTCCCCCAGCAACCTGGCATGCTCTCTGGGCTGGACGGGGCTCTCTGATCCACAGCAGGGCTGACCCCCGCCCCGCTCCCTGGGTGGAGCTAGGCACAGATTTGCAGGCACAGCAGGGTCTGCTGGCTTCCCCGTGCTCCCCTCTCCCCACCCTCTCACCACTCCATGCTTAAACAGAGATCCCTTCTTCCCCTCTAACACAGCAGGGACTGTAGCCAGCATGTGGTATGCAAGTTAATGCTGAGAGGTGTCTCTGTGTGTGTCTTTCTCCAATTTCACTGGGATAGATGGACAGAACAGTGACTGCTTCGGGCTTTTGGAGCTAATCAACAGGTCAGCTGGTAAGCTGTTTAAGAAGTTTTGAAGTAAAGTGGAGAGAAGCTATTGTTTTGCTAACAGATAAAGACTATTATCAGCCCACCCCCCGACCCCGGCTGGCTTGCTTCCCTGTCAGTTTGCTGCAAACAGTATGAGGAAGCAGGGAGGGAGATTGAAAAGCTCTGTATCATCAACAGATCCATGCACTGCACACTCCCCTTGCCTCAGAGTGCTGGCCTGGGCCTTGGATCTGGCAACACTCCCGCCCCTTGAGCAGCCAGCAGGGAAAAGCCTGTGACCATAAAGGCAGACATTCCTAATGAGAGAGTCCTGCTGGGGCCTGGCCATGTCCCCCTCATCTCAGCTCCCTGCAGGAGGGAAGGGAGGGCTGCTCTAGCACCCCTCAGCTTCTAGCTTGGGCCAGTGCAGGCATGTACCTGAATTTCCTTAGTCCAGAGAGAATGTCTGTCCAGTTTCAAACCAGTTCAGCCTAGTCAGGTTAGACTAATCTGCAAAGATTGAATCAATTCAGGCTCAGGCTTCTTGAATATTTGTCCCTAGCCCTAATTGCAGGTCATCGAAAGTACTGCTGGCTGACCCAAATTGCCTGACCCCTCTTCTTATCACAATCTGAGTTAGGTCAGCAGCCCTTAGCACTTGCTATGTCAACTAAGGGCCAGATCCTAGCCTCTGCCCTAGCATCTGAGTCTCAGCTCTCCCTTTGCAATACAGTGAAGTTTAGTAGTAGCTTTTTGCAGGTGGAACCTTTGCTAGGGTGGGGAGAGGTGGGGCTGTCATTTAGAGCCAGCTGACATGGCCCTGCCATCCTCCCAGGGCTGAGGCTATGGGGCTGAGCTGGGCTGACCTGTGGGGGCTGCTGAGGGTGGACACAGAGGGGCAAGCCCAGGATGGGCCGCAGTGGCTGGGCCCTTCCCAGTGGTCCACAGCTCAGGCTGGGGTCTGCAAGGCTGTGTGGCCGTATTACTCCCAGCTCCTCATACCCAGGCCAGGTTGGGCTGTCATGGAACCGTAGCTGGCTGGTAAGGCTCTGATGGGGCCAGCCCAGGCTGGGCCTTAGGGATTGGGCCCTTCCTAGCCAGCTGCAGCTCTATGACAGCTGGACCTGGTGGCATGGGTGGTGGCTGGCTGGGTAGTGGGCTGCCCAGGCCAGCTCAGAGGCACCAGTGGGGCAAACCCTGCCACTGCCCCCCCGGTCCTATGCAGCAATTGGCGGCTGCAGCCACACCACAAGTTGCACAAAGGCCAGGGCAGGTAGGGAAGTTCTGCCTCCCTCACCTCCAGCTGCCACAGCTGCTGCCACACCTGCCATGCTGCTGTTGGTAGGTGATGGGAAGTTTAAACCCAGCAGTTTCTGCCCAGCACGTGGAACTCTGGCTCTAGCTCCTGGACATCTTCCACCTGCTCTGCTCACCCAGCATGACAAGCAGCCCTTGTGGGCAGGTGGAGTGGGTAGAAGGTGTCCGGGAGCTGGATCCAGAGCTCCATTCATGGGCAGAAGCCACCGGGTTCAAGCTTCCACCCTCCCAGAGTGGCGCGGTAGGAGCTGGAACTGCAGCTGGAGATGAGGGGAGCAGAATATCCCTGCCAGGCCCTTCCAGTGCACAGCTTACCCCCACCTCCAGTGGCTTCTCCTTCTCTTCCTTCCACTCCTGCCCCTGCTGCACTGGTCCAGGTGGTGGTGGGGAGGTGGAAGTGGAGGTGGGGGTAAGCTGTGCCCCCTCCCTGCTCCCTTTGCCTCAGGGGGCCATGCCAGGTCTGTGTCTGGCCATGCCCCTGCCCCTGCTCTGGCTAGAGAGCAGAGGGGCGGGGACAGCCCTGTTGTCTGGAGGAGATAGCATAGTCTAGCCTGGGGCTGAAAAGCATGCTGGGATGCTGGAGGACTGTAGTTTAACTTAAACCATGAAGGGGTCTGGGACAGTAGTTGCATAAACCAGTTTGACCAGGATGTTTTCACATCAGGAGGCACTACTTCACAGTCAGGGCGGCTAGGACCTGGAACCAACTTACAAGCGAAGTGGTGCTGGCTCCTACCCTGGGGCCTTTAAGAGGACATTAGACAAACACCTTGCTGGGGTCGTTTGACCCCAGTACTTTTTTCTGCCATGGCAGGGGTTCGGACTTGATGATCTGCTCAGGTCCCTTCTGACCCTACCAACTGTGAAACTATGACCCCATCAGTTAAGTCTGATACTACATTCAACCAGGTTTATCGTAAATCAGTTTTGGCCATTTTGAAATTGGTTTGTGTGTGCTGAACTTATGTTGTGTTACAGATTTAAACCAGTTTCTGATCACTTAAACTAATTTATGTGTAAATTCTGTCCCTAGCCCAACAGACAACACTATTATTTTATTATCAATCTCAAATTAATATTATTCCCTACATATCTCTAATTCTGATCAGTTATACTTGTAGTGTGGAAGGATTTTGTTTTAGCCACTTTATACTACTTTGTTATGAAGAAAAATCTAAGAAGGTTTCTTTGGATCAGGTAGCAATGGATAGTATTCCTTGTTTTTATAGGAAAAGAGGATATACTGAAATACATTGTTCATTGCTCCTTTTTTTCTTTTTTGTAAGTCCTGTGGATTTTGAGCTGATATACTGGCAGAAGCCAGTGGCAATCGGGGACCACCACAGTGTTGGTGGTGAGGGGGGATGGGTCGTGAGCAGCGACTGCCTGCAGGCGCCGCCAGCAGCGTCGGCAGCGGTTTTTTTTGCAGGGGTGCACTGCCAATCTCGGGGTGTGCACATGCACCTGTGCGCACCCCTACACGTCTCCAATGCCCAAGAGTTAGACTCTTTGTTTTACTATGGATCCACTTTCATTCCTGCATAGATCACCCAACAAGGACACTCCTCCAGAGAGAGAGATCGCATGTTTGAAAGAGCCACCTGGATACCATGTGAAGAACTTCTGCAGTACAGAACCCCCCCCCACACACACACACATCACACACCACTGGTTATGACATATCACCCCTCCCTTTAACCTGTACGAAAAATCCTCAAACAACTGCAACCCATACTAGAAAGAGACCCTATTCTTAAAAAGATCTTCCCAGAGCCACCCATCCTAGCCTTCAAACAAGCACCGAACCTCCCTAACCTCATCACCAGAAGCAAACTTCCTCAAGCCCAGAACATACCTAAGGGATCCAGACTGTGCCATGACAAGAAATGCAAAACCTGCCAACACATCTCCACCACCCCCACTATTACTACACCCCACAACAGAGGCATCAGCATCCCTGGATCTTACAGCGGCACCTCCAGAAATGTTATATACCTCATCCAATGCACCAAATGCCCTGATGGAAAATATGTAGGAGAGACCAAACAACAACTGCGCACCAGAATGAATGCACACCGGAAATCTATCAAAGACAGAAATACCCAATTACTGGTGGGGGCACATTTCTCACAAGAAAACCACTCTCTCTCCAATCTCTCAGTCCTGATCCTCAAAGGAAACTTACAAAACACTTCCCAGAGACGAGCCTATGAACTCCACTTCATCAACCTCTTGGATACTAAAAATCATGGACTAAATGTAGACACTGGATTTTTTGACACATTATAATCTGCCTGATGACTGACTCCCCAGCCCAGCCTCTGGCTTTTTAACTTTTCATTCCATCCAAGAAGAGCACACACCAACTGCTCTTCCTTAGCTTGACGAAGGGTTTTTGAACTCGAAATCTTGCTTAATAACTATTCTTCAACTATTTGGGTTGGTCTCATAAAAGATATTGGATTCACCCAAGGAACCTTGTCTGCCTATGTCCTTAGACCAACACGGCTACAACCTACACCCCTAGATCAATTATGTGCTTTCACTCCTCTGCATAAAAAGAGAGAACCTTATTTTTATAAGGTTTCCACATATAGTGCTCTCAGCCATATGAAATGATAAGCAGTAGGCAGCAAACAGTGCTTAGGTTTGAAAACATTGTTTTTTCAGCTGCCCAACCCACCTATGAAGAAAGTGATATATGGCTCCATTTGAAAACTGTTGAAATGCATCCTCAAGGATCCTCCATTTCATGGTCTAGCAGAAGGAGAAGAGTAAGATAACATAGATTTCTCCACTCCTATTAGAGATAGGGGAAGAGGTTATATAGGAGAAGAGAGACTCTATTTTTCCTTTCCCCTAAAAAAGGAGATCCAAGTGGTATTCCTGCTTCTTCTATCCAAGGTGAAAAAGGCATAAAAAATGGCTTTGTGTTTTAACAACCTTCTTACTCAGGGCACCAGTGAAGTTCAGACCTTCCTACTGATAAACACCTCTCCCAAGGTTGAATCTTAAGTGTGAGATAATCTTCCTGTCTCTCAGGATGCATGAGAGGTTTGAGGAGGTTGGGAAAGAAGTGAATAGGTATATTTCTGCTCTTTGGTAATGGCTTTGAACACTTGCTTTCTTAAGCAGCAAAACATAGCATATTACTCATCTTCATGAAACTATATGCATATATGGTTTTGTCTGAAGTAGGACATGGCATTCTGTGTTCCCTTGCTTCAGATGCTTAATTACTTCCCTTTTCCCATTAGTACTATCTATCAGTATCTTTCAATTATAGATATTGGAATATATTGGCTCCCTCTGGTGACTAAGTGTCTGAAAAATTCCTTCTAGTTTCAACAAGATCTACATATAACTTGACAGATAAACTAGGTTTGATACAAAAGACTGTGCCACATCTAGATAGTATAATTTTAGCGTAATAAGAAACTATTACTATTTTCAGGACAAAAAGAATATTCAAACAACTTAATATATAGCAAAAGAAACTTTTTCCTCTAAAATGAATTCATCAGTGTGAGTTGACATGTGGTAATGTTAATAGAAAAAATTAAAGACTTTATACTCCTTTTATTTATCCCAAGGAAAGTCAAGAGTAATCCCACTAGAGTTACTAAATTTAGCTGAAATCACCGAGTTACACTTGTATAAAACTGGCAAGAGGGATCCAGTCCCAAGGCTTTATTCCTGATCAAAATTTTCAAGACCACAATACCAAAACTATTATTCAGATACTTTTCAATAAACCACTGCCTTTTCTGACTGAACACTTCCACGTACTTGAGTGATTTTCCCACTCCTACATATTCTAAGAGCCATAAAAGGCAAATAATTAAAACTACAAAATGTTACAAAGGGGAGAAAAGCAATTGGTAATAGAGGCTATGGCTTGAACAAGGGCCAAAATTTAAAGAGAGAGACTGTTGAGTTGGGTGCTGGCACTAATTTACATCTTACTATGTTTTCAAGGTCTTTCAACTGCAGGGTTCTTTCTTTAAAATTTCCTACTCCAAATTCTGGCTAGCACTTTTATCTTCTCTTCCCAGTGATGTTAACAGAAGCTGGACTCCTTTTTATATGTATATTCATCTTAGTACTCCAGTTTACCCATAAAGAACATTTGTGTTACATTCAAGCATACCATGTCTGCTTTGCGTACCAGGCACTTTCTGATCTTACATGTAGCTCTATGGAAAGTTAATAGATGGCGGCGGGGGGTGGGGGTGTGATGGACTTGCAAAAATGCCATAAAGAGGAGGAAGAACAACTGTTCTTCTGTGCTGCAGAGAGTAGGACATGAAATAATGGATTTAAAATTCAGCAAAGGGGAGAGGGCTTATTTTTCAGAAGATACTTTCTTAGCATCAGATCAAATAATCTCTTTCACCTGAGGCATTTGATAGGGGTAGTTCAGGAAGGGCTTATCCTGTGTGAGCCACATAAACCTTAAGGAGATGACCATTAAGTAGATATACTTGAAGGTAGGGATAAGATTTCGAGATGTAGATTCATGAGGATCAGTAAGGGCAAGTGCAAAGTCTTGTACTTAGGATGGAACAATCCCATGTACCAGTACCAACTGGCTAAGCAGCAGCTCTGCAGAAAAGGATGTGGGGGTTACAGCGGATGATAAGCTGAATATGAGCCAATGGTGTGCCCTTGCTGCAAAGAAAGCTAACGGCATACTGGGCTGCGTTGGTAGGAACACTGCCAGCAGGTCAAGGGAAGTGATACTTCCTCTCTATTCTGCACTGGTAAGGCCACATCTGGAGTCCTGTGTCCAGTTCCCCCCCCCCCCTTCCCCTTACAGAAAGGATGTGGACAAATAGTAGAGAGTCCAGTGCAGGGCAATGAAAATGGCTAGGGGCTGGGGCATAAGACTTATGAGAGGCTGAGGGAACTGGGCTTACTTAGTCTGGAGAAGAGAAGACTGAGGAGGGATTTAATAACAGCCTACAAGTACCTGAAGGGTGATTGTTTTGTTCTACTCCCCCCACTCTCTCCTCCTAATCAATAAAGGTATTAGGTTACATCATGACTGGCTGTTTCACTGTGCAAGGGGCTGAGAAGGGGCCTTTTTGCTCCCTGCAGAGACTGGCTGTTTAGTGTTTACCTCAGCAGTACCTGAGGTTACCCTGGGAGGCTTCAGGCTGAAAGAAACACCCAGAAATATTATCAGTGGGCAAAGTACCCCCAAGGCTTGCAGAGTCTGTGTACCCTGGGCTGCACAGTGCCTGGGTGGTGGCAGCATTAACCCAGGCTTGTAAGAGTTCTCCAGGAAGGGGGCCAGCCAGCTGTAGGCTCCCCAGGGGAGACTCCTGAAGCATGGTTTTGGGCCTGGCACAGTGAGGTGGGTGGCTCTGCATAGTAGCACCCCCTACTGTGCCACCACACTGCGTACTATAGCCATGGCAGATTCCATCGTTCTAAAATGAAACAACTACTGCATGGACATCAGCAATTTAGAAACCATTGAATAGATCCACAAAAATACATTAAATCTGCTATTTCTTTCCTAGGCTTCAATACTCAACTGCCAATGTGTTAAATGCCTCCATCCTATGGCAATATGAGAAATGTTGGGTATTAGGCATATTTCCCTACCTTACCAGAACATTGTGAGGCTTCATTCGTTGGTTTCTGCAAAGTGTGTTGAGATTCTACAGAAGTAGATATTATGGTATTACTTGATTAGCATCTCCTAAGCAGGTTTCTAAAAACCAGCTTGAATCTTCTTACAGAAATCTTCATTCAGAATTTCTCTCTAGAAAGTTAAGAAATTATGTCCTTGCTTGTGCAATATGTCCCTTTTTCCTTTTTCCATCTTCCATCTTCCCTCCATAAAAGCAGTACCACAGATCTGAGTTAACACTGATAATGGAGTCCACCAATAGATTTGGAATTTAGAATTTTAATTTTTAACAAAGAAAAGGAAACCAATTTATAAGAGAATCTGTGGTGAAAATGCACCCCTGCCATTGCCTAGAATGCTCATTAAAGACAAATTGATATGATAGAAAAATGAGCAGGCACTCTGCTTGGAACTGAAATGACATGAAGTCTAATCCATTTTAATTTTTTACTGGATTTTCACTCTGTTTGCTTAAGAGTGGAGGAACATTGAAGTTCTGTTTGGTAAATGGTTTGAGAAAGCTGGACCATACTTCACACAGGAAAAAAACACCCTGGTTCCTGCACCCTGCAATGAGCACAATGCTCCTACTGATGATAAATTATTGTTTTCACATCAATACACCTTCAGTGGAATTACTAGTGAATTATACCACTGCAAAAGTATGGTGACAGGCAGGCTCAAGAATTCTATTTTATCATATGGAAAACATTCAAAACATATACATCCAATTACAAGAACAAGTATGTAATGTGGTTGGGGGGGGGCGGGCTTTCTAAATCATCTACTTCTTTCTCCCCTGCTGCACCCACGCTGGAGCTGACATTTACTTATACTGGCTAAAGCCACCTACGCTAGCTCATTTCACTCCATATTAATATTTTCTGTGATGTAACCCAATTATGTTGCTTATTCCTGATCTCTGTAAATCTCTTTGTAATTGAATCTGTGAGAAGTATTTAAATATGTTTGCTAATGCATTTTTATCATCATAACTCAGGTCAGTGGAGATATTTTTGAATGGCATGTGTGATTTTTGCCATCTTGCTGGTGATGAAGGAACTGCATTACAGGATAACATAAATGTTCGAATGCACTAGTTGTCTGTCACCAAATTCTTTCCCTTAACATTCCCAAAGAGTGGTGAGACACAGCAAAGAATCTTGTGTTGGATCCTTCAAGTTGCTTTCTTAAGTGTCTTTCACTGCTGAGGGGTGTGCTTGGTAACTGTGTTGGCCTGAGATAAACAGACATACAAAAAACTAGAACTCTTGGATCCAAAATGATACCTTTTATTAGACCAACTGCCATTTTCTAGTTGGTCTAATAAAAGGTATCATTTTGGAACCAAGAGTTCTAGTTTTTTGTATGTCTTTCACTGCTGATGATGCAGTCCACTTTTGCTTCATCCACCTCCAGGTTGCCATTAAACATGAATACCATTGATCTCAAGCGGAGCTACTCTTGATCTAAACTGGTGTGAAATCCAAATCAGGCCTTATGTCATCTCTGTATGAAGGGCACAAGCAGACATTGCTGAGGCGCTGTTGAAATCTGCTGATTTTGGGCTGGAATTAGTAAGGCCGAAGTGTGAAGCTGAATTTTATAAAATCTCTTTTTCTCTGTACTTTTAATTGGCTAAAGTAACTGACACGTGGTCATTTTTTTGCCAGATTACCTGAATCAATAGACTTGGTTTTTTTTCTAATTAGGACTGATGAAAATCAGAAATAACAACTGTAAAATCATTAAATGATGTCAGAACAAGACCAGAAACATAAAAACCATAAAGCTGTAAACACCCATGCATATAGCTCTATTCATTGGCAGACTCACTGAGATCATGGGATTAGTCACTTAAGTGAAATATACATGTAAGTGCTTGTGTAGAATCAGAGCAGATTTGAGCCCATCTCATATCCTCTTTCCCATTGCTGCTGATTTCAAATCTTGCAGCTGGTCTGTAATTTTAATAATGATTGTAATGAGTTTGGTTTCCTAAATAACTTGTCTTGGTTTCACAGCTTGTTGTGATTCTAATTTATTACATTACCATTTTAATTACATAGGATTTTTTGGTTAATTCAAAGAAAGATAAACTGAGGGAAGCTGTAAATAACCTCAGGCTTATGTCTAATTTCTCATACCACTCAGGTGTTCCAAAACAAAATCCAAGGTCTGTTTTTCAGAGCTGTCCTTCTACGCATATATCAATAAAATGTGTTTCCAAGTATACTAGTCTCTTGGCATAATCATCTACTCATTCAAAAATACCATCTGTGCTTTGCTGGAGACTATTCTTTTATGAAACTGGCAGGGACAAAGTTCATTTGAATTCCCAGGATTCATTGTCATCAAACAGTTTGAAATTCAGTTTTTAGAGCCATCTTTTTTCATTGAGAGAGCCACTACAGTACAGAAAACTCAACGATTTTTATTCCAGTGAAGGGAAGCAGGGAACCTTCCATATGTTTTAGAGATCATCCTCCATTGTCTCCCCTTCTCCCCACAAATATTTTCTAGCCAAGGAAAAATGGAGGAAGCTCCCTTTGAAGACCATCAGCACTAGCACTTTAATCAGCAGCACAGATTGCTGCTGATTTAAATGAAGCAGATTGTGAATCCAGGGACTGTGCCTATTTAAAAGTAACCTTAACAACCTATGAAGATATCTTAAATCATAAAAGGCTTCTGAGATGAAAAGATATCACAATCCAATATCCTTCCATAGAGAAGTTGATTGACTTCCCTAGTTCATATTTAGAAAGGAGCGGGCAAGTTTCTTTTTGACTCCTGCTAGCACATTAAGACAACTGAATGTAGTTTTTTGCATCGCTGCTGGGCTTCTGCAGCTTTTGAAGATCTAAACAGAGATAGATCAAACATATTGAGCTCTTTTTATTTAATGTTGAATCTTTCCACTGGAGTTTTTTTAGAAGCTGTAAGCCAGTACACAATGTAAATCAAGCAATTTCAGTGTCTGTTTCAAAACTGTTAATCAGAAGTACCAGAAGAAAGTAAAAGCTCTGGGCTAGATCCTACTCCTCTTTAATAGTGTAATACCTAGATATGTCCAGCTCTCACTACAAAGTGAACAAGTAAATATCCAGGTTCACAGGCTCTCTCCTTAGCTGACAGTATAATATCCCTACTTGGTAACATTTTATGGGATCTGGTATTACACAGGTCATGCAAGAATGGTTAATTAAGTTCAGTTTCACTGCGCTGTTTGTGTGTGTGCACATGTGTGTATGCAGGGTTCAGAACAAGGAATTATTTTTCAGGATGGGTGAATCTGATGAGAAAAAATAGAAGCGAAAGTGCATTCCAAAACTGTACATATTTTTATGTTTGGCTTGATTAGAAATAATAACTATTCTTTCCTCACATCAAAAGTCAGTTCTGCTTTTAATGGTCAGAAAATATGAACCAGAAACAAAGGTGATATTCAGGGACTCAGCAGATCACAATGGACTTCATGTCTGATGTTAAAAACGCTGCTTAATGTTAGGTTTGCAAGGTAGGTTTGGCACCCAACTACTATTTTGTGCACTTAAGTAATTTTTATGTAATCCACAAGGCACTTACACATCCTTCAAATGTAAAGTTTTATCAATAAGGTCCACTAAGCATCTATATTTTTGCTGCTGGGAACATACAGAATCAGTAAAGCCTTGACAGAGTTGAGCAGCTCACTGTCTGTCTTGTGCATAATGCCCATTAGATTCACAATTTAGGTGCTCCTTGATGTATCTTACTTGTATAGCCCAGTCTGTCAGATGTAATTGTTGCCCATCAAAATCTCCCTCAAAACACAGCAGGAGAAACCCCTTTCTTTTTCCAATAGTCAAGTGGTATGAGCGTTCACAGGACACCGGGGAGGCCCAAATTTAAATCCATTACTATTGCCTGAAGGGATTAGAGTCCAGGGTTCCCTTTTGCAGTTTGACTGCTTAATCATACAGGGACTATAAACTCATTCTTACTCCCCACACTCTCTGACCCAGCTGTGAATACCAAATACAGGTAGATGCCTAATTCCTTGAAGGTTATGGAATAAGCCATGTACTTCTCTCAAGTATTTCCTATGAGGTAGTTTAAGCAGCTGCCCACACAGTATGCTGGTCCTTGGGCATGTCTATACAAGATGCTAAATGCACAGTAGTGCATCACAGCACAAACAATGTACAGTAGTATTAGGCTACTGTGCAGTAGTGTCACTAAAAAGGTGTTTGTTGGCACTACTGTGTGCAGTAACTCCAGTTATTGTGGATTTATTTAGTACTTGATTATACAAATACTAAATTAAATGCGCAGTAACCACTGTGCATTAATGAATGTGCATATGTGCCTCTTGTGAATCTCATTGTTAGGTAACAACTTGGCTCTTGTTATGTCAGGGTTGGTAGTAGTTTTACAAAGAGTTTGGATTATAGATTTGTATAGGGTGGTTTGGATAAAGATGATTCTGCTTCAGGCAGGGGATTGGACTAGATGACCTCTGGAGACCTACTTCTCTATGATTGTATGAACTCGCTTATCCATTTTGTTAGGGCCTATATACTGAACTTAGGTAAGTAAATCATATTAGGTGGAAGGGTGACTAAAAATGAGCATTGCAGTATTTATGAATATAGCCCTTAGACTCTCTAAGTTCCTCGTTTGCACAATAGAGTGTTGCAGGCTGGCCAGTGGGCTCACTGGCAGCCTGGATTGTTAACTTGAGTTCAAAATGGCCCAGGCCAACTGGTGGAGCATTTACGATAGCCAGGAGGAGGCAGGAGGCAAGCTTGGCCTGCCCTGATCCAGGGGCAGGGTAAAAAGGACCTGAAAGGGAACTAACCCCTTGAGCTTCCTGATTGGTCCGCTCCCAATTCGGGGGCGGAGACTTCTGAAGGAATAAAAGCGCAGGACCTCAGCTGCTGTGTGAGGCACTGTGGGTCTCCAACCCACTGCATGAGGCAGGGGCAACGGTACACAGGACAGTTCATGGAGGGTTTGGGAGTAGCCAGGACCATAGCCGCTGCACTAGGCAGCATGGGTCCCCAACCCTGCATGAGGCAGGATCAGGGCTACCGGTGCACAGGACAGTGTACAGAGCAGAGAGTGGGCAGACTGGCCAGGAGAGCGGCACGAAGCAGCTGGGCTCCCCCTCACAGAGGGAGGAGATGCCTCATCCCTGGAGACAAGTCCAGCCCTGTCAAGCTGCAGGGAGCCATGAGTCACCCGGGAAGGGGAGTCCCACAAGGGAGGAGGGCCCCTCCCCCGCTGCAGGTGACTGAGGTAAAACCCCTGATGGGAGGGGACAATTTGCCCTGGGGCGTAGAAAGGGACCCAGGGCTCCTGCTTGTCAAGGGGAGTTCCTGATTTAAGGGCCCCACCATCTGAGTAACTTGAGGTGATGGTGTCCCTGCTTGGGTTGCCATTTTTTCACTGGGCACAGTTGCTATGCCACTGTTGTGCTCTGTTCTTCCATGCTTCTGGGATTCCTGTTGTAATGCTTTGCCTTTATACTCCTCTTCTAATACAAAATAAACTACCTTGCATTGGTATTTATTGCATTGATTATTTTATGTAGGTGTGTTCTATTTGCTGTAACCTCATTATATATGTTTATATATTGTCCTATCATTGTCAGGTATTTCCTGTCATTGATTTATAATAGTTATTTTTAGGTATGTATGTTTATTTGATGTAACCTTATTGCATATGGTTAACTATTGACCCATCCGTGTCTGTTATTTTTGTCATTGGTCTGTTGATCAACCTGACGTTTTAACATTAAGTGCTCCTTTGCTTGATGCCTAGGGGACCCTGTCAAGGGGTGGGGGTTGCAAAAGGCCAGAGGATAGGCCTGTGCTTCAGTTCAGGGTTAATTAGAGCCTTTTTGTTTTGGTGAATTTATATCTGTAAACACCATTTATATGTATATATATTCACGTATATAACATTATGGCTGTAAGTTATTTATTAATGTGTAACATTAAACCTGTACATAGTTAAGATTCACTGTGACTCCTACTCTGCTCTTCTCTGAAGGGAAGGAGGTGAGCTGGCCTATAGCTAGAAGGCCACACTTCCGCTAACACCCTTTCCATTTGAAGAGGGTGTATCTCCCTCATACCGCCCAGATTACAAGAGTAAGATCACTTTTATCTATTTGTAAGCACCTAGAAGAAACATTAAGTAGGCTACAGTTCTTCAGTGATTCATAGATGTAGGGTCGGAGGGGACCTTGTAGATCTTCTAGTCCAACCCCCTGCCATGGGCAGGAGAGAAAACTGGGCTCAAATGACCCCAGCCAAGTAAACCTCGAGCCTCCTCTTAAAGACCCCCAAGGTAGGAGCCATCACCACTTCCCTTGGAAGTTGGTTCCAGATCCTAGCTGCCCTGACTGTGAAGTAGTGCCTTCTAATGTCTAGTCTAAACCTACTCTCTAGCAACTTATGGCTGTTATTCCTTGTTACTCCGGGACGCACTCAGGGGAACAAGGTCTCTCCCAAACCCCGCTGGTCCCCTGCCAGTAAGTTTATAGTCGGCCACCAGTGAAGAGAGTCTAGGGTAGGGTTGGCAACCTATGGCCGATGGAGTCTTTGGATCCAGGCTGTGGAGCTGTGCCTTCCACAACATTCAGAAGTAGGGGGCTCTCCCTGCACTGCATCTCAATCAGCCACCTGGGGATCCAGCAGAGGGGAAGATTTGCATGTGCCTGCCAGAGTTGGATGGCATGGGATTTAACAGAGGTGGTCTTTTGCCACACCTTGCTTGCAGCTGAGTGGTAGGGAGAAGTGGTGGCAATGGTTGAGTCTGAGTCAAGCTGGGTCATTTCATCCTCCCTGATAGAAAATGTTTCCAATCTCCAGTTCTCAAATTAAACATGAGTCAACTATGTCGTACTGCTGCTTAAAATACATCAACACTATACTGGGATGTATAAACACGAGTATTATATGAAGGGTATACAAAGCTATCCTTCTCTATGCAGCACTGCTAAGAACTCAGCTAGAGTACTGTGTCTAGTTCTGGGATCTGGGATCCAATTCCAGAGAAGGGTTACAACTGCCCCTTTCCCCCCCCCTCCCCCCCTCCCCCCACAACAAACCCTCCTTCTGACATCTAGGAACCATGACCTATAAAGGAATTGGTTTGTTAGTCAAGCAACGAAAAATGTGATCGGAGACAACAGTGTCCATATGTGTAAACAGTTGCAGCAAAGAGCAAGATTATTAACTGCTTCCTGGGCATGTCTACATGAGATGCTTTACTGCAGAGGTAACTAATTGAGTGAGTGGTAAAGCATCACTGTTTATATGTGCAGATGCATACATTCAACTGCAGTCAACTGCAGTCAACTGCAGAATTAATTTGCTACCATGCTAGCAACTGCACAGTAGCCTACATGTAGAAACCTAACCAGAGCTAGGGCCAGGAACTGCCTGCTGCTGGGGCACGGGGACATTGTCCTGGCCTAGGCTCCAGGCTTAGAGCCCACCCTGGCACCTGGAAGCTCCCAGAGACAGGGAGCAATCTCCCAGCCGTGGCTCAAATTGTAGAGCCATGGCCAGGAGGTGCTTGCTACCAAGGCAGGGGGACATTGTCCTGGCCTGGTCTCTGAGCCCACTCTGGCAACAGGCAGCTCTCAAGGGCAGGGAGCAATCTCTCAGCCCCTGCTCTTATCATGGAGATGGGGCCAGGAGCTCCTTGTACCAGGAGAGTTCCCTGCCCAGCCTGGGGCTGGCTGGGACATGTCCTAGAATAGGACAAGTCACAGCTAGCCCTTGGCTGTGCAGGGAAGCTCTGCTGGGCATAGGGCTTATCCCCATGTGCATGGGGTGGGAGAGCTGCTGCTACAGAGCTCTCCCACCCTGTGCACATCAGAACCCCTCCTGATGTGTCCAGGACCAGGAGACAGCTGTCTCCTGGCCTTGTGCTCCCTGCCAGCCCCTGGGCTAGCACCCAGAGGGAGTCTGGAGCTCCCCCTGTCTGCTGCAGGGGGGCAGAGCAGGGTGGAAGCAAATCTGCTCGGAAGATAGAGCATGTGTAGATGTGCTCCCCCGGTTGGCTTATTGAGCAGTATTTTTACTGAGCAGTAAGCCTGCTTCAAATTAATAGCACGTGTAGGCATACCCTCTGTGTCTATTAAGAATAAAACAAAAAGTAATGATTTTAAAACACAACTAGGGAGATTTAGGTTGGATATTAGGAAAAACTTTCTAACTATACAAGCAATTAAGCATTGGAAGAGATTTCTTGGAGCCAAGGTTGGCAAACTTTACAAATGGAATCAATCCCTTGCTGCTGCTCAAGCACTCTACAACAAGCTAAAGGACCCTTGGGGTACTACCTCTGTGGCTCCTGCCAAGGCATGCTGTTGATTCCCCCAGCCACTGGAGGAAGATCCGAACTTTTTATGGACTGGATCCAGTCTACGGGATGTAGGTTGACAACCAGAGTCCTAGAGAGGTTGTAGAATTTCTTTCATTGGAGTTCTTTTTAAGAGGTTAGAAAAATATCCATCAGGAATAGTTGAGGTATAGCTGATCCTACTTTGGAGAAAAGGGATAGACTAAGGGCTTATATAGATATTCAGTTTCTCCTGGGAGAGTTACTGGTCTCCCAGGAGAAAACACAAGTGTACAGATGTTTAGGATTTTTCTCCCAGAGTACTCCAGAAGAAAAATAACTTGGGAAAAACCTGGGAGTGTTAAATCACTTTCCCAGCAGACTTGTCAGAGGAGAACATAGACCTCCAGCATCTATCATCTCGCCCCTGCACCGGGGAGATGGTATGTTGCTCACTGGATTCTGTGTGCTCCAGCACATTCCCCCTTAACAATCCTCACACTGTGCTTCAGAGAAACGCACGTGACCATGGCCAGTTTGGGTCAGCCAATCAGGAGTGTTCCATGCACTACTGCCATCTGTCACCAGGCAGGTTAAGAGAGACTGCAAAACATGCTGAAATTTGTACAGAGGGGCCACCCTGGCTGCACAATGTCATCAGTGCTCTGGCTAAGTTTCCCTAACAGGTGAACAAACCTGGGGGAATTCTCCTAGGTTATTTGAATGTGTGTATGCAGCTACCTAAATGACCTCAAGATCCCTATCATCTGTATTTTCTATGAGTCCCTACTTCAGGAATACCATTGTAAAAACAAGTATATTAAACATTGTGAGATATTCAGATGGGGAGCAGGAAAGGGTGCGAGGGGGAGGCAAGAAAAATTTTGGAGACTTAAGGTAGAATAGATCAATACTTGTCTAGGATTTTGGAGCTTTTTTTCCCCTGGTTCTGCTACTGATGTCCTATGCCTAAATTCCTTGCTTTAACAGGAGTATAGTTCATACATCACAGAAGCATTGTAAGAAAAATGTAGTGTTTCTGAGGTGTGCAGATACTGCACTGATGCAGTCCATAGAAATAGGCAGCAGTGAAAAGAATCTCCCCAAAAGAAGGAATTGGCTTCTATGTTTTTGTGAACTATCTGTTGCTTTGTCTTCTTGTACCCCATCAAAAACAAAGAACAGGCATAAATGACACTTGATTTGCCTGATTGTTCCCCTGGTGCCTCAACGAATCGCTAAGCATGTGAACTAATAATTACTGTCAGTGCTACTATAGGCCTTTAATTTCTTTGCCTTACATAGAACTAATAATAATAAACGTATTTACTAAGTGCTGTGTTGTTTACACTGTTTTATGAATCAAACACTATTTTACTGAGATTGAAATCAAGCCTACATATTAGAGAGATTAATTCCCCAAGTTCTACTGCTATTAATCATTGTATCTATCAGACATCCTCTTTGTTTAAGCACTCTTCTGGTGTTTTTAAAAGGTGATACTTTTCTTGCCATATGTATATTATGTGTGTCCATGTATTATCCTTACTCTTGATATCAGAAGGAAATGGCTAGTGTGTGGAAAAAGGGGTTATTAGTTTTAAATGGAAATTTTTTGATGACAAATGCTGAAATGTGATTAGAAATAAATTAGTTAAAGGAGACAGTGCTACAAGTTTTAATATTGAGTCCCTGTTAGTCAGTAAATGGAGGTGATTAATTTGGTTCTTGAAGCATGGCAGCTTACCATCCTTCTTATCCAGAATGTAGAAAGTAATGAACATTCAGTATAGCTGGTGGTATAACTTATGTTAGTAGGTGGGGCCATAAATAAACAACTATTTAAAAAAAAAGATACTAATGACTTTGTGTCAGTGTTAAAGGATTAAATAAATTTTTTCTGTCTGCTAACACTGAACTACAAACTTTTGTAAAACAACACTGTGGCCACATCTACACAAGACATTGACTGTCTTCAGTAGCTCATTACTACTGATGTGATACTACTGCGCAGTAGTGATATCACTGCGCAGTAGTGATATCATGAGAGACTGACTGAGCACTAGTGCTTGTTACTACTGTGTGATACTACTGCACAGTAGTAATGAGCTACTGTACAGTCAATGTCACCTAAAAGCCATTTGGGGATGGCTACAAGCTACTGCACAGTATCTCCAGTTTAGTACACGTATAAACACGTTATACAGGCCTTTAGTACTTGTTTATACAAATACTAAATAACTGCACAGTAATGACTATGCAGTCAGCATCTTCTGTAGATGTGGCCTGTTAGCCTGAAACTTTTACTTTTCCCAGCAGTGTTGTTCACCATCTGTCTAGTAACTTACCTAGCCTTTCCTATTTATCTTCCTGGTACAGATTTTAGAGAATAGTATATATCTCACGATACCTGAAGAATGATTCCTTTGTCAGGCCTCTGGAATGATGTAAGTGCCAGCTATATTCTACATCTATGAAACTGCCTTTTAAACCAAACAAATCTTTAGCGTAAAATTAGGTGTGTGCACATGTGTATTGCATACATACACGTATAATACATGCACATACCCCATACTGCATACTTAGAATAAAATAAAGTCCTGCACAGTTTCAAAGCATGGTGAGTAGCTAGCTGAGATAAAAGAAGGTTCATTATAATAATATAGTGTGATTATATAGTATATAAATATAGTATAAACATATGTATATATGTTTTATTTTTATATATAAATTATATTTTATTATACATTTCATATAATAATTATAAAAATAAAAGTAATAATTTTACCCAGGTTGCTGGGTTCTTGGTTGTAGCTGTGTTGGTCTAAGGACATAGGCAGATTGTGCTGTTCTGAGACGCCAAGGAGTCTCCTTGGTGTCTCCTTGGAGGCTGGGGGTTAGACCTCCTTGGATTTGGGGGCTGGACCTGATGATCTCACGAGGTCTCTTCCAGCCCTAGTGTCTGTGAGTCTCAGAACAGCAGAGACTTCCTATGCGTGAAGAAAGGTGATTGTGCCTGAAACCTTGCTAAGAACTTTTTTCCAGCTACTCAGTTGGCCTAATAAAAGATATCACATCTACTCAAAGAACCTTCCCTGAATAATTTTACCCAGTATTTAGTTTAGGCTGTATCTGCTTCCTATGTCTTCAGGAGGACATTTTGTGCCTGAAAGCTTGTTTAACATCTTTCTCAACTATATAGCTGACCCAGTAAAAGATATTACCAAACAAACCATGCCATTATCAAACAAACCATGTTTCTCATATGTTCTCTGGACCATCACAGCTACATTACTATGCCCCTAATACAACCTTGGTATAAAAATATAAAACAGTATTATGGAACATGGATTTCAGGAATATCAACTTTATATCTCTGGGATTAAAAAATAGGGTATATTTTCTTTAACTCATGGAGGTTCAAAACTGACTTTACTGGGGCTACTAGGATTTTATTCATATATTTTAGTTTCTTGATATGCGCTTTTACATTTGTGGCTCAAACAGAAATACTATGGCTGGATGCTGAATTTATTTGCTGAAGTTCTTTGCCCTATGTTATGATGAAGCACATGTATCTTCCAGGTTTGAAATCTATGATTTGATAGGCTATTTAGGCTAATTTTTCATGCCATAAACTACATGAAGGGCACATCTACACATCACCCTATTGTGACATAGCAATGCACTACATTGCTGTATGGCACGCTACAGTGATATAGCGATCACATGGGTTTATACATGATTGGCAGCTATGTTGCTGTATTGGTGCACTCCTTCAGTATAGTGCACTGCAATGGTGACATAGCAGCAAAATCTAACCATGTGCCACGTGCATGGTACAGTAACTACCCATACTGCACCTTGCCTTAGTACTTCCGTTTGAAAGTACTAAACACCATACCAACATCACCATACAGCAACATGTAGATGCACCCCAAAAGAACTTGATGACTAAAAGAATCTGGGTCATTGTACCTTTCCTGTATTCCTGCATAATTTTAAAACACTTATTGTAGCAGGTGACAGTAGGACCCACAAGAAATAAGTCTTAACAACCTTTTCATACCCCCCAAAACTTGCATTTTAAGTAAGTAGGAATTTGGAGACTGCATGGTATTGGGCTTAGGCCTATAGTCCACACTTATTAGTTCCAAGTTTGTATGCATTCTTTTGGCTTTGCCAAAGACAACTGTAGTAATAACTTTGGCAGTGGGGAGGTCTGCCAACCTAACACATGGTCCCCTCCTGGAGACTGGCTCACCTGCTGGCTCTTTCTGGACCCCACCTAAGCTCCAGTCTCTCACCTGTTAAGACTTTGATGTTATTTTACTTGTTGTGGGGGGAGGTGGTTCCTGGGGCTGGGAGTAACCCCAGTGGTCATTTTGCCTGCCTGACCAAGCCATCCCCAGCCTGGGGCCTGTGCTCTCCCTCAAGTGCTTCTCCTTTCAGGGAGTGCTCCTGCAGGCTTCTAAGCACTTCTCAGGGCCTCAGTTGTCACAGCTTTGGTCCTTTTTTTATTCTGGTCACATTCTCAGCCTTGGTCTACTGCTTAGGACCTCAGATCCTGGGTATCAGCCCTGCCTTGGCAGTAGCCTCTCCTGGGGTTCCCGTCTAGCCACACCAGTCTCCACCTCTTTGGCTTCTGGCACCTACTGTAGGGGAGTCTCACCTAGGCATCCCTGCTCATGGTGTCCTTTAGCCCAGGGGTGGGCAATTATTTCAGGAAGAGGGCTGCTTACCCAGTTTTGGCAGGCTGTTGAGGACTGCATGGGTAGCCACGCCCCTTGACAGGTGTCCTGCCCCCTGGTCACCATCTTGGGACCAATGTCCCAATGTCTTGGGACCAATATCCCAGGGACAGCACTGGTGGAGCCCAAAGTGGGGCATAGGCTGACAGGGGTCTGGAGCTGGGCTGGGCTGCACCAGCAGGGAGAGGGGGGCAGCTGGCCCGACTCCATAGAGCCCCTGCCAGCTGGGACCCCACGCTTCTGCCACCCTGCTTTGGGCCCCACTGGCACTGACCCTGGGGCACTGGTGCAGGCCCTGTGCTCCCTGCCCACTCACACCCAGTGCCCCCCCAGCCCCGCAGTACATGCGGGGGGCACTGCACAGCCCCGAACCCCTGCTCACTGGCAGGGAAGAAGCTGGTGCTGAGCGCAGGGAAAAGCAGCCCCTCGCCCACCCCATGGCTGGCACTCTCTGCTGCAGGTGCTCGCAGCCCATGTGGGGCTGTCCAGAGCAGGCACAGGCAGTCCCAGGTGGGCTGCAAGGCACGGCGAGCAGGGAGTGGCTCTTCCCCATGCTCAGCACCAGCTTGTAACCCGGCCCCGCTGCCAGCCTGGCAGTGGGGCTGGGTTACAAGGTGGCGTTGAGTGTGGGGGTGGGGGGAAAGCAGGCCCACATCCACTCCATGCCTGGTGCCCCACACTGCAGACACTCGCAGATGCCCTGGGGTTGCTTGTGCCTGCTCCGGACAGCCCTGCGTGGGCTGTGAGTGTGTGCAGCAGGGAACGCTGGCCATGGGGCGGGTGAGGGGCTGCTTTTCTCCATGCAGGGAAGGAGCCCAGGGAAAAGCTGAGTGTGAGGGGAAAAAGCAGCTCCTCCCCCACCCCATGGCTGGCACTCCCTGCTGCAGCTACTTCCAGCCCGCACACGATTGTCCAGAGCAGGCACAGGCAGCCCCATGTGGGCTGTGAGCAGCTGCAGCATGGGGCACTGGCCACAGGGTTGGGAAGGAGATGCTTCCCTGCCAAGGGTCTCCCCCCCTTCTCCCCCCCACCACTTACCTGTGGTTCCAGTGCAGGGCAGCCACGTGCTCCCAGGCCAGAAGCCTTGCCTGGGGCTTCTGGCTGGGGGTGGGGGCCGTGCAGGCCTCACTGTTGTTGAAGCCTGCTGGGCTTCCCCTGGGTCCTACTGCCTTTGGTTCCTGTCATTTTTGACAGGAACCAAGAGCAGAGAAATATTAATTTTCTACATTTTTTAGGGACCCCGCGGGCCGGATAGAATGGCCTCGTGGACCTAATCTGGCCTGCAGGCTGTATTTTGCCCACCCCTGCTCTAGCCACAATCTGGTCCTTTAGCCTCAAGTTCAAAATGGAACAAAAACATAAACCAACAAAACAAATAGTCTCCCTTCCACAGGGTAAATGTTGCCTGCAGGCCCTACCTCCGGTGGAGCCATTTTACCCCAGCTCCCCGGGGTGGCTTGTGTGCCTGCCTGTCCATCTACAGCAGCCCCTCTCTCCTGAGAGCTCTCCTCCTGTTGCAAGTAGGGGCTGCCCCTTGCATGGTCAGAGACTGAGCTTATTTCCTCAAGCCTAGCCTCCTTCTAGTCATGTGATGGGGTCTTCTGCACCCAGGGACCAGGTGCAGCTAACTGCCTCATTAGTCACCTGACCTTTTTAGTCCTTATCTCAGTCCACTTGGGCCACTGTTCCTTGATGCTCTTCCTGTCCCTGAGTTTCTTACCCTCTCAGGCCTTCCTAGGAAGAAAGGCAGGGGTTTCCTATTACAACAATGTCAGGTTGTGTCAACACTGTAATTCTTACTTCCTATGGCATCTTGTGCTGCAATAGTTGCAGAAACAGCTGACAACCTGCTTTGACTATACAGCCAATTGTGACCAAGCAATCAGAAGTACTTACCCCTGCTCTGCATAATGGCATTTTGGGACTGTAGTGATTTGGGGAATCTGGCAATACAACTTACGCATAGATATTATGACACTACAAAGGCAGTATATAGTAATTATATCATGGAAGATCTTTCTGTCTCTGCCTATTGACCATGAGCTGGTAGATATAGGTGACATCTTTGAACTGCAGCAGTGGTTCTCAACCTTTTTATATTTGGAGCACCACCCATAGCTTTTTTTTTTTAATTTGGAGGTACCTCAGTTAAGAACCAGTGCTGTGCTGCCTCAGCTTACCTTAGTGATTTGCCTACCAGGGTGCTGACACCATCACTGCAGCTGGATGGAAGTACCCTGGGCATCTTGGGTATAGCCAGGTAAATGTAAAGCAGTCAGGCATACCCATTCTTGCCACAGCCCTTCCCACTCTGCCCCCCCGCCTCCCTCCTCTGCATGCTATTCCTAGAAACAGAGGCATGCAGGACAGGTAGAACTGTCTGGTAGGCCTCTATTTGCAGGAAAGGCAAAAGGGGAGGGTTTGCAGATCAGGAAGGACTGAAGCAAGAGTGGTCATTCTTGCCTGACTAGGTTTCCTAATGCAGGCAGGAGTGCACACACCTGGTATAGCCCTTCCTGATGTGGGACATCAAGGCGTGTGGGACAATTCGACTTGGCCACAGTGGATGGTTCTTAGCCGTACCATGGCTGAAAGGGTCTCACAGCATCCCTGCTGAGAACCACTGAACTAAGGACAAACATTGGGTGGTTAGACTGCAATCACTGTGGATCATTATAAGCAAACTCCCAGCCAGCTGCTCAGCAGACAACACATGGAAAAAGACAGTCCCTAACCAATAGCTATAAAGCCTGCCAGTGCTTCTCCTCCATCCCCACCCCACAAACCCATCAGAATCCATACATCTCCATATCTATAATAAAATAATAAATCTCATTCAACACAACTTATGCCCTCATGGAAACTAAATGAGTGAAACTAAATAACCACTATACTCCAGACTGAACTTTCACAGAAAAGCAATGAGGGACAGCAATATCCAGTGACTAGCTGAAGAACACTTTTCACTGAAAAAAAAATCAGTTTCTGATCTTCATCCTTGTCCTCAATGGAAACTTACATAACACCTTCTGAAGGCAGGCGTTGGAACAAAATTTTGTAATTTTAGTGGAAACTAAAAGCCATGCTCTTAAAGACAGTCGTTTTTATGGCTCATTACAATTCTTGCTCCCTCTGCTAACCTCTTTTTTTGCCACAGGTAATAATGACCCTCTTTCCTTTTTGACAGTATTATTCTTTTACATAAAACGGGTTGATCTATTTCAATGTCTTGATGTCATCTGACCACAGCAGTCTTTCCTGCCCAAATGTAGGGGGGCTGACCCAATGATCTGTAAGGTCCCTCCCAGCCCCTAACAACTATGTAACTATTCCTTACTTGGTCTGTAGCTGCTTCTGCCAAGTTCTTCTTGCTCCAAAGGTTTACTGTCCTCTTCCCCTTTCTTTAAATGACTATTTTCCTTTACATAACTGAATTAAACAAGAGTTACTGTTTTACCTGGGTTTTATCTTAAGCTGTATTTGCTTCTTTCCCAGACTTCCAGAGCATGTTGTGCCTGAAAGTTTGTCTAGCATCTCTTCAGGCAAAAGGCAGGGATATTACCAAACAAATCTTCTTTCTTGCATATCTGAGGTGAAGTATTTTGGAACAACCGGTTTACTCAAAATGGGAGAAGGTATTTTTGCTTTTGTCTGAAGGGTGAATTAAATCCTTCAGAATTAAACGTTCAACAAGAGGCATCATCCCTTTGATGAAAGTCTGGCAATGTGGGAGGAAGTCTAAAAAGTCAGTATTGGTGCTGGCAATAGACAGTGAGACTGTGGGGTACTTAAAGACTCTAGATAAATATAGGCATTTACTACCGATACGGCATTGCAAGCATCATATTGAATATGCTAAAAAAAATGCTGGCAAATGCCCAACACCAGCATCAATAATGGGTTTATCTTCCCAGAGAGCTTTTTAAAAACAGACTTCAAATGTGATATTAAGGCAGAGGCAATATAACCAGTGGTTACCATCAGTGGCTGTCATCCCCTGCCAGGGTATTAATCTTTGTAAATCTGACCTGAGTTCCTGTTACCTGACTTGGATTAAGGTTACAGAAGTTATCATTCCCCTGTTATGTGATCAAGGATTGTGTATAGTGTATTCCCTCCCAGAAGAGGCTCTAACTGTAGATATGACTTGTAGCTAAAAACATAGTTGTAGGAAAATAGCTTCCAAGCGCTAGTGCTTGAAGAATGCAGCTAGGATTTTACAGACTGCTTTTACAAAATAGGTGTAAAATAATACATAAAACTTCTGCCTGAGTAGATAGGATTTATTTCATTGAATGTGTAAAATAAAAAATCCCTCTTAGTTCATTGGGTAAATACAGACATTCTTGGGCTGTCATTCCTATCCTGTGAGCCACACCAAACAAAATATTAATTAGGCAGACACAAAATACTCACTTGACAGAAATACAGGCAGAATAACCAACTGTTTGTCTGTTTGGACTTCCAGCAGTCTGCCAGCTTTTCCCAAACCTACACACAGCCACAGGATCCCCAATATATTTTGCTGCTGCAAGTCCTCCAACCCCTCCGTTTTGCATGGTGCCTCTTTCCAGTATGAGACAATGCCACACATGAAAGGGGCAACAAAAGACTCAGTAAATTTGAACAGACCTTCCCCCTTTTCAGAATATAGCAAGAGCTTTAGTTTCTATTTTTTCCCTTCAGCTCAAAGGCATAGATGAGATTGTTGCTTATACCACAGCCTTTTATAATAACTGACAAAATAATGTTGCCCTACAGGCATCAGTTAAAAGATGGATTGGGGATCTTGAACACACATTTATATTCATCGTATTATTATGACTCTTCTGAAGGAAAGAAAAGTCAAACACAGTCAGTGGTCAAGGGACAATATGCATTTAGCTGAACCAAGTTATTTTTCTTTTTTTCAAGTTGAAAATGTTTTCTTCTGTGAAGAATATGAAGTGAATTAATATTAAAAAGAGGCTGCATTATTTTTTCACGTTGAAAAAAAGGGAGAAATTACTTATTTTAGGGAGACAAGACCTTTTATTGTAAGATAGGCAGTGACAACTTCTGTCTAATGTCTCTGCAGCTCTGCTTTTCATGGGGATTGCCAATTGTATCATATCAAATGTGTGGTTAATTTAAGACTACAGTTTGTATAGTTAACATTCGTTTCACTTAAGACATTTGCCAGCCATCTTCTCCTAATGTTGTCAGTCTCTATGGACTGGGCTGAATCTTAATCATGCTCTTAAAAGTCAAAAGCTAGTGATACCACTGAGGCTCTTTTTATAACTTATCACCACCACAAACACAGTAGCAGACTCTGAATGCACATTAGCTGCTGTGTTTGATATAACAAAATAACACTTTTCCTAGTGTGAGTAGAGGATAAGGAGTCTCAATCTATATTACACCTGAAGCATGAAATTGCTTATTTCCCTATCCCAAATTATCAGCTCCTAAAACAAACAGAAGGAAAAAGTTATCTGGTAAGCTAATTGTTGTAGTTGGAAAAAAAATCTGTATTAGCATATTGTCTGGCACCCTAGGCTCAAGCAATTAAACAAAGCATAAGGCTTTCTTATGAGGATAGCATTGTCCCTAGGATTATCGCCGACATATTTTTTTACCTGCTTAACATCATATAATTTAGGCCAAATCTGTTTTAAATTAATGAAGTCTAGTGGGTGCATATGACTGGCAAATGCACTGTGCATATGTTGATCAGTCTGCTCAACTTCTGTGTCAGCCATATAATAATATCCACTGAGAATCTGAATTTTCATTCAGAGGTATAGTATAGCTGATTTTGCAACACTGAGCTGTGCTGTTGCTGCCAAGGTTATTTAATAATGATCTACAAAGATTATTCATATTTTAAATTCCATTAACAGAGGCACAGAATGGTGCAAGGGATTGTTAACAGGCTGTTGAATTTTTTACTTTATAGTCAGTAGTTCATGTATGAGTTAAACCAACAAGAAAGAGTATACAGGTATTTTGATAGGGACAGAGGGCAGAAAACTGAAAATCCTTTTATACAGTTTCCCCAGTCTTCTTTCTTTCTGTGAAAGTATTGTGTCTAGTCTCCAAATCTCAAAGATTCCCCAAAATTTGTAGGACTCTTAATGGTTATTTAGGCATAAGCTGTCTGTACAAAGACCTACTCTACTCCACTTCCAAGGTCTCTTTAGCTGGGACTTCCTTTTCCCCTCATGTCTCTAAAGAGGTCCTCTGTGAGAAAGAAGAAAGCTGTAATGACTAGAAATTGCTCAATTGTTTTAAAGTGAATGATTTATTTGTGGAAAAGTGCAATTCAGGGCAACCAAATTTATTCACAAATTCAAGATAAATTGATGAGTAGTTTTGGCCAAAAGGTAAAAAGAATGGAAAAAGATCAAACATTTTTGTTTGACATTTCCCAAATTAAACATTTTAATTTTCAGTTTCCAAGGGATGTTTCCCAAACAAAAAAATTGAAAATTGTCAATTTTTTTTTTAAGGGTTAAAAGACCCCAAAAGGAGCAAAATGATTCATTTGTACCCATACACTGGCATGCTTATAATAATAAGCATAGCATCCTTCTACCCCTTTCCTTGTGTGGGTTTCCGGACTCATAGAAGTGCATTACTGGAGCAGTTTACAACCATTTTCACCAGGTACATTTCAATAGGATATATTCTGACCTTCAGTATTTTGGTGTATTGAAGTGAATTGCTGGTTTCTACCAGGTTTTCACAGAGAAAATCCAGAATTAAATTAATCGTTGATTAGCAGCAAGGATCTCTTGTCACTGACAGCATATAGGTCAAACATTAATAGTAAGGGGACTAGACTGTCTTCTTGCTCCTGGAAGCCGAGGATAAAAATACAGGCCTTGTGAAAATGTGATAACAACTCATTATCTGAGAACATAATTCACATATTTAAACAGGCAACCATAGTTTCTAACTGAATAAAGTAAACGAAGTTATTAGTACTAGCTTTCCATGATATGTCGTCTTTGGAATACCAGTTTAAATTAAGTCATTCAGTTGGGATTGCTGCAAGTAGTGCCGCTACGGTAGCATAGGCAGCTGCAATAGTGTCTCCTAAATGAACTGAGTAACAAAGAAACAAATACACTTTACTGCCCTGTCTGGATTCTTTAACAAGTAATTTGATCACAGAATAATACAGTGTTGTTATTGTGGCAGCCACTGGGTGGCAGCATAAATGTGAAAGTACTGTATGAACCTGACTACTTCCAACTCTTTCACCAATAAGCTAGTCTTGTTGTGAAGGAGGTTTTACGAGTACTGCTTTGCTACGAGTACTGCTTTGCTACAATTCAGGCTAATGACACTTTATATCTGTCAAGGTGTGATGATACAGCTGGTCTAATTCATCATGATTTTTCAGTATTTCTCAACTACAAGTGCTGGTATGGTTGGAACAAAGCTGAAAAGGTGGATTTCTAGTGACAGGATCACCACTATCAATACTTTGTTTCCTGTTGTAAGCATAAGAATGGAATGTTAGCAAATACTGATGTCTCATAATGAGCCCCGACTCTCAAAACTTAGTGACCAATATCATGAATCTATGATTTTGTAAAGGGGGGTGAAGGAGCAGTGAGCAGTGCTGCAAGGGTGGTTGCACCACCATGCTCCCAGCCTTCCCTCCCCATTAGGGAAGACAGACTATGCTGCAGAAGGAGCGGTCAGGGATTTTCTAAATTCCTTGAATCAGGTAAGAATTCTGCCCCCATTTTGGCACCTCTTCCCTTTACTCCATGCTCAGCATCATATCTCATCCCTTCTCATTCCCTTTCCTTCTCTACCACTTCCTTTCACTCTCCCCAGCTTCCCTGGAGTTGGAGGGAGCTCCAGAACCACTTCTACTCCCTTCCAGCTGGGCTGTATAGGGAGCCAGGATAAGATGGGGGGCAGAGGCAGGTGCCCCTGCAGCAGCAGTGGGCATATTCCCTCTCCCTGAGCCAGCTCCTGGGCTAGGGGAGGACACTTAAAAGAACTGGACCGGGAGGAGAAACCCATCCACTTCCATTGTCCTTGGCGAGACCAGCTCCCTGCACAGCCTAACTGGAGTGGGGAAGGATGGCTCTAGAGCAATGGGTCTCAAACAATGAAGCATGCCTTCCCTGGGAATCACGGTGTCATGTCAAGGGAGGCATGAGCTGTGAGTCTTTTTTTTTTTTTTGAGAGGTTGGATGAATTAGGAAAAAAAAGTTAAATATTTTAAATTTATTATAATTTAAAATACCTAAAAATAAAATAATGCAAAAAGTTTGTGTTTAATGTACTAATGTTGCTTAGAAACTGGTATGCATCAGATGTACATTGTATTGTTTTTCATAAGTAAATATATAAACCTCAGCAGTGTGATTAGTGAGAAACAGCTTAAATGAGAAATGGATTGTTTTGTGGCAAAGGGAAGAAAAGTATACAAGCCAAGCCAAAGAGAGTGCAGCAGCAGAGGTTCCAGCAAAATGCAAAGGATGAAGCTTATTTAAAGCTTGGTTTTACATGGAACAGGTCCAGCAATGCAGTGAGGCCTCGGTGTGTTGTATGCACTGAAGTACTGGCAGTATGACAAGTACTGGCAAATGACAGTATACAGCTCAGCAAGCTACACCAGTATCTTGACACAAGATACCCTACCTTAGTATCTAAACCTACAGATTTATTTCAAAGGAAGCTTAATGAGTTAACAGGACAAAAAAAGTTAATAAGCATACAG
Organism: Alligator sinensis; assembly: GCF_000455745.1. Taxonomy (NCBI): domain Eukaryota; kingdom Metazoa; phylum Chordata; order Crocodylia; family Alligatoridae; genus Alligator; species Alligator sinensis. The sequence continues at coordinate 1,209,288 of NW_005842012.1, read as the reverse complement.
CACTGTTAACATGAAGGCTACTGAGGCTTCTTACTGTGTGGCTTTGCATATGGCCAAAGCAGGCAAGACTCACAACATAGGGGAGAAACTACTATTTCCATCTGCAAAGGATATGTGCTTGGTGATGCCAGGACAGAATGCAGCATCATAGCTAGATGTGGTCCTGCTTTCGAATGATGCAGTTTCACACCATATTGGCCACTGATGTAAAAGAGCAGCTCTTAGCCGTGTTCATCAGAGCCCATATTATTTCATCAGAATCATAGAAGCATAAGAAATTAGGGTTGGCAGGGACCTCAGGAGGTCATCTAGTCCAACTTGCTGCTCAAAGCAGGACCAACCCCAACTAGATCATTCCAGCCAGGACTTTGTCAAGCCAGGTCTTAAAAGCCTTTAAGGATGGAGATTCTACCTCCTCTCTGGGTAACCTGTTCCAATGATTCACCACCAGCCTAGTGAAAAAGTTTTTCCTAATATCCAACTTACCTCCCTTGTTGCAACTTGAAACCATTGTTCCTTGTTTTGTCATCTGTCACCACTGAGAACAGTCTAGCTCCTTGGAACCACCCTTCAGGTAGTTACAGGCTGCTATCAAGTCCCCCCTTAGTCGTCTCTGCTGCAGACTAAATAAACTCAGTTCCTCAGCCTCTCCTCATAAGTCATGGTCCCCAGCCCTCTTACCATTTTTGTCACCCTTTGCTGAACTCTCTCCAACTTGTCCACATCCTTTCTATAGTGGGGGCCCAAAACTGGGCACAGTACTCCAGATGCAGCCTTACCAGTGCAGATTAAAGCAGGATAATTACTTCCCTTGATCTTCTAGCAACATTCCGCTAATGCAGCCCAGTATGCTGTTAGCCCTCTTGGCAACAAGGACACACTGCTTACTCATATCCATATCATTGTCTACTGTAACCCCCAGATCCTTTTCTGCAGAGCTGCTCCTTAGCCAGTCAGTCGCCAGGCTGTAGTGGTGCATGGGATTCTTCTGGCCTAAGTGCAGGACTTTCAGATGGATGAGTCTACTGATATATCAAATGCTGCATAGCAACTGGTGTATATGTGTTTTGCTGCAGCAAAAGAATTAAAGGAGAAACTTCTGTTTTGCCATCCTCTCCTCACTCGAGCAACTGGTGAAGAGCTTTTTAAACTGTTACTTTTGTCCAAGACACAGACCTTGGGTAGGGACATTGTTTTGGATTTTGCAGCATGGTATATGACAAGATGGCATAGCAAGCTTGTGACAACAGTGCAAGTGTCCCCCACAGCAACCTAGAATTATTGTATGATTCACAGACAGGCATTGACTGCTAAGAAGATGCCAGAGGAACTCAACAATATTCTTTCAGTTGCAGTAAAAACTGTAACATTTATAAAGTCATGCCTGGTTAATTCAGGGGGTTTTGGCATTTTTTGCAAAGAGATGGGGGCAAACTTCACACAGTTGTTGCTACACACAGAAGCCCATTGGCTGTCCAGAGGCAAGATACTGACAAGACTACGTGACAAAGTCCATATTTTTCTTCCTGATAGTAATTCCCCACTTCTCCAGTACTTCACTGACACTCATTGGGTATCTTTGCTGTCATATTTGGCTGACATATTCAAGCAACTGAATTATCTGCGTCACTTCAGGGACGAGACACAAATGTGTTGCTATTGATTGGATAGCAGCATTCATTAACAAACTTGAACTGTGGTCTTCATGTGTACAGCAGGGATCTGTTTACATGTTTTCAACACTGAAGGACTGTGGCAGGGACAGGGTCCCAGCCCCTACCATGCTCCTGAGGAAACAGACCTGTGGGCAGGTGTATTCACCTGTCTGGATCCAGACTCACAGTGTGGCTCAGGCAGCTGGGAGAGCACAGCTGCTGGCAATCCCCGGAGCATGGGAACCCATGCTCCAGAGAACTGGCTCTGATTGGCCTATGGGAGGCAACAAGCAGCTTAAATAGAGGATGCTGAGGGAAGTCTGGCATTTGGCATTCCCAGGAAGAAACCTGACTGGAGGCAGTAGGGGAGGAACCTGAAGGAGCAGCCCAGCACACTAGACTCTCAGGAGCAGCAGAAGATGAAACAAGCCCTGAGGAGAAAGATCAAGCCTTTTGCTTGATAGAGATAAGTAACTGGGGAAAAGACAGAGACCCAGTCCCCGCAGAAGCCAAGGGTGGTCATCCAAGGGAAGAATCCCCATGGGAAGTGGTTGGGGCAGCCAACCAAGGAGGGAAAGGAAGTGAATGAAAGAGGACTGGTTGCTGTGACAAGCCAGGACAGAGGTTACCCACATAAAGAATACAGCCTAGGCATCTTGCCAGGGAGTGAAGAGTCAAGCAGGGGCACACTGGCAATGTTAGAATAGACCCAGAAGTGGGAGACGAGACCCAAGAGAAGTACTGGTTAATTTTGAGTTAAGAAGCAATTTAAGCTAGTGAAACAGGACGTGGCTAGTGGCCCTACCTTTGATTTAAATCCCTCCGCACTATGGAGGAGTAATAGCAAGAAGAATGGAGGGGAAGAACCCTTACCCCGTCAATTTGATTTGAATTAAGGAAAAGGGGAAGGAAACCTCCCACCCCCAGACAGTATAATTGAAGAGGACTGAGGTGGAGGCCTCAGGACCTACAAGGGAAGAACTCCAAGGGATCTTGGCGAGAACACTTCTTTGATTTGAGGAGAATCTTCATAGAGTGATAGAGCTGAGGAAGAACCAGAGGAAAAACCAGGATGACCTACCATGAGCTGAGGGTTGGAGAGAGAGAGGCCTGGACTGTCTCCACTCATCATCCATGGAGAGCAGTGAACATCCACCTGAGAGGAAAGGGGCAGAGTATAGGGGAAGCTGGAGCCATGCAGAAGATCCATGATGAGACCAGATGGACATGCAAGCCAGAACATCCATCATATCAGACATAAAGCCCATTAAAGCATGGCAGATGAGTGTTGGGAGATACCTTGTGGTCCAAATCACTCAGAGTGGTTCCAAGGCAAGAGAATACAACTCACTCACAAGGACATTGTGCAAAAGTGCAGTCATCTCTCAGTTAACAGTATCCGAGGTATAATTGTTCAGCACTTAGGGGGCCTGCAGGAGCAGTTTTGTGAATACTTTCTTGAAACGGGCAAAACCAAATGTAATCAGTGGATCAAGAGCCCACTCACCTTAAGCCAATCCTCACAGATATGCTGGCCTCTAAAGAAGAGGAAAGCCTTATCAACCTACCAAGTGACTAGGTGTCTGTCCAATCTCCTTTTAAACACTTCCAAGGAAGGGGACAGCACCACTTCCCTTAGAAGCTTATTTCATATTTTGGCAACCCTCACTGTAAAGAATTTTTTCCTGATGTCCAATCTGAATTTTCTTTCTTCCAGTTTGTGGCCATTATTTCTAGTTACCCTGTGAGGCACCCTGTTAAACATTGTATCCTCTATTTCCCCTCCCCCCTGATGAGTGTGTAAGCGGCCACAAGATCACCTCTCATCATCCTCTTGTGGAGGCTGAAGAGGCTCAGGTCTCCCAATCGGTCCACATAGAGTTTTTTCTGTAGGCCTTTAACCAGATGAGTGGCCCTCCTCTGGACCCTCTCCAGGCCATCCACATCCCTCCTGAAGTGCGGTGCCCAAAACTGGACGCAGTACTCCAGCTGCAGCCTGACCAATGGTGCATAGAGGGGAAGTATCACTTCCCTAGACCTGTTTGTGATGCACCTACTTATGCAAGAAAGGGTGCGGTTAGCTTTACTTATTACCTCATCACAATGGTGACTCATGTTCATTTTGGAGTTGACTATGACTCCGAGATCCCTTTCCACAGTTGTGCTACTTAGAGTGGTACCTCCCTGGCTATAGGAGTGTTGATGAGTCTTCCTCCCCAGGTGTAACACATGACACTTATCCTTGTTAAACTGCATCCTATTCTGTTCAGCCCATTTCCCCAGCCTGTCCAAATCAGCCTGGATTTGCTCCATGCCATCTAGTTTGTGTACCTCCCCCCATAGTTTGGTGTCATCAGCAAACTTGGACAGGGTGCTTTCTACTCCCTCGTCCAAGTCACTAATGAAGATATTGAATAGTACTGGTCTCAAGACAGAGCCTTCAGGGACTCTGATGTCCACATTTCTCCAGGTAGAAACTGACCCATCCACCACCACTCTCTGGGTGTGTCCCATAAACCAATTTTCTACCTACCGGACTGTGTGATAATCTGAACAGTCATACTTTTTAATTTAAAGCCTTAAAATTTGAAGAGGAAGTTTGTTTGGATTTTAAAAATTGTTTAACCATTGTATGTCAAAGGTATGGTCAAAGAGACCTTGGCTTATCATTATAATTTTTATTTGTATTGAAGTACTCCCTAGTGAATAACCACACTGTGGTATTAAAGATAATCTTTTATTCATATACGGAAAATTCCATGTACACACAATTGAAGCAGCTTGCAGTGACAAATCAGCTACTTATCCCAGCAATCTTAAATTTAATATACAAAATTATGGGAATGGAATACTCAATAAAATATATGAAATAAGAATTCATGTTTCCACATTGCTTACACTTAAGCATCTGGCAACTTTAACTGTACTTGCATAGTTAAGGTGGCAAACTGACCTTGTGTATAACAGTAATTATATGAATAGAAAAAGTGCCTTTTTACTAGTATAAGTCATAACAGTTCAGATAAATGAAATAACCACCAATTCTAAAAATGCCAATTACTGGTAGAATTGTTTTTATTTTAAGGTTTTTACCAGCATAGATGCATCAGTAAAAAATGCTACACCTCTGGCCAACATGCTTTTGTTGATAAAATTTCTATTTGTAGACCAGGGTCTACTGTTTTAGAGAAAATGGATCGCTGGGCACATCTACAGATGGATTTAAGTGCAACTAAATTTAATATGCATTAAAATAATGTGCATTAAGTGATTTTTGGCAGGTGCCTACACATGCAGGGACTTGGCACTAACTTTAGTGCCAAGTCCCTGCAGCCTTTCCATGTGCCCCAGTGGCTGGGCAGACCCAGCACTGAAGTTAGTGCCAGGTTGCATCTACACATGCAATAATGTGTTTTAACTGATCATGCCTAAATTTAAGTCTGTTTAGCCTAATTTTGCCATTTTTAATGCATATTAAGGGTGTGTACATGTAGACACATGCCCGTAACGTACACTAAATTAGGCTAATGCGCATTAACACATCTCATGCAGATGCGCCCAATATGTAGTAGTGGGGACTGTATAAAAATGAGTCTTTAATCTTTTGGTTACCCCCAACATTTCTTGCATAGATTCAAACACACATGTACACACACACACACATAGACATGTATACATGCCTACATGTATGTATATCTATAAACTGGTAATCATGATTATTAAACTAATGCATATGTGTAAATGCTTAAAATCATGCATATATTTAATATGTGTATTTTAATGAGGCTTATTTTTCAGGACCTTTTATATACTGATAAGGTGATGATTATTATTAATATTTACATAGGTCATTTATATTATATACCAATAATATTATTTATATAATTAATATGTTGTACTATCCTATGATGTAATGCAATACAATAGATATAGATATTTTTTAAAGCCTGATAATGTGGGGTGTTTCAAGTTTTTGATGCCCAAGCTGAGACATCTTTGAGAGGATTAGTTTGAAGTAGATATTCAGAACTCTTTAAGGCTCTTTAAACTGATTACCCAAACATCAAGGCACCCAAACATCACTAACCCCTTTGTTGACTTTTGCATACACATTTACAGCTAATTTGCCAAACTTGAAAATTAATAAATGAAAAGGGCCAATTTATTAGATTCTAAGAAGGTAGAATCCCAAACAATGGATTATCAATGAAACAGAGGGGATCCTACAGGCATTGGAAATTAATAAAGAGCTAAGGATGTGTGCTAAAGTAATGCCTAAGGGTAGAAGTGAGCTGGAGTCCTTTGAAGAGTACTTTGATGAGGTTTTATCTCTTGTATTTTGTTAATCTTTTTACAGGCTCCTAGGGCGAGGCTAGACCTGGGATGCTTTTTTAAAATAATAAACACTTCTTGGGACATCAAGCCTATCCCTGTGCTAATGCTCTTTCCAAAATCCTGAGGGGGTTTGGTGCCCTACTTCTGTTAGTGTTCAATGCTGAGTACTCACTTTCTGAAAATCTGCTCCATTTAAGATGATGGGGTACACAAAATCTGAGGCATCTAATATCATTAGTCATTTCTGAAAATGTATTTCAGAATGCAGCTATTTTTCAGCAAAGTTAGTGAATGTTTCATTTGCCCATAGAGCAATGTTGAAGAACTGCTCTGACCAAAAGTTATTTGCCTACCAGAAATCTATGAGATACACCTTGCAGAAAGGATATTATCATTTATTATGCTTAAAAGGCTTTAGGGCAAGTTCTGCTAAACCCTATTTAGTTTTTGTAGAATCCTCCTGGCGTCATTATTATTCATTTCTATAGGGCATTTCTATATTGGGTTTGAGTTTACCTATTGAGCTCTGAGGGCAAAGAAAGAACAAATAAAAGTTATGATTTCCTTGGTGTTTTTATGCTTTCTGCCAGGCATCAACCTGTAAAGGAGGCCTTTTATGATTGAATTTTATCTGCCACAGGACTCCCCAAAATAAGGCACTGCTAGTATTTTTCAGAGCTTATCAAGGTTCTAAGTTGTTGTACTTTATAACGAGTGATTTGGGCTGTCTGATATTTATTAATATAATATTTCAGATCTTAGTTTCAGTAAGTTCAGTAAGTTGTCAACCATAACAAGAAGATTATTTTGGGGTACTTCCCCCAACTCTTGTGTCAATAGGATCTACTTAAATTTTTGTTATGTGCACTATATTTCTCCAATTATAAGTTGACCGTTTGTATCTCTGTGGTAATGTTTGAGTTCCAGGGGTGGCTGCATCACCCCCTGGTAGTCACACAACCCCTGCCCTGTTCTTACTCTAGGGTACCCTCCCCTTCTTCATGCTTGTCATGGCTTGATGTAACTATTGAATGTCATAAAGGGAGGCTGCCTAAGGGTCCTAAAGTGAGCCCTAGTTCTTCTGACCAGCAGCAGGTCCCACCCAGACCCTGCTGGTCTTAGTTCTACTTTGCACCTGGTGGGCCCACTTGTGCCCCTCAGGGTACATGAAGCCTTAGGAGCTATTCAGTAGGGCTGTGCGAAGCTTTGGGTACTGATTCAATTTGGAGGAGATTTGGCTTGATTCAGTGGCTGAATCTTTGACTCTGAATCGAATCAGGGGATCAATTAAAAGGTCTGAATCAATTCAAAGCTCTCCAAATCAATTTGGAAAAGATTTGGAGAGCTTTGGTGATTGGGGCAGTCCCTGCCTGCTGCAGCAGGGAGCTGGACCCAGACTCTGAGCTGGTAAGTAGGGGGAGGGGGGAACTGGAGAAGGAGGGAGGGGACCATGGGGGGACCCCTGCCAGGCCCCATCCCTTACCTGCTCCCCCAGCCCCCCATGAGTGTCCCCCAATCCCTGCCTGCTCTCCCAGTCCCCCCATGGCAGCCCCACCTAGCCCAAGTCCTGGCCCTTTAAGAAAAAAAAAACCCCAAACCCCTGGAATCACTGTTCCTGCCGCTGGCCCTTTAAGAAAAAAAACACCCCCCCCCCCAGCTCACCAGCTCCTGCAGCAGCCTCGGGGCTTCAGGGGGCTCGTGCAGTGTCCCATGCAGCACAGGGCGGCAGAGGGAAGCAGGGATGCCCCTCCCCTGCTGGGCAGGAGCCAGAGAGTGGGGGCTTTTTTTGTTTTTTAAAGGGCCAGAGCTGGGCCGGGTGGGGCAGCCATGGGGGCGGCTGGGGGAGTGGGGTTGGGGGCTTGTGGCAGAGCACCCCCCTTTATGGTACGCCC
>NW_005842012.1:1179220-1201047 GCF_000455745.1 Alligator sinensis | reverse complement strand
TGTTTTTTAAGGGGCCGGAGCTGGGCCGGGTGGGGCAGCCATGGGGGCGGCTGGGGGAGTGGGGTTGGGGGCTTGTGGCAGAGCACCCCACATAGTGTTCGCCCCCCTACCAGGCAGCACCTGGTGAGTAGGGGCTTTTTTTTTTTTCAAAGAGCCAGTGCTGGGGCAGGTCAGGCAGCTATTGCAGGGGCTGAGAGAGCAGGCAGGGGATGGGGCCTGTGTGATCTGGAGATTTGGCTGATTCGGCAGCAGCCACATTTCTGAATCAGATTTGGCTGAATCAATTCAGGACAGTGATTCGAATCACTGAATGGAATCACTTTCCCCTGAATCGGCTGAATCCGAATCCGAAGCGAATGCTAGCCACTTCACACAGGCCTGTTATTCACAGCCTCCAAACCTCCCCAACAGCTGTGTCTATGCCTTACAGGTTTTATTGTACAATCGCTTCCTTGTGTGGGCCTCAGTCTTCTTGGCCTCCACCTCTTTTCTGTAGCCAGGCCTTCTAGCCCAGGCCCACTGTACTGGATCTGGCTTCTGGCCACCTGATTACTTTAGTCCTGGGCCCTGTCCATGCCCTGTTTTGGGTACCAAGTGTGCTTTGGCCCCATCTGGGCCCTCTGGCCCTGTCTCAGCTCTGCTCTGGGTGCTGAGCCTGCTTCAGCTCTGTCTGGGCCCCTAGTCCTGTCTCTGCCATGTTCTGGGCACTGAACCTGCTTCTGTGTGGGCCCCTGGGCTCTACATGGGCCCCTGGCCTTACCTTGTGTGGGTCCCCTGGCCCTGTATGGCTTGGGTTGTGCTCTGCTGCAGTCGTTCCCTAGGCTGCCACCCTATAAGGCTCAAACCTGGTGTATGTCTCAAGTCCATAGCTCCTGGCAGGGCTCCAGACACTCCTGTGGCCTCAGGCATGACTCGGACTTCTGTACCACCCCTAGTAGTCCCAATCCCAAATCACTGGTAAACTATAACAAAGGAATAAGTCCTCTGGCTATAACACTACATAATCTGTTCTGAGTCTGAAAGTAAACAGTGGCTACCTGTCTGCTCAACAAGGCTTTCCCTTATCTTGGGTCATATTCCTCTGCAAGGCAGCAGCATTCTGTTTGCGTCCCCCCAAGGTAGCACTGGTGCTGACTAGAAGCTCTCCTGACCCCTTCTGCTCCAAAGCTCCTTCCTCTGCAGCCTCCAGGACCAGATTGATTGTGTAGGCTCAGGCCCTGGGCTTAAATACCCACTAAGCCCTTCCAGTCAGGTGACTCACATCACAGGTGTGTTCATTCTGACCCCAAGGCCCTGCCTTTATGGCTGTTTAGCTGCTATTTGCAGCTCTTAGTCTTCAAGCTGTTTGTCCCTTATGCCTGTTACTGCTGGCTTTTGCTACAACTCAGCTAGCAGGTAACTAGTTCCTTAGCTTCTAGCTTTCCCTGACCCAGCTCACCCTACTGCAGTTCTCCCTCAAGTAACAGGGCCTTCTGACTGTTATACTCAGCTTATATGCCAGGTCAATTTATCATTGGTTTCTGACAGTCTGGGCATCATTGCTCTGTAACCCTCACAAAAATACTGGATATATTAGTGTGAAATATCATATTTAGAGAAAGTTGCAGCAAAGTACGTTTAGATTGGATACCAGGAAAAACTTCCTCACTGTTAGAACAATGAGGCAGTGGAATAGACTGCTTAGGAAAGTTGTGGCCTCTCCATCATTACAGGTGTTCAAGAAGAGGTTGGACAGCAACTGGTCAGAAATGATATAAGTGTAGTTATGCTTATGTTCTATTATGGGTATTTTCTATGCTTCTGGATTTTGCTGATTGCCACATAAGGCTAGGAGGTAATTCTCCCCCTACCCCAGCTACATGTGTCACTGTTTTTTAAGAGAGGCATTGGGTGTTGGCTATAGTCAAGGCTGGGGTGTGCCAATGCTCCTGATGGGACTTTAATCCAGAGGTTTCTGGCTAGAGGGTCTTGCCCCTCTGGTGAAGTTCAGACCAATTGCAAAATTTGGGGTCAGGAAGGAATTTAGCCCCATGGTCAACTTGGTATGGATTGTGGGGTTTTTTGCTTTCCTCTAGTGGGGAGCATAGCCCTCTTCTTGGGATCTCTTGAGCATTTATTAACAACCTTTACAGCAGCAAGATGTTGGCTGCCACAGGTTCTCTGCTTTACCTGTGGCAGGTTAGAAAAGAATAGCAAATGTGGCAGATGATCAGCTTGGCTTAGCAGATAACTCTTCGGTGAGCTTAAACACAAAAAGGAAGCTTACAAGAAGTGGAAGTTTGGATAAACAACTTGGGAGGAGTATAAGAGTATTGCTTGGGCATGCAGGGATAAAATCAGGAAGGCCAAAGTGCAATTAGAATTGCAGCTAGCAAGGGACATGGAGGGTTTCTACAAGTATGTTAGCAAAAAGAGGAAGGTCAAGGAATGTGTGGGTCCCTGAATGGGGGAGACAACCTAGTGACAGATGATGAGTAAAAAACTGAAGTACTCAATGCCTTTTTTACCTCAGTCTTCACAGGCAAGGTCAGCTCTCAGACTGCTGCACTGGGCAGCACAGTCTGGGGAGGAGGTCAGCAGCGCTCAGTGGTGAAAAAACAGGTTAGGGACTATGTAGAAAAGCTGGACATGTACAAGTCCATGGGGCCAGCTACAATGCATCTGAGGGTGCTGAGGAAGTTGGCTGATGAGATTGCAAAGCCACTGGCCATTATGTTTGAAAACTTATGGTGATCGGCAGAGGTCCTGGATGACTGGAAAAGGGCCCATTTTTAAGAAAGGGAAGAAGGAGGATCCAGGGAACTACAGACCAGTCAGCCTCACTTCAATCTCTGGAAAAATCATGGAGTCAGGCTCAACAGGTAGTAATCAATGACTCAATATCTAGCTAGCAGCCAGTATCAAGTGGAGTGCCCCAGGGGTCAATCCTAGGGCCGACTTTATTTAATATCTTCATTAAAGATCTGGAAGATGGGATGGATTGCACTCTCAGCAAGTTTGCAGATGGCACTAAGTTGCAGGGTATAATAGATATGCTGGAGGGTAGGGTTAGGATTCAGAGTGACCTAGACAAACTGGAGGATTGGGCCAAAATAAATCTCATGAAGTTCAACAAGGACAAGTGCAAGGTCCTGCATTTAGGATGGAAGAATCCCATGCATCGTTATAGACTGATGACTGACTGGATAAATGGCAGCTCTACAGAAAAAGGACCTGGGGGTTACAGTGGACAATAAGATGGATTCGAGTCAGCAATGTACCCTTGTTACCAAGGTTAATGGCGTACTGGGCTGCATAAGTAGAAGTGTTGCCAGTAGATCAAGGGAATTAATTATTCCACTCTATTCTGCACTGGTGAGGTCACATCTAGAGTACTGTGTCCAGTTTTGCCACCCCCTCCCCTTGCCCCCACTGTAGAAAGGATATGGATAAGTTGGAGAGAGTCCAGTGGAGAGTAATGAAAATATTTTGGGGGCTGGGGCACATGACTTATGAGGAAAGGCTGAGGGAAACTGGGTTTTTTAGTTTGGAGAAGAGAAGACCAAAGGGGGATTTGATAGCAGTCTTCAACTACCTGAAGGGTAGTTCCAAAGAGGATGGAGTTAGACTGTTCTCAGTGGTGGCAGATGACAGAACAAGTTGAGCAAGAGAGATTTAGGATGGGGTGACAGGGAGCCATCCTGGGGGCCAGTCACAATGTTAGCCTGCCCACCTATCTAAGGCAGTCCACTCTGATTCGTCCACCATGCCTTGATGTATCAAAACCAGATGGAAAGATACAGGAGGCTGCCCACTGAATGCCCTGAAGCCCAGGGCGTAATACATGGTTCCGACTTCCCCTTTGCCATGTCCCATGCCTCACAGATGGCATCCAAATCCACTATTACTCCCCCATGCCACTTAGCTAGCCACACTATCTACCCTGTCTCTGAGGCCTCAACTCCAGCTGGCCTATACACAGTCCTTCAGGCCCCCATGTATCCTATTCTACACAGCTTCCAGCTGCCACTACTTCAACAGGCCTCTTCACAGCTCTAGGCCCACATCTACTTCCTCAGGGCTTGGGATCCCCTTGGGTCCCTAGGAACTTCCTTTTCCCCATAGTTCCTATCCTGGCCTCCAGAATGTTCCTGGGAGCAGCAGATCTCCAGCTGGGCTATATTACCATGGGGGCATCACTGCAGCAACTGCAGGCTCTGCTCCTTGGGCCTGGTCTTATACCCAGAGTATCCAGCCCTCCACCAATCAGGTGGCCTTCTGGGTGCCATGTGACCACCTGAGTGGCTCTGTTGTCACCTGCAGGCTGCCTCACAGCCTGATCAAGCTCTTAAAGTGGCAGATACCCAGAGGTGTTCTGTCACTGTTGGATATTAGGAAAAACTCTCTCACTAGGAGGGTGGTGAAGCACTGAAATGGGTTACCTAGACAGGTGATGATGGAATCTCCATCCTTCGATGTTTTTAAGGCCCGGCTTGAGAAAGCCCTTGGCTGAATGATCTAGTTGGGGATGGTCCTGCTTTGAGCAGAGGGTTGGACTAGATGACCTTCTGAGGTCCCTTCCAACCCTATTTTTTTATGTTTCTATAAGTCTATGATCTGGTGTTATGTCAGGGTTGATTGTGTAGTTTTGCTAAGAGGTTAGACAATAAATTTGTGTGCGATGTTTGGATATGGATAATTTTGTCTCAAGCAAAGGGTTGAACTAGATTACCTGTGGAGGTCCCTTCCAGCTCTACTTCTCTATGATTATATGATTCTATGTCTTCCTGGCATTAGGCATACATTTTTATAACGTGTATGTACCATAAAAGGTAGCTAATATTTAATATTTATTGTGAAAAAGATAATATAATTAAAAGCATTTACTGTTCTGGAAAGAGATTGTATCTTGGCACACTGTATAGAATAACAGATTTACCTTTTTGCTTTTGCTATCTTCCACAATAAAATCCTGATGATCATGAGCATATTCTTCTGGAGCTTTTGTATGACAAGCCATTCTCTTTAAATATATCCACAATATCTAATACAGTATTATTTTAAATCTGACGTATAATTATCTTAATCTACAAAAAACCCAATAGTAATGTAAGTATTCATTTTCTCTTTATAGCCAGGACAGTATCTAGCATGGACTAATATTAAAAGCAGTCCACATGGCCTTATAAACAAACTGTACCAGGAAATGAGTGAAGTCAGCTTAGGCATTGTATGATTTTTCTTGAATAAACAGATTTATTGTAATTTAGGTGTTTTAGCTGTATGTATTAGTTATGGCCAAAATTCACTTACCATATTTATAACTGTATAGTATAAAGATATAAGAATAGGCAGTCATGCTGTGGTAGGAAACAGTGAACACTACTGTATGGCACAATGCACAAAAGCAAGTAGAAATCTGGGGTTAGTACAATGTATGATCCCTTTACAGTAACAACCTCTATGAATCTATCAATTTTTCAAAATTTCCACATGCATGTGCACAATCAAAATACATCTAAATGCTAATTTGCATATATAGCTTTGGCATGGGACTCTGTTAATTTCCCCAAAGTATTGGAGTTTACACACTTTTATGACTGTAGGTCAAATAGACTTATATTTTTAAGATTTTCTCTGAAGTGATCATGTGCTATATGAACTATGACTCTATATGAACTGCAAATCTACAGTGTCAGATAAATACCTCACCAACATGTTTATTTTCAAAGATTAACATAATTGAAATAGCTGTCAGTTTTGCAACCTGTTTTATCTCTCTTCCAGAAATGTGTCTACCTTCCAGCACTGGAAGTTTGTGATCACTCTTCTGTCTAATCTTTTCTTCCAGCTATGTGCACTGTTGTTTGTACATTTCTTGATCTTCTCTGAGATGTCTGATACCTTAATTTATTGTCATGTCCATTAGATCTGGTTCGTATCCTTTTATATAATCCCCTCTCTTCCCCTGCCCCTTACCCCCAGGTGGTGAGAACTCAGTACTTCATTTTGCTGTTGACAGACGACATCCCCAGTGACATAATGTTGATGCTGGAGGGATACTTAGCTTTAGGCTTTCAGACCCATGCTAAAAAGACTGATGTGGATGTAGAGTATTTGTGAATGTGCTCTAAACCTGCAAGAGCTCTATTGCTTCCATCTAGATGAGGTAAAATAATTCTTAAATACTTCTTATATAAATTTCAAAGTGAACCTGAATTTAGTAAGAGCTAATTTTCTTTACTGCTTTTTTCCCCTGTCTTCCAGCTGAACTTTAGCTTCAGTATCAGTTTCTGGGTTTCATTACTCATCCTCCGTTAACTTGTTTAGAACCAGATTTTGGCAACCATGCTCGGAATGACTAGTAACTTATTCTATTCATGCTGTCATTGAAAACAACAGAACTACTCACAGACTATAGACCGCATATAGCTATTTGTGGAAATATAAATCCTCTGACCTACTTTTTATTAAATAAGATGTTTCAATAACTACCTATCTAGACTATTAAGTAGATGCCCATTACCACATTGGAGTCTTCTCAAGAGACAATAGCTAGTATTAAAATAGGCCACTTCTATTTTCCATGCTGCTTTTCCTCAGGGCAGAGAAATGTCTTTATTTCCTCCTCTTCTCTCTGGCCTCCTTCCCTACTGTTTTCTTCCTGATTTCACCTCTGTTTCTTTCTGTCATCTTTGCTGTTTTTGGTTGAAGCTGTGGAAAGTTAAGCTGAAAAACTAAGTTATATTTTGTGAGTTTGAAGTGAATTTGTTCTGAAGGCTTGAGGACTGTGGTCTTATACCTCTGGTAATGAGACCTAAAGCCTTTGCTCTGATATGTCAGACCCAAACTCCTGTGATTAGCCTCTCCTTAAGGCTGGTCACTGGAACTGCTGAGATAGGTCATTACAGCAGAGAGAACAGCTCTCTGAAGCATTTCAGACTGTTTCCATGTATCTACTCTTAAGATTAGTTCTGTTGCCCTGAGAGCGGGGAAATATAAAGGTGGTTTAAAATCATTTTTGAACCCAGCTACTTGCACTGAACATAGCTGCTCTTGTGGAGAATCTTGAAACTTATTCAAATTACTTCTTCCTAAGGTACATAGACCATATATTCATTTTAATGTGTGAACAGAGGGCTAAATCCACAAACGGATGTCAGTGTTGCAATGATTATTTGTAGAACCCTCAGCCCCGAGTATGGTAACCAGGCTCTCCATATAATGCATGGAAATAGAAGACTGCCCACAAACAGTGTTCATAGAAGCCAGCACTCTCATAAGAGAAACACCTACATTTATCACTAGAAATGCCCCTTTATGGAAGCTCAGTGCTCAAAAACCACCAGCATTCACAACCATGAACTACCTCTTGAAGCTAGGTGCCTAAGTCACATGAGCTCTTTTGCATAAAGCACCCCATACCATCTGCCTACGCAAGAGTTTAGAGGCTAGGGAACTTCTCTGGGAGGTAGAAAATCACTTTTCAGATCCCCCTCTCCATTTTGCACAGGGTTGCAGGTTTCCTATCTCATTGGGAGGCTTGGTTGGTATGCACCTCTATTTTTCCTGTAGACATCATTTCACTTCATATAAATACATGTATATTTATGGGGGGAGACAAAGAGAAACAGACTCCATAGCCTGCTACCACTCACATGGGATGTGGGAAAGTCAGGGTCAAGTCCTTTCTCTGCTGACCATTTAATTATCTATTCAGTGAGGTATAACCTCTGAAGTATAATTTATCATTGAGAAAAACATCTAGTCCTGATTTGAAGACCAAATTTCCAAGAAGATAGCATTGCTAAATTGTTCCAATTTATTAAATTCATTCACTGTTAAGTGGTGCCTAATTACTATTCTGAATTTGTTTAATTTCAGCTTCTAACCACCAGATCTTGTTATACCTTTCCCTGCTATGGAAAACAGTACCTCAGTGTAACAGTATTAGACTGATTTAAATGTAGTTTAAATCTGAAGTGGGCAGATGTACAAGTATGTTAAACCACTTTTGAACCGTTCCAATGCATTTTAAAGTGTAACTGGAAATCAAGTATTCTTTTAAAAACTGGGTCACTGGGAACCAGATCAATGTTATGTGTGGACACGAGGCATTCTGTGACATGGGTCTGGTCAGTCCTCCAGGCATCTCACATTGTGTCACTCTTCACCCCCAACCTATTGTTGCAACTGGTACACAGCTGGTAACTCTACTGCCCCTCACTCCCCCACACCGTTTTTACCCTTGGTGAGGCCGCAGCTAGAGTATTACATCCAGTTTTGGGCTCCACAATTAAAAAAGGATGTGGAGAAGCTTGAAAGAGTGCAGAGGAGAGCCACACGCATGATCAGAGGTCAGGAAAACAGACCTTATGAAGAGAGACTGAGAGCCATAGGACTCTTCAGCCTGGAAAAGCGCAGGCTCGGGGTGATCTGGTGGCCACCTATAAGTTTATCGGGGTGCTCATCAGGATCTGGGGGAATGTCTGTTCACCAGAGTGCCCCAAAGGATGACAAGATCGAATTGTCACAAACTCCACCACGACTGATTCAGGCTGGACATAAGGAAGAACTTCTTTACGGTCTGAGCTGCCAAGGTTTGGAATAGACTGCCGCCAGAGGTGGTTCAAGCACCCACTTTGAACACCTTCAAGATACATTTGGATGCTTATCTTGCTGGGATCCTATGATCCCTGCTGACTTCCTGCCCCTGAGGCAGGGGGCTGGACTCGATCCTCCAGGGTCCTTTCCAGCCCAAATGTCTATGAAATCTATGAAATACTAATGGTTTTGAAACCATTTTCAGATTTTCAATGGATTTTTTTAATTGTACAGTGGAAACTTCAGTACATTAGTAGTTAATGGTTTAAAATATTAATAGTTCCAATAGTACTGTAAGCCAAGGTAATACCCCCTCTCTACTTCAGTTAAATATTCTCTTTCTGATACATCCAAGAATTGCATTAGCTGTTCTAATCACAGGGTTACATTTGTTGCTCAAACTCTACAAGGATCCTTAAAGTTCTTTTCAGAGGCACTACTTTCCAGGATGCTATGTCCTATTGTGTAAGTGTTGCCTACATTCTTTGCTCCAAAATGCATGGCTTTATATTTAGCTATATGAACACATATGTTCAACTTAGTTCTGTTTATCAAGTGATCTAGATAGTTTTGTTGAACATCACCAATTCCACAGCTCTAGCACTTATCTTTTTCTTTGTGGGTACAAAAATCTGTTTGGACTCTATGGGCACGTACAGACATTACACTTAGACCAGTCTAAGTGAACATAGATTGATCTAAGCCTGTAACCATGTAGAAGTTCAGTGCACGTAGACTGGTCTAAAAATGGTGCAAGCAACTAAAGATAGACCTTGTGTGAGATGCACTCAACTGAGATCAATTCAGGTTAGATCAATGTATTGAGCTTCTGTACTGTTTCCCCCATCAATTCAAGTTAGAGTGCTGTCTTCTGGCATCCCAACCTACTTTGCAGCCACCCCGCCCTTTCCTCACAGCACTAGCACTCAGGCTGTGCTCAGCTGCTTCAACTGAGCACCTAGCAGGTCCTACCCTTGGGGTAATTCAGGGGGGACATGCAGGGTGACAAGCAGGACACACCGCAGTTCCTGGGTCTCCATGCTTGGGTGTGGGCAGTGGGGTGCCATGGTGGGGAGCAGGCAGACCAGGACATGGAGCCATATGCAATTAACAAGGGAGGGCACTTGCTCTGGGACTCCTTTGAAAGTTTCTGGGCGGGGCATGGGCGTGGTCCACGATGAAGAAGTGAGGGGGTTATAGGTGTGGTTATCTATGCCCAGCAACCAATCAGGGATGGCTGGGGCACTAGGTTGTACTTGGCAGTCTCCAGCAGCCCAGGGAGCCTGCAGGGCATGCTGGGAAGTGTGAAGAACCAGCCCCTACCTGTGGGCCTCGGCCAGCACAGGCTGCCTGAATGCATCCCTGCAGCTTATGGCCCCCATAGACCTCCCTGTATTCAGCCTGCAAGGGTGAATGTTTATACTATTTGCTCCCAGTCTAAACTAGGTCACTTAGAGAAAACCATATAACTTAAAGTGATTCCTTCCCTGGTTTTTTAAGCATCTGTACATGGCCTATAACTAATTATGGTTTCCTACTTTCATTAGAGGCAAACGTCCACTTAATAAATAAGATGAATTTTGTGCATTCCAGTTACTACTACTGAAAAATGTTGGCGCTGGAGAACTGGGTTCAAGGAAATTGTTCAGTCAGGCCCAGCTAATAACTTTTCCCCAGCAGTCCGATCCCTAGTTGTGCTTTGTATCTTTGAAACAGACACAAAGTAAAATTGTCATCAAACTAATATTCTGTACTTATAGTAATCCACGTCAGGGTGTTTTGCTGCCTACTTTATTGCATGTGAGAGCAAATTAATAAGCATATGTTACAATTATTGTTTTTTATGACTCTATGCCATGTCAAAGGCTATCAACTGTTTATGGAAGCTATTGTTTTGTAAGTTATGAAAAAGCAAATGCCAAATGCAGCAGTAATCTGATGCAGCTGGAGTTGTCCCATTTAATCCTTAAAAACATTTCCTTTCTGGGCATTTCTATCATCTAACAATAATTTGCAGTTTTGTAACTGTAAATTTTTGTCCTGACAGAAGTGATGCATCTACTTGGTGTTCCTTCCTCTCGTTTTTCCTAGATAATTACAAATGAGTCACTGCTGCAGTACTGGAATGAAATATAAACATCTCTCAGTCATTGATATTTATATGTGAAACCACCATAGCTAATGTTTATTCACATGTTAGTCTTCACTATATATTAGCCTTCAGTCTATAGCTTGCTTGGTGCTTCAGTAAATTAAGTACTTTTCAGGTACCTACCTATACTAGATTTTCAGTGTTTGATGCAGTTTTGTCTCTGTGGGCAGGCAACTAATTGTACTATGACTTGCTGTAAAGTACAAAACATCATTAATATTCTGGAGTATTGATATCCTCCAGAATCCTCACCATTGTAATAGGTGATTGAATTTTGTTTGAGCTAATCAGTTTCATACATACAAACACATATTGTTATGTACCATCCTGACACAGAACTAACATAATAGCTAGAATCATAGGCTTGGAAGGGATCTCAGAGGTCATCTATTTCAAACTAAATGAAACCAGACTTCTATATCTTGGCTCTGCCCTTGCTGGACATTTCAGGATGGTTCTAGCTCATCTTCACAGTAAGTTCTTTTGTTTCAAAAAGTATTATTTCACTTTTAGCAAAAAAAAAAGAAAAAGAAATGAATTAGATGGAGGCTGGATGTCTTAATATTCACTGTTTTTTTTTCCATTTCCAGTGATTAAGTTCAAGCACATTTGGGCCAGGTACAGACATTACACCTTTACTGGTATAAGTGATCAGAACCTGGTCTATATCTGTAACAGAACAGAAGCTCAGAGCACAAAACTTGTCTGTACTCATAACAAAACAGATGTTTGGCGCACACAGACTGGTTTAAAAATGGTGGAACCTGGTCTAAGATTTGCCCCTGCTCCAAGGGTGAATGTGTGTTCTGTTTGCTAACAATCCAAACTGTATTGCTCACAGAAAAGTGTAACTTAGATTGATTCTGCCTTGGGCATTTTGACTGTCTGTACCTAGCCATTGGGTTCAGTTTCATCCAAAGAAAACTTCTCTGCTAGATGCCTTGCCTAAAATAGGATCCAGTACAACAAAATATTGGGGTAATCTGAATAAACAATTCAATATTACCTTGTAATAATTTGTCTTAATGTTGATTTCATATTTTTTTGTCTGTCCTCAATTTAGAAACCTGTGTGCATATATACATTCTACCATTAAGTGTGACATAAATGGTTACATTCTTTGAGACTTTTATTGCTCATAGAATATGCTCCTGGGCACATTGAAGCATCTTGTAATTTCTGGAAGAAAAAAAAGGCTTCTGTGAAATAAATACTAAAAGCCAAACACTAGGATTATCACTTGTCCCTTTTTTTGTAATTGTAGTGTAATCAGTATGCTACATTATATTTACATTTCAAAGAAACAAGGAGCTCTATTCAGCAGCTGTGCAATCACATTCCAATTACAGCTCACATTCACTCTAAGATTGTCCTGGTGGCCCTTGTTTTATATTTCACTTATGCGTTTGGATAAAGTAACTTATAATTATGTAAGTCAATAGCTTTTTTATATAGACAATAGAAAAAATATTTATACTGACTCCTGAA
Organism: Alligator sinensis; assembly: GCF_000455745.1. Classification (NCBI taxonomy): domain Eukaryota; kingdom Metazoa; phylum Chordata; order Crocodylia; family Alligatoridae; genus Alligator; species Alligator sinensis. The sequence continues at coordinate 1,188,824 of NW_005842012.1, read as the reverse complement.
ATCATGATGTCCAATTCAATGCAAAGGGATTTAACAAAGGATTCTAACAACGTGCATCTTCCATTGTTGTTCTCAGATTATGCTTTGAGTTTCTGTTAAAGTCAGTTCTATTTAAGAACTATCACTTAGTAGTAATTTTCTTTGTGTGGGTGTGGTCATTATGCCTGAAAAATAAAATCAATTCAATGCTATTTCTGTTTGTGCAAGGTTGTATGGTCATTCTTCCTATGCTTCTCCCAAAGAACTAACAGCTTTGCTTCCATAAATGCAATAGTGATGTGATCTGCCTCAAGCAGACATCCATGGTACCCCCTACTAGGTACTCCACCCTGTTCCGCTCCTGCTAATCTCTCGGCCCACCACACTCATCTACTGTAGCAAAACCCCCATTTTTCTTTTTTTTTATTTAAAAATACATTCCCTCCCCTTCCCCCAACCATTTCTGACTCTGCCCTCTCTATTCTTTATAAGTAGTTATAGGTAGTCATAGGTAAGCTAAGTTCTTGTATGCAGTTTTTATATTGTGATGGGCTAGCTGGCAGTGACTTAGCCCAGGTGTTTTGAAAGGGTAAAAGATGATTGGAAGACTTGGGATTCCCTTTCCTCACCAATCAGGCCCCAGAGACTCACCCTCTATGTCCCCTGATTGGCTCCTTGGGTCACCTGGAAGGGGATAAAAGGGGCAGCGCAGCTGACTCAGGGAAGACCAGTGATGGACCACAAGGAAGGAGTTTCAAAGAGCTAGCAAGAGCTGGGCCAGCGGGGCAGGAGCGGTTGCCCCAGAAGCACCTGAAGGAGTGGGACCGGCAGTAGCAGCGGGGCCCTCAGCAGTGCGGCGTGCGGCCGACAGGAGAGGCTCCCCTGCTCCAGCAAGGATCTGAGCAGCGACCTGAGAGGTTCCCTGCTCTGCTTCCAGCTCCTTCAGCAAGAGGCCAGGCAGCTCAACATGAGGCCGGGGCTCTTGGAAGGTCAAGACCCCTAGCAGCTTGGCACAGTACCAGCACTGGTGGCTGTGTGGTAGTTTTTGCCTACCATGTGGGAGATCTGCATTCAACCCCCAGCTGGGGTGACTTGGGGTGAGTGAAGTAACAGGGAGAAATTCTTGTTGCAGTGGAAAGGGGTCATTGTGTTTTCCCCCTTTCTCTTCCACCAGGTACCTAGGCCCTATATTCCTTGTTTTTGATGTTTTGTATTTTGTGCCTTTTATATTTCACCAACCAGTATTGTTTGTTCTGCTGTTTGTGTTTTATATTTTGTTAACCGTGTCTTTTGTCAACTGGATGAATACGTCTATGATTGTAAGTGTCTAACCTGTGTTGAATCCTGCCCCCTTGGGGTGTTGTAGTGTTCCCTATACCCCCTGGTTTATACTGGTTATGTTCCCAGTACTGTTCTCTCATTAAAAGGTATATGGTCAAGTCCCCATTGGTGGTCTGGCTCTGCTCTACAGGGGGAGGAGAGTCCCTACACCTCCCACAGAGCTCGTGCATCTGCTTTGATCCCTTCAATTGGAGAGGGGGTACCTCTTGGAGTACCGCCCGGGTTACATTGTAAATAGTGGTATTTTTGTATTGATTTTTACTGTTTTATATTGATATGATTAGACCTGTTGCTATATTGGTATGATTTAGACCTGTTGCTATAAGTTAACCAAAGTAATGTCAAGCCTCCATCTTGTAAGGATAAGTCTCCATTTTATGTCCCCTGCCTGGGCATACCCTATTGTAACTGTGTTGCGACTGTGACTCATACCTACCCCCCTCCTATCTAAATTGGTTCCTGGATGAATGAGAGTGAGTGAGGGTTCTTGAGACACAATTGTAGCAGGCCTAAAAATAATTCCTGCTCAATGACCAGACCATCACAATGACTGGACCACTGCCTTGCATTGACTCTCCCTGAAACCACAGACCTACTCCCAGGACCAGAGACAAAACTCAAAATTTGAAAGATAAAGACCCTCCAAGAAACCAGCAACATGGAAAAAAAGAACAGACTAGAAACTAGAAACTCCACCATTGTATCCCACCGGACAATGAAGACACCTGGAACCTCATCTGAACAGGACTGGCCCTTGTCTGGGTATGCCCTTTCCATTGGAATCACAGGTAGCCCACCCCTATAAAAGTAGTGTGGTAGTGTGACCTCCTTGGGACACCCTCTCCCTCTGGACCGCACTACGCCATGACACCTATCCACCCAGAGGCCCTGCTGGCGACCCCCTCTGGACAATACCTTGCTGGAGAAAACCCTGACTGGCCATCGAGGATCAACTCTCAGCCTGGGATAGGTAGCTATCATCCACCTTCTTCCCCCAAGCAAGGGATCTGAGCTCTGTCTCTGCAAACCTTGACCTCAAATCCCTCTGTTAAGCCTTTCCTCTCCTGCTACCATTGTGCGAGTGTGTAGGAGAGTTTGGGACTTTGTGTGTGTGTGTATGTGTATGTGTTAGGGAACCAATAACTTTGTGGGGCTGTATAGTGTATTGCCTGTTCAATAAAACTGTTGTTTTGGAACCCCGAGTTGGGCTGTCTTACTGACCTCCTGGCCCTGCTCCAATCTCTGCTCTCCGCCTCTCTGACCTTCATTCTCTCTCTCTCTCTCTCTCTCTCTCTCTGTCATCTCAGCTCCCTCTCTGCCACCTCTAAACCCGCCTGTCTCTCAGACCTCCATCCCACTTAAACCCCAGCTCTGCTCTCCTCCAAACCCTGGCTTTCACTGCCCCTCATCTCTGCTCCACTGCCTCTCCACCTCCCGGCTTCTGCCCTCTTATCTTTTGGCTAGCTGCTTTTGCAATTCCCCAGCTTCTGCTCCACCTGCCACCCAGCTTTTCCCCCTGGCATGCTCCACAGTCCCATCTGCCTCTCCCCAATCTCCCGGCTTCTGCCATTTGATTCCCTGGCTTGGCTCCAAACTTTCATCGGAAATAGCATAGAAAATCAAGTCATATAGTGCCTATGACTCATATGTACCTTAATACAGATTAAAATCATAGTCATTAAAATGCTCTGGGATAGAATGGGAACACCCCACATAACTCAATGCCGTCAGTACTCAAATACAAAATATGCCCACTGATAGTGAAATGTTGATTACATGGCAGTCAAAATGATGATTACATGGAATGTATGACTAAAGACTGGAGAAGACTTCAAAATATAGGGTGTTGCCATAGAAACAATTGGGATTTCAGGACACTTTGGGGTGTCACAATATTCTGTGAAGGGTGCCTTGAGGCAAGGTGTGAGGAGATAAGCGCAGGCTCAGGTTTGTCCCTGACTTGCTGTTTCCCCTACTTATCCCTGCCTCTCGGCAAGGAGGTAAGCACTGTAATAAATAAGTTTTTTGAAATTCACAAAAGTTATGGAGGGGTGACTTGAGACTAAAAAGGTTGAGAACCACTGCCTTATGCCAAACATCTACAAGTATAATGCAAGTGAACAATCTTCTTCTGCAATCCCTCACAGTTGAGGATGATTGTCTTATCTGTGTGTCTGAAGATGGTTGATGAGGCCTATCTGCAGTTGACAGACTGTACTACAGCTTGGACATGTGTTCCCATGTGGGGTGGGTGGCGCTGGATTTTTGATTTGGCTTTTTGATTTCAGTGACATGCTGTTTTTGCCACTCCCACTTTTCCATCTCCTGTTGTTGATGTGAGGTTTCAAAATACTGAGATCCCACAGCAGACTCTTCCTCCATTTGGGATGGTCCTGGTCCTCCCATGACTTGACATCAATGTTGCATTTTTTATAGTTGGCTTTGAGGATGTTCCTGAAGCACTTTTTCTGCCCTCCTCTTGAGTGTATGCCTTGGCTGAGCTAGGAGAATAAAACTTGCTTCAGGAGTCTGGAGTTAGACATCTGGATGACATGGCCAACCGAATGAAGTTGATGCCAGATGATCATTGCCTCAATACTCATGGTGTTTGCTTGCAGGAAGATGCTAACGTTGGATTTGGAGGATCTTTGGTGTCCCTCTTTCCATTGAATTTGGAGGATCTTCTGCAGGCAGCATTGATGTTACTTCTCCAAAACGTTAGATGTCTCCTGTATGTTGTCCACGACTCAGCTCCATTCAGCAAGGTGGGGACCATGACTGCCTGATAAAACATGAGTTTGGTTTTGGATCTGATATCACAATCTTCAAACACCCATTTCTTCAGGAGTCCAAAGGCTGCACTTGCACATTTGACGTGATGTTGGATTTCTTTGTCGTTGACAGTGTTTTGCAAAAGATAGCTACCAAGATATGGGAAATACTCAACATTCTCCAGAGTCTCACCATGGATCTGGATTACCGGAGCTGGGGACTGTCTATTAGGAGCTTGTTGGTGGAGGACTTTAGTTTTCCAAGTGTTAAGCATCAGTCCAATTTTCTTGTATGCCTCAGTAAAGATGTTGACAATTTCCTGAAGGTCTGCTTCAGAGAGAGCACACACTACACATCATCAGCATACTGGAGCTCAATAATTATGGTCAGGGCAGTTTTGATTTTGGCTCAGAGATCTTGGTTTTGGCTTGGATATGTGAACAGTACATAGGTATAAAACACCTCCCTGACATGTCCTGTCTATAGGGCACCTGCTCCATTGAACATGGCATTGATGCAGGTGGTGTTTGCCTGGGCCAGAACCCTGGCATTCATTCTCCTGTCCTTCCAATGCACATGGAGGATTTCTGAAGACAGTGCTGATGATAACATTACAAAGATTTTAGGTTTTTCTGATGTCATCCAAATTTCACAACCATACAACAGCTTGGTAGTTAAGAAGTTTGGTTTGGGTTATGATGCCATTGATCATTGTAGCTGGAGTGTTAAAGCTAAACACTGTTACCAGATTTGCCCATCACTTTGGGGTGTGCTCATTTATTAAGGGTACATTTATGGGGTCTCTGAAATTCTATCAATGTGCTGCTTGTGTTACTTGCATTTCTATATTGAATTGTATCTCTCCCCTCTGCAAGTCTTCACCCCCAATGGAGCTATCTTGCAGGACTCAGTTTCAGGGGGGCTGGGAAAATAAAAACCAAAGCTGCCAAAATCAGTCAAATACATACACACACGTGCAGATTAACATGACACACCTGACCAGCCTGGGTTGATCAGCATGTACAGGCTGACACCCTCCTATGCCAGGAATCAGTTCGTCAGGGCAACAATAAAAATGAAGTCAGACACAAGCACACTGGTAAACAGACTCTCTCTGAATCAGGCTGGGTGTCCAGCTGACACCCTCATGGGCCAGCATTCAGTTCATTAGGGCATGTCTGAGCCAAACTGGGTCAATCAGCCTATACAAGCTGATCCCCTTATGTGTCTCAAACTCAGCATGTCCCAATCTTTTGCCCTAACTGTCCTAGTAGTGGTAGCCTCCTGATAAGTGGACCCCACAGTATTTTTGGGCTTTACAGGGATCTTTGGCTTAGGTAAACAAAGTGTTGCTGCAGAGCAAGTGGGGAAGGGAAAGTAAAGAAGGAAAAATACACTCAGTTACCACCAGTTTGACTATAAAAGTTATTTATTGCTAAGTATATGGATAATAGTTATGCAAGGAAAAACCATTACAATATTACCCTGGTTCAATTGAGTATTTGAGGAAACCTAGCTCAAACTTAACTAATAACATTCACGTTCAGAAAGCTATGCAGAGAGAGAGAGAGACAGAGACAGAGAGACAGAGACAGAGACAGAGAGATATGGGATCTCACCATTCCAGGGAACTTGGGTGGTTTGTTGACAGGTAAAGTTCCTAGCATGATTGTTGAAGGTTAAACAGGCAACCAAAAGAGATGATCTGTTTATCCCAGCTTCTCAAGAACAACAGCAGATGGTGTCAGAGAGATTTCTCCCTCTTGAAGCACAGTTTGCTGCTTTATATCTTTCTTATACCCTTAGTCCAGCCTCTTCAAAGCATTCTTTTAATTGTGTAAATCAAGAGGGTCCCAAGCCATAACTGAAAGGGAAAATCCTCTTATATAAGCAGTTTAAATTTAAATGAATTAGCCCCTTGTCACTGAAAAAGGTATCTGGTTTGGAACATCTCAAGAAACTGATTAACAACCAGGAAAAACAAAGTGTTAAGGAGTAACCAGACACCTAGCTTGAAAATTATTATGAACATAGAAGATAAACTGGAAGGGATACCACTTGATTTCTTCTCAGATAGTCTAGCTATGTTTGCACTGTGAAGTCAGCATCAGTATTTTGTATTTTACCTGCTGTGAATAAGCCTCAGCTTAGTATGACTTTCAGATCTTACTATAGTCTTTTAACAGGCTCAAGGGGATTACTTGGAGTGGTCATAAACATTGTGGGGAGGACTTCCCAGTCATCCTGGGAAGAGTATGACAGCATTTGTGGTCAGAGCTCCAATGGGCTGGATGTTGTGATGAACCCTTAACCATTGTTCAAATGTTGCCCATACCCCCTCTGACTCGGTCTCTTGCCTCAGCATTCCGTAACCTGGCAATCGAGTTTTAGTCAATCAAGTTTAAATAGGCCTCCCATACTGGGACTGGGGAATGTATGGCCCGAGATGCCTATTAAACTTTTCTTCTGCTTACTTGTGGTTAGGTGATCTTGGAGAGGGGGAAAAAAGTCCTTTGTAAGTCCAGCAAGCTGGATGCCAGGGTTCCCTCAGGAACACAGAGCTGACAGGTAACAACACAGAGATGATGCCAAAGAGGACGATTTTTTAAAAATGACTGGGTGGTGATAGTCACATAGCTTCACTTCTGCTTCACATATACAATACCAGAGGCAGTTTGGGAAGCAAGCTGGTTGACACCGGTGCCTTCTATACAAAGGCACACAGTACATTTCATGTTAGCTAAATGTAACAGCTAATAAAATGGAACAGTTTTATCAACTTCAATGAAGCTACCACTTCATAACAACTGAGGGTATCACCTTAGTAACTTGTTAGTTGCAATAGAAAACAATTACCATCTGGTCTGGCCTTATAAAAATAAAAGCTTCACTTAATAATTAGAAATATTATTTTACTCCCAACCAGTAGATCTCAAAACATTTCACAGACAAGAAGTGAGTCTCTCAGCTTTCATCAAGTGTGTTAATGTTGTTCTTATATTGCAGATCGGAAAAATGGCAGCACAAGAAGGATAAGTGACTTTCTCAAAGTTGTATAGGAAATCTGTGGCCCTGATTTTGCAGAACCAAATTTCTCATGAGTCCCAAACCTGTGTCCTAGTCATGAACTGTCCTTCATAGTTAGTTTATGAATTAAAACCTTCATACTTCAGTTATGCTGGGGTCATAGGATTTGCTTTGTTCAGTCACACCAAGGGATGCACATAGTCCAGTGTCCCGTTTCAGACAGTTGCCTTTACCAGATGCTTAGGAAGGGTGCAAGAAAGCCTACAATGAGCAATCCTGAGTGGATATTTCTCCCTCATTCAGTGAATGCTACTGCTCAGAAGAAAAGGACTGATATTCATTAAACATATTAGAAAATAATTAAAAAAGATAAATTTTGTTCCACACAAATATGAACACTGTTTTTTCAATTCTGTTGAGCTCTCTGGTGATCTCTTTTGGTAGCAAGTTCCACAAGCTAATTATAAAGAAAATAAACAATGATTCATCTATGTGTAACCCTTCTGCCAGGTGTTGTTGGCAGTAGTATGAGATTGGGTAGAGGGGTTAAATAACTGTGTCCCCCCTCATAAGACTAACCCACATCATCCACTTAAGCTTCCATATGGGATTTCTGGGATCACTAAATACTAACAGCTAAACAGGAACTAAGGAGAGGAAAGAGGGGGGAAGGACTGCTCCGATATTGACTGTGTAGCTGGCTAGTGACTGTGATCCTTCCCTGAGGTCCTTTCCAATCCCAGTGCTCTGGGGGAAGGATGGAAAAAAAAAAACAGCATAAAAAAAAAGTCACGCATCATAAGTTTTGCTTGTTAGCACCTTGAGGTGCATTTTCCCCAGAAACCCCTGCACCTATCTCCTTGAAACTTGACAGACTTTGTGGCCACCACAGGGGCTACCATTCCTGATGTTTTCATTCAAATTAGGAAAGAAATGACAAATTATAGGCATTTTCATTATTCCCCATTATAGCCTATGGGTGTAACGTCAAAATGCATCAAAACAGTTTTGACGAAATGAAAATGGAACAGTGCTTCAGAACTGTGAAATGAAACACTGCCACTTCGAAATGGTGAAACAGAAGTCGAAACAAAACGGTGCTGTTTCGCACAGCCCTACAAATACCTTCCACAGAGTAGCTCCAGCAGCAATCCATTAATACTGCTTCTACCTGCCAAAGTGAATGACCAACTGTGACCCTTCACAATTTTGTCTTAGTTGGAAACATTTGCAGTACACTCAGTCAGGCATGCCCCGTTTCTTGGCAAGTACCACCCAAGAATCCAGTATTTGCTCTTCTCTAGATTCTAGTTCTTAGTGGCTAGGTAAAAGGATCCTTCACATGCATTCATATAGCTCTTGTATTCTACAACTTTAAGAAACAGCCTTCTTCCTAATGATACTCTTCTAGCAGCTGACTTTTTTTTCCTTAAAAAACAAAAAACAACCCCCCCAAAAACAAAGAAATCCCCCCCAAAGAACTACTTCCAGCTTCACTAGTTTTCAGTACCAGAACATATGTAAGAAATGTCACTTATCAACCAGGATGTAATCCTTGATGAAAGGTTTGGCTCTTTCCTGGCTTTAGTACAACAACCAGATGAATTCTGGTTTTTGGTCAAGTTATGGTGACTCCCAAAGAGTCACAAGAATGCTGGGTACAGAGTTTAGGTAAATGTAGTCTCTTTTCCCCATACTTCCCCCTTTTATGAGTAGATGGGGGGAAGAATATTCCTTCTCTGCAGCTTCTCTACACCTGGAGATCTAGATCAATGGTGTATGCAAATGAAGCAACATTTTTCCCCACTGTTCACAAACAGGTGGTGGCAGGGCAGGTCTTGACTTCTAAAGCTGCAGGGTACAGGGCTTATAGGTGCATGTGATCTTTTATTTGCATATTGTATACTTAGCATTGTGAAGTTAATGCTCAGTTTCTTTTGAATTATGGCAAATAGAGGTCTAGATTTTAATAAACTGTTTACTTAGTTGTTGCTTTTCAAAACTGCCTGTGGCATTTGGATGCCCATTTTCTATATCAAAATTTCAGCCTCATATGCTGACTAAACAAAAGCCAAAAAATGTATGGGCAGTAAAAATGGTTAAAAAAATCAACACAAAGGACATATACTGAAAATACAAATACCTGTATGTTGCATGGTTGGGGAGGAGGAGGGGAGAGACAGGGAGACATACCCTTCCATGTTATTATTAGGCTAGGTAGCAGGTATTAGAATTATTTTTGATGATGTTAAGTTATAATGGCTACCACACTGATAGACTGGATTGTTAAAACACTGCCTATTAATGATTAACATTCATATTCTTTTTGTTAATGTCTTTATTGTAATGAAGTGGTTGAGAACTTTGAGTTATGTCTGCCCCCTCCCTCACAGTGGACATAGTATATCATACAGATTCATAGATGTTAGGGTCGGAAGGGACCTCAATAGATCATCGAGTCCGACCCCCTGCATAAGCAGGAAAG
>NW_005842012.1:1153349-1177826 GCF_000455745.1 Alligator sinensis | reverse complement strand
CCACGAGCTTTCAAATATTCCCGCCAGTGGCTCTGCAATGTTGTCGGCCAGTGCCTTCAGCACCCTCGGATGGAGCTCATCCGGGCTTGCCGACTTAAAGGCATCCAGTTCTTCCAAATGACTCTGCACCATGTCAGGGTCTACGCATGGTAGTCTGGCACCTTGCTGCTGCCTCTCTACAACCCCAGTGAGAGACTTTTCGTGCCCCTCACTTAGGAACACGGAGGCAAAGAACTCGTTGAGGAGTTCAGCCTTGTCCCCTCTGTCCGTCACCAATTGTTTCTGCCCATTTAGCAGGGGTTCTATTCCTCCCTGGGCCTTCCTTTTACTCCCAATATATCTAAAAAAACAATTTCTTGTTGTCTTTTACTTGGGTTGCCTTCCTCAGCTCCATGGCAGCTTTGGCCCGTCTAACTGCCTCCCTACAAGCATGAGCAGAGGAGGTATATTCATCTTTGGTGATCTCTCCCTGTTTCCACTTTTTATGTGCTCCCCTTTTGTCCCTTAGGCTGCCCTGGATTTCTCTGGTCAGCCAGGGAAGCCTCCTGGCCCCTTTCCCCCTTTTGCCTCGCTCGGGGATCGTCTTGCTTTGTGCCCGAAGGATCATTTATTAAAAGGTACTGTTAGTATTTCTTGAAGTTTATTGTATTTTTGTTTGTCCTTGCTTTTTCTCTTCCCCTTCATGAACTTTAAGAGTGTACTTGAAAAGCTACAAAAAATAAGGACTTTTTGTAAAATCAGCAAAATCTTTGACCAATCAAAACTTATGTAGTCAATTGACTAGTTGATTGACAGTATTTGACCAATCAACTGACTGGCTTGTCAACCTGAGAAAATATTATCCTTTCTTGGAAAATGTAGGGTTGATGTTGCTGTGCTCCAAGAAAATAGTCTTTCAGTACAGGAATCTCAAAAGTTACAGCATAGTCAGGTAGCATTAGCCGTTAGCTACATAAAACACAAAGTCATGTGATGTTTCTATTTTAGTACATAAAAATTGTCTCAGAGCTGTTCCAACTAAAGCACCCCTCCCCCAATCACTGGAACATGTAAAAATGCCCGTTATGCCCATCTGATTGGCATAGCTGATGATCTAGAACAGGGTGTTACGGGATGGGGTCCCCAAGGATGGCCATTTTCTCCTAAGGCCCCTTGACCATGCTGATTCAGCCTGATGGGCATCCTCTACTCTTGTCCGCCATGTCTTGATGTATTTTGTAATATAGGGAGGCTGCCTTCACATCCTATTGGCCACGTTGCTAATGGATTTCCTTGAACCCCGTGGGCTCTGGACCCCTTGTGGGTCCCATTTCAAACTACATGTCCCAGGATCACCCCAGCCTTATGGGCTGCATGCGTGGCTCCAAGCCTTCCTTTACCATGCCCCAAGCCTTGCAGATGGTACTGGTGTTGTCTTGCCTAGGCCTTGTTATAATTTGGCCCCTTATCCTCACTGGGCTCTCTGCAGGCCTGTCGCTGTGCCCCCTGGTGCTGGGGTCTGTGCACCCCAAATGCCGCTCCCTCACTGGCACCAGGGTCCCCACGCTGCTGTGGGCCCTCACTGAGGCCTCCTCCTTCCCCAAATAGCCTCACCCAAACCACCGGTGTTATGAAACAACAACCAAACATAAGCCCCTGGGCTATAACATAACACAGGCTACATAAGGTGTGCTCAGCCCCTTTACATTATCTGGAGCAGAACTTAGTCAGGCTTCTTCCTGTCACTTGCTCTAGAAGAGCTACTTCTCCCTTGGCCACCAGCAGAGAACTGAACTCCCTAGTCCTTGTCCTGGGGTTTATATGGGCCCAGGGCCCTGCCCCTTCTGGCCAGCTGACCAGACACAGGTGCAGGCTAATTTCCTCATTAGCTAGCTGTCATGGCAACCTGCACCTGGGCTCCTATCTGGCTCTTTGGGCTTCCCTGGGCAGTTTCTGCTGTTCTAGGAGCAGGCACCTAAGTCCCCTGTGACACAGGGGTACCCAAAGTTTTTATGCGGCAGCCTGGAAAACTGCAGCCCGTGCTGAGGACTAGCAGCTGACCCACCATGACCCACCACCGGGCCACAGCCCATGGATCAAGAACCCCTGATTTAGAAGAGGGTAGATTTCTTTTTGCAAATGTTAAAATTATGGATCCCATTTTTACTTTGGAATGTGTCCCTGGTGTGAAAGCAGATAATCTTATTTTTTTATTTTTTGTAAAGCTCTCTGAATTTGTGATATACCCTTATATTTTGGTTGTAGACTGGAATCAATGTTTGGGTCCTGTCATTGACAGGTCTCAGTCTTCTCTATCTATGAAATCTACCTTAAGGGAAGTCGTTAAAAGTTAAAGGCCAGATCTGGGTTTAGTAGATATTTGGTGAACATTGAATTCAGGAATGAGGGATTATATATATATATTAATATCTCATTTAATATATTCTAGAACCTTCTACTTTTTAATACCTCAAAGTATAATTTACTCTGTGATCAATTCCTCTCTGGATCTATAGCTGTTCTGGATGATGCCGTGGTACAGTTTTAGCTCTTCCTCCCAGATAGACCACCTGTAAATAACACCTCCCTGTTGAACGATTCATCTCTGAGGATCATCACCTTGTCATAGTGGAGAGACTTGTGTGTTCCAATGACCCTGAGAGCTCAAGCTCCTGCTAGGGCCACCCGTGGTGGCAAGGCCGGGGGGAGGTTCCAAATGAAGAATGATCCAAGAAGTCCTCAACGGTGGAGCAGGCAGAGGAAGGCTGCGGTCCCAATGGCTGTGAAGGCGGAAGAAGGCTGCAACAGAGAATCAGCCTCAGTTGTCATGATTTGCCATGCCACTGAACCCAGGCACCAACCACCAAGATCATGTGGACCCAACTGTGCACTGGAGTCCCCATATTAAACATGCCATGTGCAGGCTTCCGTCAGGTCCAAAAGCCTTGTGGTGATGAAGGATTGGCAATGCGGGTAGGGCTGTGATACCTGGAGGCCTCCAGCCAAGAATCTGCACACAAGCAGTGGATGCACGATGGTCATCAGGCACCTGTGTCAGGATAGGGGTGTCCTTATGCAGCTGCATCCGCAACTGAGCAGTCCTTTTTAGGATACCCTCTGCTAACTTGCGTATCTAGAATTGGGCTCCTCAGTCACCTGAGAACCCATCAAGCCTGACGGACGTCATCCTCGACTCTGAAGGACTTCCGATGACCTCCATTGAATGATTACAAATTTGAAATATTCATTCTAGATAAGTTCAACAAAGTTATGGTTCTTAATCAATCTACTGCCTCCTCCACTACAGTATTATGGGAAACTTCCAATGTCTTCTTTCAAGTGTGTATATATCATATACTTCTTCAAAAATAGAAAAATAGAAACATGACACAGAAACAGATATTTTAATAAGACAAATTAAGTCTTTAGATGAGTATTATGTCATGAATCCTTTGCCTAATAAACTACCCATTCTTACCAAGCTGAGATATGAATTGAATAAACTACTGTCCCGGGGGGGGGGAAAGAAAAATATGTAGTTAACATGCTTCAAGAAGGTAGTTTACTCTTAATATTAGATACTTACTAAGATGCTTCTAAACACCAAAAATACACTGTATAACTAGTTTTAGAAAAAAAAAAAATTTTCTACCCTAGCCTAGACTATGCCTATGACAGAGCCAAAGTCAAAGCCAAAGCCAACCTCCCTGTCATTTGGGAAAGTCCTTCAGTTGTATAAAATCAAACCTGAATTATGGAACTTAGTTCACCTTTAGGACAAACTGGCCATGTCTACATGAGACACTGTGTGCAGTAGCTCATTACTAGTGCACAGTAGCGTCGCATTGCACGAAGCATGATATGATGCTACTGTGCAGTAGTAATGAGTTACTGAACAGTCAGCATCACCTGAAAGCCATGTACAGACACTACTGCCCAGCAACTCCAGTTACTCTGCACTCATTTAGTACTTATGTATACGACTACTAAATGACTGCTCAGTAATGACTGTGTAGTCAGCATCTCTTGTAGACATGGTCACTTTGACCCTAAACCTAAAAAGGGATAAGCAACTGTAATTCCCAAAGATAAATTGGGATTGGGGTTAAGTGGTCTCTTCTGCTATTATTGTTATGCATTCTGTGAATGTATGCTGGTGTATACAATAGAAAAATAAAAAATACATAGGCAGATGAGAATGACTTATTATGTGTATGATGAGTGCAAAGTATAGAGACACTAGATTTATCATCACTGGAATTAGACCATAATAATTATGTTAACATCTTAAGCCCCTAACCCCCCCCAACCCCCCCTCCCGAAAAAAAGAAACCAAAAAAACCAAACAAACTGAAAATTTGCATCACAGTGGCCAAGGGAAGTTACTCTTTTCATAGATTTCATAGACATCAGGGCTGGAAGGGACCTTGGAAGATCATCGAGTCCAGCCCCCCGCCCAAAGGGCAGGAAGTCAGCTGGGGTCATAGGATCCCAGCAAGATAAGCATCCAGTTTCATCTTGAAGGTGTTCAATGAAGGCGCTTGAACCACCTCCGGTGGCAGGCTGTTCCAGACCTTGGGGGCTCGGACAGTAAAGAAATTCTTCCTTATGTCCAGCCTGAAACGATCTTGAAGTAGTTTGTGACCATTCGACCTCGTCATCCCTTGGGGCGCTCTGGTGAACAAACGTTCCCCCAGATGCTGGTGGTCACCCCTGATAAACTTGTAGGTGGCCATCAGATCACCCCTGAGCCTGCGCTTTTTCAGGCTAAAGAGCCCCAGGGCTCTCAGCCTGTCATCGTAGGGTCTGCTTCCCTGACCTCTGATCATGCGCGTGGCTCTTCTCTGGACTCTCTCAAGCTTCTCCACATCCTTTTTGAATTGTGGAGCCCAAAACTGGACACAGTACTCCAGCTGCGGCCTCACTAAGGCCGAGTACAGGGGGAGAATGACGTCCCGGGATTTGCTTGAGAAGCATCTATGGATGCAAGCCAGCGTTTTGGTCGCTTTACTAGCCGCCGCATCGCATTGCAGGCTCATGTTCATCTTGTGGTCAATGATGACCCCCAAGTCTCTTTCTTCCATAGTGCTAGCCAACATAGCACTGCCGAGCCTATAAGGATGCTGCGGGTTTTTTTTCCCAAGGTGGAGAACCTTGCATTTATCGGCGTTGAACACCATCAGATTCTCGTCCGCCCACTTGCTGAGCCTGTCCAGGTCAGCCTGGATAACCTGCCTGTCTTCTGGTGTGGATGCTTTGCCCCAGAGGTTGGTGTCATCGGCGAACTTGGCCAGTTCTGATCGCTTCTGACTCCAGTGTCCACATCATTAATGAAGATGTTGAACAGTATGGGTCCAAGGACAGAGCCTTGGGGGACCCCACTGGTCACAGGACACCACGATGAGTGACTTCCATCGATTACTACCCTCTGGGTCCGACCCCGGAGCCAATTTTCCAGCCAGTGGATCGTGGAGGACCCAAGGCGACAATTGGCCAGTTTCTCCAAGAGGCGATCATGGGACACCAGATCGAAGGCTTTTTTGAAGTCAAGATATATGACATCAATCTCTTCTCCCTTGTCCAGGTGATAGGTCACCTGGTCGTAGAAGGAAATGAGATTGGTCAAGCAAGACCTACCCACAACAAACCCGTGCTGGCTATCCCTTAAGATGTTGACGTCGGCAAGTCCATTAAGGATGGCCTCTTTAATAAACTTTTCTAAGATCTTCCCCGGGATAGAAGTCAGGCTGATGGGCCTATAGTTAGCCGGATCCACTTTCCTCCCTTTCTTGAAGATAGGCACCACATTGGCCTTCTTCCAGTCTTCGGGCACTACACCAGAGCGCCAAGAGTTTTCAAAGATCTCCCCATCTGGTTCAGCGGGGGTCCAACGTTGCCCCTGCTTTTCCTCCGGCTCCCCACATATCTGAAAAAGGGCTTTTTATTGTCCTTGATGCTCAAAGCTAGCTGGAGTTCAGTTGCAGCCTTGGCTTTCCTGGTCTGCTCCCTACAGGACCGGACCAGTGCAGAATAATCCTCCTTGGAGGTGACTCCCATCCTCCATCCTTTGTAGGCCTTTCTTTTTTTTTTGCTCCAGGGCAAATTACTTACCTGTGATAACAGGAAAACAAATGAATCAGGAAGCTTAAGAAGAGTTGCCAAAAGCTGAAGAACAGTATCAACATATAAGAACAACATCCTCAGACTTGGTTAAGAGCAAGTCTAATATATGAGGCCCTTGCAAAGACAGCTGAGACTGGAAATGAGGAAAATGTTCACCATCTACTAAGCTAGCACATGTATGATATTATAGTCTAGAGAAACCCACACATTTTATGGATGAATCTGCTCATTCAATGAATAAATATAGACACTCTTTAAGAGCATATTTTCAAATTGTTCTGTATCCAGTGACTCCTATTGTGACATTTATGGCCACATTAAAAATAAACAAACAAACGAAAAAGAAAACCTTGGAAGTTGACATAATGAACTTTATTATTTTTGAAAAATTAGCTACTAATTTTGTGCTTAAATGAGTGTTGGCCTCTTTTGCAAGTATGGCTCAGCTCTTTTCTTTTGAATATTCATACCAAATCCAAGACCCATTAAAAAGTTAATAGAAATTTTCCCTGAACTTCAGAAAGGATGGGTTCTGTAATTTGGGCCTGGACTGGGCCAGTTCCCAAACTGGTGGTTATTGAACCTTGCAGAAGGGTTACCAACTTACTGCTTTATTTGATAAGTTTAATCAAGTGGTGGATAGTGGGAGGGAAATCTAAGATGGGGGTGGATTTCTAAGGTGCAGGAAGGTCAGGAATAATCAGGGGTGATTTAAGGCTTCAGCATGTGTATGCAGAGGGGAAACAGCACTTAAGGAAACACCGAAAGGGAATAAGGAGACAGCAGGACACATATCATGAGTATGCTTAGTTAAATCTTGATAATTTATTGATTTTATTTTCTTTCAAACTCAGACTCTGGAGAATTAATGGCAAGCAGTACACAGTGTTCCTTGATTAGCATTAGTTCTGTAATAATGACTCAGATGGCAAAGTTCCATTCACTGAATTAGATCTGATGAGATCACAGATTGAGGTAGCATGACAGCACCAAACATGCATTAAGTACAAATAAAGAAAGCATCAACCACACGCACCTTCCCACTCTTTTGTTCCCTGGAAGGTATGACCATGTTCACAGCTTTTAAAGGGCAGAGGGAAATCAGCTAATCTGACACTCCATCTAACACAGACCTATGTAAATCCACGTAAAGAAATGCAGTATGAATAGAGGGAGTCTATCTGCCATTATAGGTTCTTTAGCTTTTGTTTACATCACAAATGCCGTGTATTGTCTTTATTCTGGTTCTGATCACAACACTGCCACTATTGTGAGGGCATGGGATTTAGTTAATCCCTAGGGAGATCTATAAAGGTGGTGTGCTGAAAGTCTCTATTTATTACATGTAAATAGAAACAACTCTGAAAAACTGGTTCTGGCACTCCCTCATTTGAAGGCCCATAGTAGGTTATAGTTGAAAGCTGGGCCTCAATTGTAGCATTGCAGCTGTTAACAGTATTGGGGGATGGGCCCCTCGCTTGGCTAGCTTCTGCTGGTATGGCCCTTGCTAGGCATTCTGTGTTCACACAATAAACCTACTGTGCTCAACAATGGGCACACAATGCACACTTTAGTGGTCTAGCTGAGCTACTTCCTAAACCTAAAGCTGATGAGCTACAGTGGGCTAATTACCACAGGATGGACTGACTGGCCCTGTTGTTCAACAGGGTTAACTGGCCAACCCAAATCATGTGGATTTGTACTGCTTTTAGGAGGAATCCTGTGCAGAGCAGCATAACGTGTGGGAGGGCATAGTGCTAGGTATGGTGAGTGGCCCCAGTGACTTAGGGCCAAGTTTAAATGAAGGAGACTTACAGGCATCTTTTGTATTCACTGTATTCTTGTATTTGTATTCTTGTATTTTTGTATACACTGTATTCACTGTATCTTTTGTATTCACTGTAATTATGCGCAGGGCTGGAAGGCAAATACACTCCATGGATGATGGGGATACATATTACATAGTATAGATCTATTATTTAGGTGGCTTTGCATTGTTTTGTGAAAATGTAATATATTACACCAAACTGTTGCATCTTGCTGTGCACATTTTGCAAAGCTGAAATACATTGTGTGGGCACATCCCCAGCAGCATACCCCTGAGAGCACATACAAATCCTTAAAATTAACAAATCCTAATTAAAATTAACAAATCCTTAAAATGCTTTGTCTTCATCTCTGTGCCTCCTCTCAACCCATAAGGAAGGATAAAAATGCAGACACTGCTTGAAATTCACTGAGAGACCACAACAAAGTTAAATTGCTACAATAATCTTCATTCTGAGAATTTGAGCAGCACACAGGTCTTTAAACTAAGCAATTATTTTGCTGGCGTTTACAGTTCTGTAGATCAGAGGAGGGAAGCTGTTTTCTGGCAAATCATTTATTCCACAAAAATGAAGTTCTGAGGCACACAAAACCGCTTGATAATTTGGCAAATGACTCCTAATGCTTAAAAAAATAAAACAGAGGTGAAAACTATTCATTTTAGTATTTCCTAAATGGAACTTTCCAATGTTGTGGGCTAAATTCACAAGGGGACCTCAGTAACATTCACAAAATGGAGGAAGAAACTACATACCACTAACTACCCAATGGCTAGGTTATTTTCATACAATATAGTAGACCAGGGTTTAGATCCATCATCTGCCTCATTTAGACCTGGGACAGGATATAATGTTTCCCTTCACAAACAGCAGTCTCAAACCACCAGGCTTTGGAGTCATTCTCAGACTGCCCTGTATTGTAGCCCAATGACTATTCAATAATATATATAAAGTAGAACAACTTCAAAGGAGAAATTTTGAGACCCATCCAGGATTAGATCATTGGTTTCTGTTCTCAGAGACTGCCTGAAAAGCAGGATATCCAAGTTCAACACTCTCTTCTAAATCAGGCAAAGGAGTTTGAACTTAACTCTCCCACCACTTGCATGAGCATCTTAACCACTCAGTACTTTAGACACTCTGATAAATGTTACATTACTTGTGCAAGTAACTGGTTAATTGCACAGGGCATTTAGATGTGCTACATGTGCAAAGTAATTATAACACAATAAAAATAGTCAACAGCCACGAAGATGTTACTTAAAAAATGTACAACATTTTTATAGCTAGTTTCTATCAAGCTTGAATCTTAATGTATGGCAGGTCACACAGAAGGTCATACTGTGGCCAGATTACCCAGCATCCCAGGGTAGACTGCTTCTTCTCCACATGCCCTTCCCCTTCCTGCAAAAGGGCTTTTTAGGACTCATGTGGAACTCTGCTGCCCCAAGTTGCCTCAGCAAGAGATATCA
The DNA here is from genome assembly GCF_000455745.1 of Alligator sinensis. Classification (NCBI taxonomy): domain Eukaryota; kingdom Metazoa; phylum Chordata; order Crocodylia; family Alligatoridae; genus Alligator; species Alligator sinensis. The sequence goes on along the minus strand of NW_005842012.1, from coordinate 1,168,426 downwards.
CTCACTATCTTTCCTTCCTTTCACCAACCAGCCTTCAAAGCTGATTCTTTAAATAGCCATTAGCACCTCTTCCTTCAAGAAGCAAAATATAAACAAATCTGAACATGACATGCTTTCCTTACACACAATAGTATTCTGAGACGGAGGAGGGAATTTGGAAAGCTGTTGGGACAACATGGGGCAGGGAGAAAGAAAAAGCACATACACAAAGCACCTGGTAAGGTTTTCCAGGAGAGTTTGAGCCACACTACTTCTGCCTTCCTCCCCTCTTCTACATAAAGGTTAGGAGATCACCTCCTTCACCCAGGGGAGATCAGAGCTCATTTCTCATTAGCAGAACAACTGAAGGTGTGGGAAGGGTTAGGATTATCATATGTCCAGGTTTTCCCGGACATGTTCTCTTTTTGGGTCCTCCCATCTCGGTCCAGGTGATTTTTTAAAATATCAACAAATGCCTGGGATTTTGCACTGCTCAGCATCAAGGTTTCAAAGCTCTTCCAGGCTTGTCTGAGCATGGAGCTACTTGGGGAGAGGGTGACTGCAGGCAAGGAGCATCACATGCTCTGTGCGTGCACATGCACACGGCCAACTTGCAGCCAGGCAGTGTGGTGGGAGCAGCCCCAGTAGCTGGATGCAGGTAAATCTATCGGGGGAAGGGGCTGGAGGAACAGAGCTTGGGGACTGTCAGGGTGCCTGCTGGCACTGGAGGAAGCTGTCTAGGAACTGGGGCTGTAGCAGCACAGGGGAGGTGGGGGAGGCGTCTGCCCCTCCAGCGGGGGAAGGGGGCAACGGGGTCCTTTGGGGGCTGCAGGGAGCTGAGTAGATGGTCTGGTGGCACTGGGACTGGTGCCTGTGTTTGCAGGGATGGGTTACCCAGTAGATGCTGCAGGGCTGGGGGGAGCAGGGAGCTGTGGGTCAGGAGTGAGGGGCACCTGCAGTGCTGGGGGCACTGTGGCTTGGGAGTGAGGGGAACGAGGAGGGGTGGGGGGTCTGCGGGTTGGGAGCACAGGGCACAGGCAGTGCCAGGGAGCTGTGGGTTGGGAATGAGGGGTATCAGCAGGGACAGGGAGGTTGCAGGTTGGGAGTGAGGAGCACGAGCATGGTTCAGGGGGTAGGTTACTGTGGTTCAGGAGTGAGGGGCAGCAGGAGAGCTGGGTGGTGCTGTGGTTTGGGAATGAGGGGCAGGGGTAAGGCATGGGTATATCACTGCCCCCCATTTCCCCCTCCCCCAGACAAATGCCCTCTTTTGTGAAACTGCAAATATTGTAACTCTAGGAAGAGGGCTGACAGCCCCTACCTGCATTTTTCCAGTTCCCTCTTGCTGGCAAGTATTGACAGAGCAATTTCTAGGGCACTTTCTTCTTCTCTGGATAGATTTCCCTGTGAACAAAGGTCACATGGCATGACTGTTTCCATTAAACAACATTACCTGTTGTTTCATGAAAATAATGTCTACCTGGGGCCTTAGAGGAGACGATAGAGTATCTACCACCTTCTTCATGTTGTCAGCAGTGCCCAAGGGCCTTTGGGTTTCTAGCTCTTCCTTTCTAAGTTTCCTTTACTTTTATTAAAAGATTACTGAAATTACATGTTGTGTTCCAGCTGGAAAAAATTGTTTTATTTAGCCAGATTTCCTTCTAATTTGCCAAAAACCAGAAGGCACATTTCAGGTTAATCTGAAACAATTCCTGCCTCTTCCTCCTTCTTCTCCCTGCTTCTATAGTTTGTCAGCCAAACCAATATACCAATTATTCACATAGCCCTCCTGAAAACAGAGCTGAAGATACATTTCATATCAAACTGGCTACTCCTTTAAATAAGACATTTCCATTAGAATTAGCTAATTTTCCTCAAAAAAGGGCAGAAGTTTCACATTTTAACCATTTGATAATTTCATTCAGAGTTATAGAACACAAGTAACTGCCACTAATGTGCTGCAGACCAGAAAACATGAAAGTATAACAAACAGCAAATTTAATCAGAAGTCCATTAGCAATCTACTCCCATATCTATTACTTCAAGTATCTCTGTAGGCAGGAATGTGATTTCTCATAGAGACACTGGAGAGTGCTGCTTAATTATTCATCCTGAAATTTAATTTCAAAGCTTGTAATCATTTAACTGCTTAAAATGGAATTCATCACTGAAACAAGCCAAGAAGAACTAGAGTATTGTTTAACACCCATTCATTTTACCTTCTGTTTAGCTTAAAACTGGATCGGTTTCATGTTCATAGCCATTAAGGCCCTGGAGCTAGGCACCTATGTATCCATTTATTTCAGTAGTGCTGGAATAGATGCTTACATTATGAATGAAAAACTGTACCCTAAATGTGCTTTTTAAAAATATTGCTTGACACCTCATCTGATCTCCGTGGATGCAGGGATGGTCTCTCTGTTAGCGCAAACTTACCAGAATTTTCTACCTGTATGCTGCACTTTGCATAACAACACTAGCAATATGACTAGAATACAAAGCAAATAGCTTGACTATGACTACAACTATGTATAAATTCAAGGGTTTTACTAATAACTCCTTCTTGTGCCCTGCATAGGATTCAGACCTTGTTACTGAATACCATAAAGTAAGTGGACTGAGTGCCCAGTGTCTCTCCTTCAGCACTAGTGGAGAGATAGTACATGAATACGTTGGCCTGTCCACAGCTTTTTGCCATGGAAGTTATACTAGTATGGCTACAATGGATTTATAATTGTCTGATTGTATAGGTTAGCAGCACATATTTATCCTCTGAAATCCCATTCTTCAGTGCAATTATATGCTGTGTCACAGGTATACACCCCAGAGTGAATATAAGATAGCTAAAGATTTATGAGGAACTAGTGATGCAAAACAAAGCATTCAGCTTCCTGCAAAAAGAGACCCAAAACTCCCAAGTGTCAAATTTGCTTGGAGACAAGGGGAAAACTCATCCATGGGAAAAAATCTATGTGCATTGTTTAAACCTTATTTTGAGGGACTGCCCTGGCTCTTTGCACAGGGGTGAATATAATCCTAAATGAATTACAAGTAGCATGCTGTTTAATTAACCACTATCAAGGATTATGGCTTCATTGAAATTTGTGGAACAGGTTTTATATAGTGTCGTGTTCCACACAGCCTACTATAAAGTCTCCTCCAGTAGTCAGCCTCAGATGTTTTAGAAAAAGCTGGCCTAGAAACCATAATTGACCTGAGACTTGGTCACTGCGGTGCTGTTGGCACATTTGACTTTGTGAAGGTGTTACTTTGCATCTCATAGCCTCTGCTGTTTTGCAAAAACCTAATTGATTTTTCCTTGTGGGGACTGAAATTCGCAATGCTTATCTGAGTTCCTAAGGACTGTTTTTCCTAAAAACAATGCCATATATACATGTTAATTAATACAGTTTAAATTCCGTAATTTGGACAGCCCTAGTCTGCATTAACTTTAATCCTTATTCATAGAATCATAGAAAGCTAGGGTTGGAAGGGACCTCAGGAGGTCATCTAGTTCAACCCCCTGTTCAAATCAGGACTATCCCCCAAATAGAACATCCCAGCCAAAGTTTTGTCTGGCCGGGTCTGGAAAGCCTCCAGGGATGGAGCTTCCACTACCTGTCTGAGTAACCTGTTCTAGTGTTTTACTACCCTCCTGGTGAGAAAATTCTTCCTAATATTTAACCTAAACTTCCCTTGCTGCAACTTGAGACCGTTGCTCCTTGTTCCGTCATCTGCCACCACTGAGAACAGTCTGTCTTCACCTTTTGAACCTTCATTCAGGTAGTTGAAGGCTGCTATTAAATTTCCCCTCAGTCTCCTCTTCTCTAGAATAAGCCCAGTTCCCTCAGTCTTTCCTCACAAATCACATCCCCCAATCTCCTCACCATTTTTGTTTCCCTTTGCTGAACTCTCTCCAATTTGTCTACATCCCTTCTGTAGTGGGGGGCCCAAAACTGAACACAGTACTCCAGATGTGGCCCCACCAGGGCTGAATAGGGGGGAATAATCACTTCCCTTGACCTACTGGCAACATACCTACCAATGCAGCCCAGTATGCTGTTAGCCTTCTTGGCAACAAAGGCACAATGATGGCTCATATTAAGCTTCTTGTCTACTGTAACCCCCAGCTCGTTTTCTACAGAGCCGCTACCCAGCCAGTCAGCCCAGAGTCTGTAGTAGTGCATGGGATTGTTCTGTCCTAAGTGCAGGACTTTGCACTTGCCCTTGTTAAACCTCATGAGATTCCTTTTGGCCCAATCCTCCAGTTCATCTAGGTCACTCTGCATCCTTGACCTATCCTCCAGCATATTTACTACTCCCCCCCAGGTTGGTGTCATCCGCAAACTTGATGAGAGTGCACTCTATGCCATCTTCCAGGTCATTGATGAAGACGTTGAACAAAACTGGTTCCAGAACTGACTCCTGGGGCACTCCACTTGATACCAGCTGCCAACTAGACATTGAGCCATTGATTACTACTCTGAGCCCATTGCTCCAGCCAGTTTTCTATCCAACTTACAGTCCATTCATCCAGCCCATACTTCCTTAGCTTGCCTGTGAGAATGTTGTGGGAGACCATATCAAAAGTCTTGCTAAAATCAGGGTACACCACATCCACAAGTCTCCCTGCATTCATCTTATTGTAAAAGGCAATCATAGATTTAATAGATATTAGGGCTGAAAAGGACCTTGCAAGATCATCGGGTAAAGTCCCCTGCCCAAGGGCCAGGAATTTAGCTGGGGTCCTATGATCCCAGCAAGATAGGCATCCAAGTGCTTTTTAAAAGTGTCCAGAGTAGGTGTTTGCACCACTTCTGTGGGGAGTCTATTCCAGACTCTGGAGACTCAGGTGGTAAAGAAGTTTTTTTCCTGATATACAGCCTAAAGTGGGCTTCCAGGAATTTCTGACAGCCAATGGCTCTGCAGTCACATCAGCCAACTCCCTCCACACCCTCAGGTGCATCTCATTTGGAACCCATAGATTTGTATATGGGCCAAGAAAAGATATCACCAAAAAAACACTTGCTTCTTGCATGTTTCTTGGACCACATGGCTACCACAACATTTCAGCCCTGTTTAGATGGTAGTATGTTACAACCCCACTTGGTTTCAAGGTCACTTGGTTCAAATGCATGTTAATTAACTGTCTTCTTGGGTTGCTCCTTGTTCCGTCATCTGCCACCACAGAGAATAGTCTAGAACCATCCCCTTTCAAACCCCTATTCCGGTACCCCATTCAGGTTCATCATCCTTCCTATACCACACCTCAAGTAGTTGGTTGCATTCATGTAATCTTTTTGGGCTTTGTACCAAACAAATCAGGATCTTGCTCCATGACAAGGGTCATAGGTATCATGGAAAAAACAATGGTTGTAAATTTATCATTACCGTGTCCATCAGAGCTATGCTATTTGCATACACTGAAAACTCACTCATAGAATAATTGAAAATTAGGGTTGGAATGGACTTCAGGAGGTCATCTAGCCCAACCCCATGCTCAAAGCAAGATCATCTAGACTATTCGAACTAAACTATCCCAGCAAAGTCTTTGTCTAGCCAGGTCTTAAAAACCTGCAAGGATGGAGACTCCATAACCTCTCTGGGTAACCTGTTCCAGTGTTTTACTACCCTCCTGGGTAGAAAAATTTTCCTAATATCTAATCTAAACATCCTTTGCCACAACTTGAGACCATTGCTCCTTGTTCTACTATCTGCCACCACTGAGAACAGTCTGGCTCAATCCTCTTTTGAACCAACCTTTAGGTAGTTGAAGGCTGCTATTAAATCCACTCTTAGTCTTCTCTTCTCCAGACTAAATAAGCCCAGTTCTTTCACCCTGTCTGCAGAAGTCATGTGCCCCATCCCCTTAACCATTTGTGTTGCCCTCTGCTACAGTCTGTCCAATTGGCCTTTCTGTAGTGGCCCCTTTGTTTGGCACGTAGTGGGGGGGGTCCAAAACTGGAAACAGTACTGCAGTTGTGGCCTCACCAGTGCCAGTAGGTCAAGGGAAATGATTATTTCCCTCTATTCAGCACTGGTGAGGCCACATCTGGAGTATTGTGTTCAGTTTTGGGTCCGCCACTACAGAAAGGATGTGGACAAATTGGAGAGAGTCCAGAGAAGGGTGACAAAAATGGTGAGGGGGCTGGGGGACATGGCTTATAAGAAAAGACTGAGGGAACTGGTCTTATTTAGTCTAAAGAGGAGGAGACTGAGAGGGGAATTAATAACAGCCTTCAACTACCTGAAGTGGGGTTTGAAAGAGGATGGAACTAGACTGTTGTCAGTGGTGGCAGATGACAGAACAAGAAATAAGGGTCTTAAGTTGCAGCAAGGAAAGTTTAAGTTGGATATTAGGACAAATTTTCTCACCAGGAGGGTAGTAAAACACTGAAACAGGTTACCCAGAGAGGTGGTGGAAGCTCCATCATTGGAGGTTTTCAAGGCCTAGCTAGACAAACTTTGGCTGTCATGATCTAGTTGTGGATGGTCCTTCTTTGAGCATGGGGTTAGATGAGATGATCTCCTGAGGTCCCTTCCAACCCTAGCTTTCTATGATTCATGTATTTTCTCTGTCTCATGTTGATTAAGAATTTTCAAGAATTCAATTTGATTCTTACATTTAGCCATCATGTTTGCAAATAATACATACAACCTTATAATACTCTAAAAAGTATTCTATCTGCAAGTTTCTTTAAAAGTGTTGAGTAATTTACCTAATTGAGAAGGTGACCAAAACCAAAGAAAGGAAACCAACTCCATGCCAATTGGTAAGTTTTTTATCACAAGAGGTTCAAATTGTTAAAACATCAAAGACCAGTAGCTTTTCAACATCCTTCCTTTTTTTGAAGCATGTCCAGCTGCTGGACTTCATGTGACCTGATCTGCAAAGGTACAAGCTATTCAATTTTTCTCCCCATCAACTTGTTAATGTACAAAAGAAAGGTCATCTAAAGACTAGAAAAAAATTACTGGGCAAACAGCTTCGTTCACTCATTTCAGGCAAGTTCTTGAATGCAAGTCAGTAAGAGATTTCCAGCTCTTTAGTCTTCAGTGACTTCTCCCTGTCTAGGAGAGAATCCAGAAGGGGTAAGATCATGCCCCACTTTGGCTATGTTGCATATGAGCTCTGGGTGTGGGGACTGGCTAAAGCCCCTGCTCTCATTGGCTCTGGAGACCAGAAGGTGAGTGCTGCTAGTGCCACTTATTTCCTCCATTCCCCTGATATTGAATTCAGCAAGGAGGAGGGAGGGGAAGGGTGAACAGAAGCAGTACTTGGCTCTTGGGCTCCAGAGATGTGCAAAAACAGGGGTTCCGGACCCTGCCCCCAATCAGCTGGGGAACTCAGAGTTCTGCATGAGCAGTGAATTTTGGCAGGTGGAACACAGCCAAAGTTGAGGGTGGGAGGCACATTCCCATTGCCCCATCCCTGGATCTGCTATTGTCCACTTTGATAAGTACATCTATACAAAACAAAAAGGCAAATTGTCTAGTGAAACAGTAGAATGGTGTAATATCAGAAATGTCAGTAATTAGTGATTAACATTTCAAGGAATTTGAACTGAATGAATGGTAGCAAAAATGTGGACAAAAATGTGACTGTGGACATCACGTTAGTAGTTTGAAATTAACATCAATACAATCCCAGGTTTTTTGGATTTTTTTGGTCTCAAAATGCATCTTACATAAGCCTTATGTAACTGGTTTCTAGGAATGTTTTATGCAGAGTTGATTTCATAAATACCAGATTTTGTGGTAGTCAGCTGTGTTGCATCAACATTTGGTAGCTGGTGGCATACCAAAGGAAACAGTGCAGAGGAAGGGGCTGGGCAGGGTAAAACACAATTAATGTTGTCAAGTAAATGGTTTAACTTATTTTTATTTGCAAGATTAATGGAACAATGATATTTATCTTCTCTGAATAAGGGAACATGCAGGCACACTATTCACATATGCATATTACATTTTTATATGAACATCCATAAGTAGCCTGGGAAACTCATTCCCCCAAGACTGAGAGAAGAAATTTTTAAAGAAAACATTTATATGAGTCAAATATGCAATGGCTACTGTCAACAATAGGACACCAAATTAAATGTACCATTTGTTTCACCTTGTAGGAATTACCATATCCCTCTAAAATGTTTTTATCAAGAATTATATTTTCTCTTCAGGTATTATATTAAAAATGACAGCATAGAAAAATGAAGGATAGAGGCAAATTAGGAAACAGGATTTACATTTTCAGTTACTCTAAATAATCTTAATATGAACTGCAAACCACAAAGGTTTTAATGTCAGTAAATCTCACTACTAAATAAAATATGCTACTTTAATAAATGGACTTATACCACAAAACTGATTTAACCTAGTGGGCATCTCTACCCATTAAATTAATGGGACTGAACAACTTCATTGCTTCCAGGTGCCATGTTTACACATACACCAGGGACTGCAGCACATTGAGCTGGGGTGGTGCAGCTCTGACTGGCAGGGGGCCTAGGGGGTCAGCCTGCCAGCCCAAGCCTGCTCTGACCTGGCTCAATGTGCTGTGGAAGGGCTGGCTGGAACACAAGGGTGCTACACTGTGGAACTAGCCAGCTGGCAGCCCCTGGGCTGAAACACCCTCATGGCCCAGCTAGCTCCATCAGCATCTACACGTGTGTTATGGTGAAGTACATAACTTCTCCACAGGATAGTAATTGTAGTTGGCAGTGCTAGTCTATGGTGGAGTTAATTAGTTTACTCCGTCCTAATAGCACCACACATGTAAATGATGATGTTTTACTATGAAGCTAACAGGGGGCGTGTCTACATGAGACACTACTGCACAGTGGTTACTGCATATTTATTTAGTACTTGCTTATACAAGTACTAAATACATGCACAGTAACCATTGTTACTCTGCAGTAGTGCCTGCAAATGCCTTTTTAGTGATGCTGCTGAGCAGTAGCATTTAGCATTGTTGGTGTTGTGATGCACCACTGTGCAGTATTATTTGGCTAGTCTGCAGTTAACATCTCATGTAGATGCACTCAGAAAGAGTAAATAGAGCACATGTTGCTTCTTCAGTAAAATAACTTTTCAGATGCGATTCACCTTGCACTTCAGTTTCTTGTGCTTCTGAAGCAGAAGACGCCTCAAAAAGAACATAAAATGAAGTCTTGTATTATCAAACAGCAATCACAGAGCTACCATGCCATAAGCATAGCTCTAATGTGAAACTTTTAGGCAAGAACAATTTCTGTCAGACAAAAAAAAAGTCTGTAAAAAGCTGATTTCCCTTATACTGGAGGATTTCCTTATACTGCAAGTTCTCAGGCCCTAAACCTCTATAGCACCCCTTGACTTGGTAATCCTTCTATCCATCAGCCAGTCATGAGATCTGTCAATGCATTTGCTCCTTCTACCATGTTAATGGTCTGAAAGATCTATTCCACTGGAAAAAGTCTTCCTGATTAATGTATTTATATAACCTGCAAAACATTCCAATTTGTCATTTTTGTAAAGAGTAAGTTTCTAACACACATGTTTCTGAAGAAAACCTCTTGAATAGGAAGTGTATGTATAGGAAGTGTATGTAACTGATATACTGTCCCTTTCCTGAGTCTTCAGGTAGCCTGAAGCAATGATAACAATCTTGAACTCTCCAATTCCATTAATTTTGAAAACCTGATGGAATATCTGAGTAATAATTACTCATTTAAATGCTGTTTAATTTTGGATGGAGGGAGAAAAGATGGTGGCATAGTTTTTTCACAAAATGTTAAATGGTGTTGGTGTGACCCCATGGGATCAAGCAGCATACATATACTTCTTTTTTTCCGATACAAAGCATGACCCACAAAATGCAGCTTGCAATTGGAATGGACAGGAAAGACAGGTTTTCAAAAGATTTTACTTCATGGTTCAGTACACTGCTAAACTGGCTGCTTCCCATTCAATTTAATTTTTATTATATTTGAAATGCTCCCATTGCTTCCAGTGGTTTAGTTTCCACTGTGTAAGTAGATGCAGTAGTTAGGCTGTGTGATATTGCATAATGTTACAGATTTTCTTTAAGCTACTGATAATATACAGGCAAAATAAAGCCAGAAGATTTTCAATCAAACATGCCAAAATCCCACAAGACAATTCAAATGATAATCCAAATTAGAGGTAGGCCAGGGGCAAATTATAGCTGGAATATAAGTTGTTCTTGTGGTTAAGGATGCCTGACATAAACATCAGCTATATTATAAAGTAAATATCCTAAGGTTCTGGGAGTCTAGCTGGATACCACAGACTGTCTTTTTATACACTAAATTAATGTTCATATGAGTTAAGGTAATATGTCAGGAAGATTTTGATTATCTAGAAGAAGTCCAAAGATTTCCGTCTTCCCTTAATGGATAGGCACATTTAAGATGGCAATATTATGATAAATATTACAGTACAAAAACAGTGGAACAGGAGCATGACATTAGTGAGAAACTACTAAAGAATCAATTTAGTAGTACAGAACCTGTATCAGGATATTATAACTGGCTACTGACAATTTAAACTAACTCAGTATTAGGGCTTCTTAGAATAACATTGCTCATCTGATGCAACAATTTTTCACTGGACTCTGGATAGAGAAAAAAAATGTAGCTAGTCCTGTCCCTCATGTTTAAAACCTTCAGTTGTGCTAGCTATTGAATGATTGCTTCAATTTTACCCCCAAAATATCTGTAGAATCTGGGGAAGCTTTCAGCTGAGGGCTTCTATGTCTAGAGATGAGAATTTTATTTATTGGCTTGTGGATGAACTATGCCCTTCGCTTCTGAGTACATTAATTGTATGAGCATTATACATCTATTGGCAAGAGTCAAACTGAGCTTTTAGCAACTGTGTGACACCCCTTTTCCCCTCCTCCTCTGAATGGCCTCTGACTCCCAGATTTCTAAAATTTTAATTGTCGGCAGTCCCTCGAAATCAAACTGAAGTCCATCAGGCTTGATGGGTCCTCAAGTGACTGAAGAGCCTGATTTTGGATACACACATTCTTCGGCAATGGGGCCATGTTGTTGCATGGAGGAGTGGGATTCGCAGCCCCGGGTTGATCTCCTTCTCCTTCCTCTGCCGCCGCTGTTCCGCCTCAGTATCAAGTCATTGGGTCTCAAAGTGGTATGCGCCTTGGTGGACCAGGTGGCACCACATCGAATGATCAGGAGCTTGTTCCTCCCAGCTGTTGGTGTCAATGCCTCTGTGCTTGAGGGCAACCTTGAGTGTATTTTTGTATCATTTCCTTTGGCTGCCATTTGAGCATTGGCCAATTGAGAGCTGGTAAAAGAGAATCCAGTGAGGGAGGCGGTTCTTGGACATCTGGATTTAGTGTCCTGTACATTGGAGTTGATTTCTCAAGAGCAAGGCTTTGATGCTGGTGGATGCAGCTTCATAGAGGATGCTTGCTCTGGTCCAGCAGTCCTCCCATTTGATACTCAGGATTCAACGCAAGCAGTGCTGGAGAAAGCTCTCGAGGGTGTTAATGTGGCGTCGGTAGACAGTCCAGGTTTCACTGCAGTAGAGGAGGGTGGTCAGTATGACAGCCTTATAAACTAGGACATTCATTGACTTCTGAAGGTCTTTATTTTCGAAAACACATGGTTGCAGCTTGAAGAAGGCGGCACAGGTGCAGTTGACTTGGTGCTGGACTTATTTATCATTGAGAGAGGTGTCTGCTGAGATACAGAAAGTGCTGCATGTACTCCAGAGCCTCCCTATCTATGTAGATAGTGGGAGGGACATTCATCTGTCCTGGGGAGGGTTGGTGGAGAACCTTTGTCTTGGCAATGTTCAAGGACAGGCCAAGTTTCTTATATGAAGTGTTGATGAGATCTAAGGTGGCTTGCACATCCTGTGCAGAGTGAGCACAGCAATCATCTGCAAACTGAAGGTTGTGGAAGTCCTTGGTGGCGAGTTTCTTTTTTGCCCAGAAGCACCCAAGATTGAAAAGTTTCCCATCTAGTCGATACTGGATACTGATCATCTTGGTTGAAGTGGATGATGATGGTCAGGTAGATGGTGAACAGGGTGGGGGCAATAATACAACATTTGTTAGACCCCAGTCCGGGTGCAGAAGGCATTGGTTTCAGATCTACCACTCAGGACAGTGGCGGTCATATCAACATGCAGGAGCCTCAGCATGGTGACAAACTTCAGCGGTCAGCCAAGGCATTGGAGGATGGTCCACAGAGTTTCATTATTTAAGGAATCGAATGCCTTAGTCAGGTCAATGAAGGCAAGGAACAGTTCCTGATTTTGCTCCCGACATTTTTCTTGGATCTGCCTGGCAATGAAAACCATGTCTGCAGTGCCCCAGGATGGTCAGAAACTGCACTGGGTTTGCAGAAGGATCTCCTTGGGGATGAGACAAAGGTAGTTCAAGAGAATGTGGGCCAGGATCTTACCCACAATGAACAGGAGGGAAATCCCTCTGTAGTTCCTACAGTCAGATTTGTCCCCCTTCTTGTAGATGGTAACAACCAATATTTTAATACACACATGGACACTTTTTAAAATGTATTTTACCCTTCACAGCCTCACGTTTTCTCAAAAATGTAGATTCTGTAGGCTATAGTTTAATGTTTTCCAGCAATCAAATGTACCTGTTGAAAGTCTTGTTATCCTGATATGACTTGTCTCTTTTGTGTTGGATAATTTAAGTCAGCATGGCTTAGAAGTATGTGTGTTAACAACACATTACTGCACGTTGTTGGTGTGCAAGGTAGCACTACCATCTACCTAGAGTCAGTGGGTTTCCATCTTTAGCCTTAACTAAATTTAGCCAGGGTTCATGGTGGGGGGAGGCCTGGGAGGGGCTAAGCCCCCCCATAAGAGATGAGAGCCCCCCAGCCCATCCCATGCCTTTCTAAGCAGCTCAGTCACCTGTGGCACTGGCGGAAGCTCCTTCTGGCTTCCAGCTACCACTGTCGCAGACATCCCCACCGCTCAAGAGAAGGAGTGCAATTCAAACCCCGAATGTAGTGCTTGTGAAGGATTCTGGCTGGACAGCCCTGTACACTGAAGCCCTCTCTTCACAGGACAGGAGCAACATGAAGTTTTCCAAAACAACTCAAATAGAGCATCTCAAATATTACTTGGGTGAAACACTAATTTCTTGGTAGATTTAATTAACTCAGCTGTACCACCAGCACCAGCACCACCACAGTTATATTGTATGTATGCCTTCAACCTTCATCTGCATTCACTTCTTTGCCTTTCCACTAAGGCTGCTACTTAGTGAAATCCAGTTGGATAAACAGTGAAAAGTGTTATTTAAGAAATTTGAATGGATTTTCACTAATACATTTTCACTCGCATTCATGTCTCTGTGTGTAGAAAGTGAAATAATGTTCTCAGTGAACAACTTTCCTGACTGGAATAGTTTATTTTGAGCAAACACTGAAGACTTGAGAAAGAGATTAGACTTTTTATTTTTAGCCTTAGTTCTACCAGAAACCTGATTCCAATTTACAATTTCCAGCTAATCAATTCCCCTGTCACTTTGGTTTCTATTCAAAGCAGTTTGAATTGTAACTGCAAAGTATCCAAAACAAAACTCATGGGAAATTATTTGCTGGCATTCCGATCTGAAATTTCATCACATAAAACAATATTGAATAATGAACAAATTTTGTGGAAATCACGAACTATTTGCAGACAATTCACACAAGGAAATACACATTATATTCAATGAATACATTTGTTATTGTTAATAGTTCACTCGGCTCTACTGCTAATTACCTCATAATGAAAGTAGGATAAAACTACTTTGCTTTTGCTACATGTACAAGGTCAGTTACTATGGACTGATTGACACATTAAGTTCATACCTAGATTCCCTTATGGTAATTTGTTTGTGTCCCATGCCCCAAGTCATTAAAGGGCTTGATCAGATGCTTCACATTTGAATGGCTCCATCATGCATGCATCCCATGGCTTGTATGCCCACATTTTATTACTGAGTGCAAACCATGTAGTCCCATGGAAAGCTCTATACTTTATTTCTTTTGATACATTTTCCTTAAGTGTTTGAGATGTGATGCTCATTTTTTCTCCTGTCACATGATCCACATCAAGCTATTATGCAGAATGCTTGGGGGACATCTCCAACCCTGGCATCTTCTCTGACTCTCCAGAGTTCAAGATCATTTTTTACTTCGTTGTCCCTTCCATTCTGGAATATTGTTCCATGTCCTCTCTTCTAGCATCCTCAAAAAGCTCTTCAGATGTTCCACTGTTTAGAACTGGTACAATTTCTGTGTATTGCATCACACCAAAGCTAACTTCAACCACTACCAAACACAGATATAGAAACCCTAATAAGTATTTTTTGAATCTCAGCAGCTACCAATATGGTTTCAGGATCATAAAAGGATAAGTTGTAACCGGATATCTTTGAATTGCATGCTGTTTCTGAATGGAGTAGGCAATAGATTTCTTTGATGCAAAAGGGAGGTATGAAAAACATGTCTGCTAGTGTCTTGTCACACATTGCACTTAGGATTTGGGTTTTTTGGAGATTATAGTAAGCATTACAAGTTGGAAAGTTTTTTGAGCAGTTGCCTGGTAATGCTTACTACTATCCAAGTCAGGGCAATTGAATACTGGTGTGCTGCAGGGCCTGGGACTGACAAAAGCTGTTTGTTGGTGCTAAACTATCCCCCTACCCACCAATGCACTTGAACTGTAACATAACCCCCCCAGTTTCTTTTTTCTTTCTTTCTTTCTAAAGATGTAAATAGTCCTAATGTTTGTTGTGTTTTTGGTGTGTGTGTGTGTGTGTTGTTTTGTTTAGTCTAGAGTGTACGGGCAGGCCTTGCAGGCCATGAGCCCAGGCCTTGTCCATGAGGCCCAGATATCCGGGCGTACCTGTACATGCTCTTTACTGACTCCAAGTTATCACCCTCCCGGGAATAAATGTCTCTTAAAAGTCAAAGTCTTTCTTTCTTTCTTTCAAGATGGCCGCCGACAGGTGAAGCCCTTCTGAGCTCCTGCAGCTCGGGTGCCTTTTGTGCGTTCCCTGCACTCCATGCCCCCCTTTTCCTGTCCCCACCCCCCCAAAAACCTTGCCT
>NW_005842012.1:1148944-1149507 GCF_000455745.1 Alligator sinensis | reverse complement strand
GTCACCCTGCTGCCCAAGAAGGGGGACCTCGGCTGCCTGAAGAACTGGCGGCCCGTCTCCCCCCTGTGCGCCGACTACAAGATCCTAGCCAAGGTGCTGGCGAACCGTCTCCGCACGGTCATGGCCTCTGTCATCGGGCGCAAGCAGAGCTACTGCGTGCCGGTCAGGACCATCCAGGACAACTTGTTCCTGCTGTGTGACCTGCTCACAGCCGCGGAGGTTTTTGGCCTGGATGTTGGCGTGCTCTCCCTGGACCAGGAGAAGGCCTTCGACCGTGTCAACCACAGGTACCTGCTCGGCACCCTCGAGGCCTTCGGCTTCGGGCCGCTCTTCACCGCGGCGCTCCGGGTCCTGTACCACGACGCCTCCGGCCTGCTCAAGATGAACGGCGCACTGTGCTCCCCGTTCCCCGTGCGTCGCGGCATACGCCAGGGCTGCCCCCTGTCGGGCATGCTGTATGCCCTGGCCGTTGAACCGCTGCTGCACGCTCTGCTACGTCGCCTGACCGGCCTCGCCCTGCCACCGGCGCCGGGCCCCGCCACCGGCCCCCCGCTCTGGCTGGC
>NW_005842012.1:1145729-1146747 GCF_000455745.1 Alligator sinensis | reverse complement strand
TATATATATATGCATTCCCTCCCCTCCCCCAACTATTTCTGACTTTTCCTGTCCCTCTCTATTCCCTATAGATGATTATAAGTAAGCTAAGATATAGGATATGTTTAACATTTTATTTTGGGTAGTTTTATTTTTCTCTCCCCTCTTTGCAAATAAGTTCCCTGCTATTTTGATATTGATAACCCACTGTTTTATAAGTGATAATTATTATGTTTGTACTGCTTTTATATTGTGTGATTACTGTTTTAGGCCTATATATGTAAGTTAGCGTAAGTCACATCAAGTTTCCATTTTGTATGTCAAGCCTCCATCTTGTGTCCTCTGCCCGGGCATCCACTGTGTTGCGACTATGATTCATATACCCCTCCCATGTAAATTGGTTCCCAGATGAGTGAGAGTGATTGGGAATGATTGAAATACAATGGTAGCAGACCTCTACTGAATGGACTGTAACGACCAGGCCATCACCTCGCATTGATTCATCCAGGAACCATGGACCTCACCCAGGAAGAGAGACAAGAACCCAGCATTTCAAAGACAAAAGACCCTGGAGAACCAGCAACTCTACCATTGTACCCCACCATTACAGACACCCGAAACTGCACATCCCTGCATGCAGCACACATGCTCAGTACACCAGGGGCTGACCCTTGCCTGGGCATGCCTCCTGTCACTAGGGTCACACAAGGTCTGCCCCTATAAAAAGGGGCAGTGAAGACAGACCCAGTGGGAATGCCATTTCTATCTGAACCAGACCAGCTCCACGTCACGCTGCCTATCCACCACAAAGGCCCTGCCAGCAATACCGCCCCTCTGGACAATACCGAGCTGAAGGAGACCCCAACTGGCCATCGAAGACAAACTTCCAGCCTGGGATAGGTAAGTATCACCTGCACATTTCCTCCTCCAATTTGGACTCTCTCATTCTCTCCTTCTGAACTTCAGCCCCTGCACCAAGCCTCTTTAACCCCTGCTGCCACTGCATGTGTGTGTGTGTGTGTGTGTGTGTGTGTGTGTT
>NW_005842012.1:1132582-1145487 GCF_000455745.1 Alligator sinensis | reverse complement strand
CCTTTCCTCCTGTCCACTGCCTTCTTCTCATGTCTTTCTGCAGCCCTTCCCACCATTTCTGCTGCTTCTAGCCTCCCGTTTCTGCTGTCCACCGTCTCCTTCCTGTGTCTTTCTGCAGCTCTTCCTGCCACTTTTAGCCTCTCAGCCGTGCTCATTTCTGCTTCCTCCTGTCTCTCTCTCTCCTCCTTCTGTTCCCAAACTTTCCTGCCCCTTTCCCCCCTTTCCTCTGTGTTCTCCAGCTTTCCCCCATCCCCTCTCTAGCCACCCCTTCTCCCCCACAGTCCTCTGGCCTGCCACCAACTTCCCTGCAGGTTTCCTGGCAGCTGGAGTCCTTCTCCAGCTCCCAGCACTGGCAGCCCCTCCCCTGGTTCCCGGAGCCAGCCCCCAGTTTCCTCCACACCCTCCTTAGCTCCCCTGCAACCTCTGTCCCAGTTTCCCTCTCCCCGCTTACCTTTTGGCTCCCCTGTAGCTCCGGCTTTGGTCCCAGCCTCTATGCCAGCTTCTCTCTGGCATTACTCCCCTGTTCTGCAGGGTTTGGGCATTGTCCTTTAATCAATTAAGGTCAATTAACCTCCCTGGCAGTCCCTCTCCAGCACCCCTGGTTCCTGGAGCCAGCCCCAGTTTCCTCTGCACCCTCTCTAGCTCTCCTGCACCCTCTGTTCCAGTTTCCCTCTCCTCACTTACCTTTTGGCTCCCCTGTAGCTCCAGCTTTGGTCCCAGGCTCTGTGCCGGCTTCTCTCTGGCATCACTCCCCTGTTCTGCAGGCTTTGGGCATTGCCCTTTAATCAATTAAGGTCAATTAACCTAAAGTAATCCCCAAGCCTCAGTTCTTCAGCTCAGCTCTCTCTAGTCTACTGGTTCTAAACCCAGTCCCAGTAACTTTCACTCCCTACACTTCCATTTCCTTACCTTAACTTTTCCCCAGGTATCCCAAGTACACCAAGCACATACATATGTACAGATCACAACACCCAAGTTAGGAACTCACATGTGTATACGAATTAGTGATCTGTGTATGTGTATTGGGTGTACAGGTATTGGTAATTGATTCTGGTCTAATTTATTTTGGTCTATTTAGTGTGTGTAGGTGCCTGAATTGGTGATAGACTTGCATTTGCCCAGGCTGGTAGTTTTGGATGTGTATGTGCCTGGATTGGTAGTGTGTGTGTGCATGCCTGGTGGGGGTGCATGCACCTAGAGTGTGTATATGCACCTAGTGTGTGTGTATGCACCTAATTGATGTTTGAGTGTGTGCATGTGCAATTGTATACCACCCCCTCCTGTCTAACAGCACAATATTGAGATCCTGAAGGTTGGCCTGGCCCCGCAGGGCAACAGAACAAACAATATCCCACTATCAACACTGCATTGGTCTCTTGATCATATCGCCTCTGTGGAACATTTGGATGTAAGATCAAGATGTGTTAAGTAATACTATCTGAAAATACTCTTGTCTGGAAAAGTCCTAACTGCTATGCCACAATGGTACTTCTCACTTTTTACTGCTCAAATACTCCAACACTAGCATTTTAAGTACAGTTAACACATGCTAAGCATAACATGTCACGAGACCTTTGGGTTGGCAATTGATTCTTACTAATAACACTGACTGCTCTTGTGAAGATAGTAAAATGTTTCTTATTTGTAGATGTTAGACAGTGGGCAGGAGGGGCAACTCTCATTTACTGAATTCCCCCTTCTCCTCTCATTTGACACCTCTGTAACAGGCCACCCCCATCTGTAGCAGGTAGGCCCGCCCTCTCAGTGAGACAATGACATGTCTATACAGGGTTCCTTACATGCAGAAGGGCTGCCACAAGATTGTACCCTGTGCAAAAACCTCTCTATTACTCTGGTTACAGTGTCTCAGTATTTACGTGGGTGTTACCCTTGACAACCACATTTTAAGAACACTTGTCCTCCAGGCTTGGCAGTTATAGCATACGAGATGAAGCTCCCTGTGCAGACGTAACCCATATGAGTAGAGATAGATAGGAGAGGATTTTGCCAGTGAGAACCATCTCTACAGCATATGGTAAAGACTTAAAGGGTGAGCAAGTCACCAGTCTGGAAATTAAATTCAGTGATCAAATAGAAAAATTGACCATTTAGGCAGACAGTAGAGCTAGGTCAAAAAGCATGAGGCTGAACTGATCTAAGTCAGTGGTTCTCAACCTTTGGTACCTTACGTACCCCCTACCAAATGACAAAGCAAAAGCAAAACCGGAAGTCCCACCGTGGCACTTCTGGTTTTGCTGCCATGAGCCAAGTCCCACTTTTTCCACTGTGGCAAAGCAGCCTGCGAGGGTCCTCCCTCCTCATCCCCCAGCACACTGATGCTGGGGAGTGACAGCCCCGGTGCACGGGACACAGCAGGAGGGGTGAGCTGAACTTCTGTTCTATTACAGGTATAGACCAGTTTTGCATACCAAACTTCTGTTCTGCTATGGGTAAGTGACTGGTTTCTGATCGCTTATACCAGTAAAGGTGTCATGTCTGTACCTGTCTTAAATTTATTCCTTATAGCATTTAGCAAAGGTAACTGCATAGACATGCCACAAGGAAACTTATTTTAGCTATTTAAGGTGTCTTTTTCATTTTGCACCAGGCAAAGTCCTAGACAAGGCTCGCTCTCCAGTAGCTTGGCAGTAAAACCATGCAAAGACACTTACCTATGTCAGGCAATTAACAATTTAGGTCAAACTAGATATAAGATAACTTTGCACTCTTCATACCATCACAAGACAGTATCATAACAAAGCAGTATAACACTGCAGTAGAAAGTTTGGCATTGCATTCCTAGTATCAGGATTGATTTACAGCAGTCTCCAAAGGTCACAATGAACTCCAGCAGAAATCATGTAGTAATGAGCAATAAACACAACTCCTATACTATTGAGTGCCCTAGGTTATACAATACATAGTAGATGGGTATATGTGGTTTAGTTTTTCTTGACATTTCTTTAGAAATAAAATGAAGTCATAAAAATGTATCTCTGGGCTTGCACATGGAACATGGAAGAAGATAGGCTTAATAATTAAAATCCAGCCCTTCAAGCAGTGCAACTCCAAACACCATTTACTTTCTCTCACACATTCTTCATAGATTTCATAGACATTAGGGCAGGAAGGGACCTCATGATATCATTGGGCCCATCCTCTTGCCCAAAGGGCAGAAAGTCAGCTGGAGTCAGATGAGCTCAGCAAGATAATCATTCAAACGCTTCTTGAACATGTCCAGAGTAGGTGCTTGCACCACTTCTGGAGGGAATCTATTCCAGACTCTGGATACTTGGACAGTAAAAAAGTTTTTCCTTATGTCCAATTTAAAACGGTCTTCCAGCAGTTTGTTACCATTGGACCTTGTCTTCTCTTGGGGTGCCCTGGTGAACAGATGTTCTCCCAGATCCTGATGCACACCCTGATATACTTATAGGCTGCCACCAAGTCACCCTTGAGTTTATGCTTTCCCAAGCTGAAGAGTCCCATGCTTCTCAGCCTCTCCTGATAAGGCCTGCTCTCTTGACCTCTGATCTTGCATGTGGCTCTCCTCTAGACTTTCTCAAGCTTCCCTTCAATCCTCAGGTCACTCACTAGGTCACTCACTTTGACCAGAACCAGATCTAGCAGCGCCTCACCCCTTGTCAGCCCATGGACTTCCTGAGTCAGATAGAGATTGTCAATGCAGGTGAGGAAGTTGTGCAACCAATCAGATTGAGTTGAATGCTCTTCTCATGAGATGTCAGGGTGGTTGAAATCACCCATGACAACCATGCACCAAGAGCATGCAGCCTCTGTTAGTTTCCTAGAGAATTCGTGGCTGAGCTAGTCCTCCTGGTTAGGAGGTCTGTAATAGAGTCCTATGGTAATATCCCCTCCACCACATTCTCCTTGTATTCTAACCCAGAGGGTTTCCAGTTGTCCTCCTTGCATGCCAATGTCAGCTAGTAGGGAAGCGTACTGCTCCTTGACATAGAGAGCTACACACCCACCCTTCCTCCCAACACAGTCCCTCCTGTACAAGTTATAGCCATCTATACCTGTGGTCCAGTTGTAGGTGGAGTCCCACCAGGTCTCCGCTATCCCCATGGGATTATAATTGTTATTGCTTAGCAGAAGGGTCAGTTCCTCCTGTTTGTTCCCCGTGCTCCTGGCATTTGTTTTCAGGCAGCTAAGCCTGCCATCAGAAGTCCTAGGCTTCTTTGTGCATTTGGGAGAGTCCTATCCTTGGGCTGGGGTTGGAGTAAGTTCAATTGTATTTCCTGACCTGCTGATTATGTGTTTTTTCCTGGGCTTGCTCTGATGGTTGTCCACCCATCTGCCAGCAATCTTAGTTTAAAGCTCTGTCAATCAGGTCAGCCAATCCAGTCAAAAAAGTCTTCTTTCCTGCTGGAGTGAAATGAAGGCCATCTCTTTCCAACAAAGCGCTGCCTCTGTCTCCGAGGTGTGGACTGTGATTGAAGCCAAAGACTTTTCAGTGGCACCAATGCCTCATATACCTTCTGTTTAATTCATCGATACATCTCTCTCTCCTGTACCCGTGACCTATGACCCATAGCTGGGAGGATCAAGGAGAAACCCATCTGTACCCCCAACCCTTTGAGCCCAGCCCTCAGAGCCCTGGAGTCACTCATGACCCAGCTGGGATTGCTCCAAGCTGTGTTGTTTGTGCCCACGTGGATGAGGAGCATGGGGTTGTGGTTGGGGGGTTGAACAAGTGTGGGGATGCTCTCGGTTACATCCCGGATACAGGCCCCTGGGAGGCAGCAGACCTCACAGGCCATGGGGTCAGGGCAGCAGATTAGTCTGCCTGTCCCCCTTAAGAAGGTGCTGGAGTTAGCAACTCTGCTGGCTCTGCTGTTGTTGGAAGGAGTTTGTATCTGTTGTGAAGTTCCAGGGGTGTGGAGACCCTGGCGCAGGGTTCATTGGGACCAGAGACTACCTTTGTCCAAGCAACCACCGGCTAGACTTCATGGGGGCTCCTCTTGTCCACCCTCATCCTGCTAGCCTTCCTTGCTCTTCCCTCATTCTTCAGGCAAAGAGCCTGGTGGTAGGCATAGATTTCCTCTTCTATTTGAGAAAAAAAGCTAGAAGAGGTATTTTAGCTAGCTGTCTTAGATATTTATTAAAAAATCCTGCACTACACAAAAAAATTCTTGCCACCTATGTTAGAAAAAGACCATTTAACAGCTACTTTGTAAATTTCCTATCAGTTTGTCTCATTTTGATCCTTGCAAACATCATACTGAATCCTGACATTCACTACATTCCACTGCAGCTATTATAAATACTTCACCAACATCAATACTTCAAATGGTCACATTGTCTATACTTCGAACCAAAGTTAATGTTTTCACTTGTAACTGCTTTCTGAAACCTTTTCCCATTATTCCTCTCTGGACTTTTCTGACTTCATGGAATTAGCTAATCACACTTTCAAAATTCAGATTAAGAAAGTAGGTTTGTAGTTACATTTTCAAGAACATATGCTTGACTTAAAGGGAAACAGAAACCTTTTCTCATCTACCTTTCTGATGTTTTCTTAATTCCTGACCCAAGCTGGACAACATTTTTCCTTTCTACTTTATTTCTTGTCTTTTCATTGTTTGGTGTAAGAAAGCACAAATCTATTTTATATATATATCTATACACCCCCCCCCCCCCCCCCCGCAAGAGTATATATGCTATATATTTTATCTCAAGTGTTCCAGGACTAAATCTATTCCCTGCTGTGTGCTGCTGACTTAACCTCTTTGTATTAATCTATAAAATAGTGCTAGCAATAGTTTCAGATCTCATGCAATCCAAACTGATAGCTTTTTGTCTCCCCCTCCACTCAACTGGATCACTCAACATGTTTACACGACTCCGATTACATTTAGCTCCAACAAGAGGGGATAATGCTGCCAGATCTAGAAGTCCCAATCTCCCCAACTACAGATGAAGTGGTCAGGTGTGTCATATACAGGAGTGTTAGGAGGCTAAACTAAAATGCATTGAGATCCTCAAATGAAAGTACAAGAAAACTTTAAAGAAGTGAATATACTGAATTGCATCTATCACTTCAAATACTCCTGCCTCTGAGTTGAGTTTTCCTTAATTACTGTGTCACTTAAAGCATATTTTTCAAAGTTAAAAATAGTAACATCCAAGAACCTTCTGATCAGGTCACACATAAGGAACAGAATCTGAAAATGCAAGAACTGTTATTGCAACTAAGTGTCATTGCATTTAATATGTTATGAATTCACAGGAGATTGTGTACCTTTAGTCAGGCCATATTTTTTTCCAAAGTTCTTCCATCTTAACACTGTTTCTAAGACTTTTTTTGCTAAGGTGTAACTGTGGTTCTTTTTAATATTTAACATCCCCAGAGCTGGTTTCAAATAATGAAAATTTGTTACCTAAATTCTTTATGGAATCTCTACTTTACTGTGATATTTTGTCAGAGCATCCTTTGATATCCATCTCTGTTTCTGTTCAAAAGTGTTTTTTTCTTGCAGTAATTTTTGACTTTCCAGGTATTCTGGATTAACTTTTAGTTTAGAAGTAACTCTGGCTCCTCAAGGAACATGGTAGTTTTAGTATCAGCCACATTTCTGAAGCAACACTGAAGAAAAGGAAAAAAAAACAGTCTTTGGACATTGTCTTCCCACTTGACTGTTCTACTTCATCTCATCTGCACACAAAGTTCGCAAAGACCAATATATACATCTCAGCATAGACTGGCAATAGTATGGCAAAAAAATAGTCTTGATATCTTGCGGACTCCACTAAGAGAGCACTACTATTTACATAATATGTTGCTGTTCTCTCTGGTAGAGCTAGTGTGGGTATTGGAAGCAATAAAGTTTCATTAGGAGGGCAAGTCAATTTGAGTCAGGTGCTGTTCAGATGCATTGTGCACTGCATTACTGTAGCGCTTTATTAGACCAAGTACACAGACTTCAGCGTATGTCTTGCAAGTCTGTCAGACTTGAAAATCTAAGGAAGTTTGCTCCAGGTTAAGATCAGGATAGGAAAAATTCACCAAAACTCAAGGCAATACAAGAAATGGTACCAAAGTCTCTTTTAGTAAAAAAACTCCTTAACTTTTTAAGAGAGTCATTTTGTGATTTAGTATTTGTATTATAGAAATGCCTAGAGGTGCCAGTTAAGGGCAGGGCCTCATTTTTACCGGGTAATTTATATGCACATGGTAAGAGACTGCTAGTGCCTTGAAGAATGACCAACACAGTGAAAAGGTGGAAGGAAAACAGTACTTATTACCATCTTATTTCAGAACAGAGGGACCAGACAAACAACATGGCAAAACAGAACTCTGATTTCTGGAGTCCCAAGTCCAGTGCCCAAACCACTAGGTCATCCTTCATATCACTGCACTTTTGAAAGATGAAACAAATTAGATAGGGATGCTTCCTTAACTCTCCTATTGCACATAGGCAAAGTATTAGAAAAATCTCAATTTGAATCATTACATCCTTTTTTCATGAGCACCTAATATAATTTCAACCAGATGGAATATTCTTTATTATACCTTACTCTAATGGGTAGGGAAGGAGATTTGGAAAGGCAGAAAGTGGGTTTTATTTATTTATTTTTTACCAATAAAAATAATTTGAAAAAGTTTAAGGCAAGTTTCAAGTGTGCCTTTGAAACTTCTTCCCTGTATGAGCCATACAGATAAATACTGAATTCTGCACTAAAGAACCGTATTTCTGAAGTTGGTGAACACCAAGATAATAGCATTAACCCAGGGGCAGGCAGTTATTTCAGCTGGAGGGCTGCTCAGTGAGTTTTGGTGAGCTGTGAAGGGCCACAAGGATAGCCCCGCCCCTTGATGGGTGCCCCGTCCCCTGGTTGCTGTCTTGGGACCAGAAGTCCCGCCCCTAGCCCCTGACCTTTGCCACTGGAAGTCTCTCCCTTTGCCCATGGAATTACTCCTCCCTTTTGGGAATGAAGGTGCTGCCATCTTGAAACCAGAAATAAACAAATCGCATACTAAAAATATCAATCAACTATTATAGCTTATTTTAATTTTATTTAAAAAAAATTGTCCTGATTTATGTATATTTGCATGGTCTATCTAGAGGTGATTGCATAATAGCCCAAAATACAGTCTTACTCTTCTATATTATGTGGGATGGGGTAAGGGAGTCTATGGGGGGGTGGTTTGGGGAGTGTGTATGTGTGCGCGCACGCGTGTGTGTGTGTGTGTGTGTGTGTGTGTGTGTGTGTGTAATATGTGGTTGGGGTGGAGGCTTATGGTGGGGGAGTGGGAGTGTGTTGGGGCTGTGGGAGGTTGTGGGTATGATGTGGGGTGGGGAGTGTGAGAAGATGGGTGTGTGGGAAGAGGGGTGTGCTCATTGAGATAGTCCCTCAGAGTTCCTGCACTGTGCCAGTCCTTGGATCTCCACATGGTGGCAGCAAGTGGGGCCAGCACCATCCATCCCCACAGTGCACAGCTCCCTGCACTCTTAACTCAGTTCCTGGCCACAGGTGGCAGCAGCGTGCAGGGCCAGCCCCACCTGGACCAACAGCACTCCCACCCATGTCCCCAGCCATATATGGTGCCAGGGTTCAGGGCCAGCTCCACCTGGTCCCATAACATAGCTCCTGCATTACCACCGCAGTCTCCAGCTCCACGTGGTGGCAGGATGTGGGAGCATCCCCACCTAGCTCCATAATATGCATCTCCTGCCCGAGTCCCTGGCCAAAAGGGGTGGCAGTGTGCAGGGCCAGCCCCACCCAGCCCCATAGTGTATGGCTCCCAGTGTTCCTGCCCCTTTCCCCCAGTGGGAATCCCTGGCCCTGGCCCAGTGGGGCCCTTACCTAAATTCTCACACTTGCCAGCAGGCAGGAAAGCTGGAAACAGCTCCAGGGTTGCCAGAAAAAGCCTCTGCCAGGCAGAGGATTGTCTCTAGCACCTTCTAGCTTGGGGCTAGGGTGGTTCAGGTCAGCCCAGGCTGGGGTTGGGGGTTGGTTGCTTAGCAACCAGAGCCACATCTCTTGCAGGGACATATTGGTTTGTACAGAGGCAGCAAGGGCCCAGGTTTACAGAGGGCTTATGGAGGGCCTCCCATGGGCCAGATGGAATTGCTTGGCAGGCTGGATCCAGTCCATGGGTCAAATTTTGCCTGCCCCTGCATTAACCACACCTTTGCTCCCTTTTGACTGCATCCACCTCCTGCCGCTAACCTTAGGAAATTCTACTCTGAGAATCTTCCAGTGATTAGATCAAGATCCAAATACTATCAGGTGAAAAGAGATGTGTCAGGATGAATGCCAAATAATTATACCTAATAAATAATAATTAAAACACAATGCAGAGAAATAAGAGATAGGGACAAAATCATAATTGCCTCTCAAAGTCAAATCAGGGGGATGTGACTTATCATTTCAGTATGATGACCTGAGGGAAACAAATATTAATCACACTTATTAATAAAATAGGCCATAGTTATTAAGGCAAGGCAGAGTGAAGGGGGAACCTAAAAAAACCTAAAAAAACACCAAAGACTCAAACAATTAGCAAAAGACATTGTGACTGAAATAACTTATGTGCTGCTGAAGAACCACTTCAAAAAAGAGACGATGGGTTTAAAAATGGCTCTGATCAACAATGAGACCAGAGCACATGATTTCAAAATTAGTAGAGTTCTGTCTTAATTCTTGGATGGACAAAGAATAACATTTAAGGATCAGCAAATCTTGACTGCTGTGATAATTAAAAACAGTGTATAAATAGTCTAATGTAACAAAGTCCTATGAAGAAAAAGGTAAATGTGCTGAGGCCTCTACCATTCATTATATTTATATATTACCCTTGTTAAATGCACACTTGCAAAATAATTTTCTTGCTAAAAAAAATGTCCATCTGGCTATTAAAAAGAGTCAACCAGCTAGAAAGTTAGTGCTTAAAAATGTGCAACAGTCTGTAGTTGGTTTCTACCCAGCTTTAATTTGAATGAATGGCAGGTCCTTGAGAAAGTTGCTTAGAAATAGTAATTCAAGAAATTTTTCCTACACTGTAAAATTAATAAATAAATAAAAATAGCAAGTCCAAGTTAAATCCTTGATTTTCTTTTAACAAATGGTAGTTTGTTTGCTTTCCAGAAGTACATGGTCTAAACAAATTGATGTTACATGGGTAACTGTTGATATCTTCAAATGCAATAGTACTTCAGTTACAACAGCATTTTAATAGCTCATTTGATATAATTCTATTTCTACTAGTAATTTTAATCTATTGGTAGTGCTTTACATGTTTTTCTCTAGAAAGCCTAGTCATGTCTTGTGAACTGGAAGCTTGCTTTCTCTTGATGCTGTATTGACATTTCATATATTCTTTCTTTCTTCTTTCTCCTTAGCTGTCTTGTCAAAATATGTAGAATGAACTACTGAAGATGGAAGTGGAGGGAGAGACAAAATTACAGTTATTTTTTCATTTCAGAAGGTGTTTATAACTTTTCCTTTTCCATAACTTCATGGAAGTTCTATCCTGCCTGGATTGATTCAGAATAGTCTGTTGTGACCCTTTCATTGGTTCAGCTCTTTAATAGGTTGGTTTTAGTAAAATCTTTGGTTCGTGACTGTATGGACTATTTAATACAAATAAGGATACTTTGAATTGCCTTTGGTTTTGTGACAGGAAATTCTCAGAACATTTTTAGAGATTTTCTTTCATTACATTCACTCTCTCAGATATCCCTTAGTGTCACGTGAGTTGATAGGGTTATTGGTTGTAGTCCTGTTGGTCTGAGGACATAGGCAGACAAGGTTCTTTCGTTAAGCATGATATCTTTAATTAGACCAACTAAATAGTTGGAAAAATTGTTCTTTGCAAGCTTTCGGGTACAAACACCCTTCTTCAAGAGTCCTTCTTCAAGATATATCAGGAGTCTGCTGGTGAGTTGTGCACTCTTCTGGGTAGAAAAGAAACCAAAATGCAGGTTTGTGAAAATGAAAATGCCTAGCAGCGAGGATCAGAGGGATTAGGAGATAATAGGTGTGAGACAGGAATGGGGGGAGGGCAGGAAGGGGGAGTGTTGAACTGGTGACAGAAGAATGTAGCTTGTGAAATGCAAACAAGTTACCTGGGGTTATTAGATGTTAGGCAGGTTATAATGTGCCATAAATCCGATGTCTATATTTAGCCCATGATTTTTTGTATCCAGTATGCTGATGAAGTGAAGTTCGTAGGCTTGTCTACAGAAGGAGTTTTGTAAATTTCCTTTGAGGATTAGAATTGAGAGACTGGAGAGGGAGTGGTTGTCTTGTAAGACGTGTGCACGCACAGGTAATTGGGTATTTTTGTCTTTGATAGATTTTCAGTGTATGTTCATTCTGGTATGCAGTTGGTGTTGGTTTCTCCTACATATTTTGTATCCAGGCATTTAGGATGGATAGATAGTGTGTGTGCGCATATATTATATTGATTGATATATTGATTGTAATATATATTATAAATATATGTAAAACACACATACATAGATACAATTTTTATTATTATTTAAAATCACACATTACACACACATTATCATGATATTATCATCATTATACCTGAGTTGACACTCAAATGGGTCCAAAAAAACCTTTGATATGTTTAAGCTTTAAAAAAAATAATCTGTGTTCATAAATTTAAATAGCCATTAAAGTAGTCACTGTCCTCTTCTTAACAACCTTTGAGGAGATGGCTCTTGTCTTTCTGAGATCAGTAAAGAAGTAGCTTATACATGGCCACGTAATTCATTTGTCAATGCATATCAGTATGTCTAAACATAAATGGCTTCTTATAATAGGAACCTAGATACATTTTCTGTATTTTATATGAACCATTTCATTATTGATATCTCAAAGTTTTGTATAAGGCTTGTATAAACACACACATCAGTATTTGTAATTACACATCAGACAAGGCTTATCATCACAGACATTTAGAAAACAGCCATGAGCTACACAAAAGTAGCCAACTGCTCCTATAGAAGATTTGTCAACACCCATGACTCATTTTAAGTTTAGAGATTTTAATATGATAGAAGAAAATAAACCTTCAAAAAGAATTCCTTTAGTACCTTTCAAATATGTTTAGACTATTTAAGAAGTTAAATATTTATCATATTAAGTGACTTCAGTAATAGATCCCTACATTCCTTTCTGTCCATAGAAAAAAAAAGTACATTCTGTAAGTGGGATTTATTCTCTAAGAACTTAAGTGGCTCTGCCAGCCCAGAAGCAAACATGGGGAGAAGAAAGATGCCTACTGCTGCAGCTGTCTCCAGCTTAGCCTGGCTCTACCCTTAGCAGTCCTGTCTGGAGTGGAGCAGGAGTGACTAGGACAATAGTCCTGAATGGCGAGTTCCTCTAACTCGGGCAGGCAAAATGCGGCTCATGGGCCAGACGCGGTTCGCCAGGCCATTCTATCCGGCCTGCTGGGCCCCTAAAAAAATTAGAAAATTAATATTTATCTGCCCCTGGCTGCCTGTCATGTGGCCCTCGATGGCTTGCCAAAACTCAGTAAGTGGCCCTCCGCCCGAAATAATTGCCCATCCCTGCTCTAACTGCACCTAGAGATGCAAATAGAGAGACAAAAGAGGGGAGATAAGGGGAAGGGCCGTTGAGCATGGTGGGGAGGGGAGGGAAGGGAGGCTGGGAGCAGGGGTGTAGGTAACTTGCAGTACTAGTCACTAATTTTTGCATATCTCCCACTCCCCTTTTTTAAATCATTTTTTAACTATGCCACTGTGGTAGAGTTACTGCTTGCAGTTTCCTGATTGCAAGTAAGGGCTTGTATTAAAAAATAAATAAGTAGCCAAAGTTCCAATAATGAATACTTACATATGTTTTGGGGCAAAAAATGTAACAGAAAACAATATACAAGTTATAAATAGTGTGTTTCAGAGTCA
>NW_005842012.1:1099585-1132572 GCF_000455745.1 Alligator sinensis | reverse complement strand
GCAGGAAACTCTTTTAGATGTTTTGTGGTTAAAGATTTTACCTTCTGTGGCAAGAGGAAGACTACTTACTGATCTAAGTTTTAAAAGAATTTTACTATCATAAACAGCCTAAAGACATATTTATCATCATCTAATCTTATGCTTCATTACACATTGCATTTAATAGGTTTTTCTCTTAAATTACAGGAACAAAAGAAAAAAACTAACTTGCTTTTCTTAGTCAGTCCAGGTTCTCTTGAGTCTATGGGACTGAATCTGGGTTTGCTAGTCCTATCTGCACTGTTTAAACGAGTCTCCTCCATAATATCCAAATGGACAGATGACTAAAGCCATTTTGACTCCCCATGCATCACCAAGAAGCAACTCCTAAATACACCAAAAATTTGTTCTTGTTGTAAAAAAAAAAAAAAAAAAAGGCCAACAGTTTACTGGGTTTTGTTAACAAGTGTGTTGCTTGCAAATCAAGGGAATGCAGCAATTCTTCCACTTTATTCAGTACTGCTGAAGCCTTGTCTGGAGTACTGTGTCCAGTTTTGGCCCCCAAACTTCAAAAAGAATGTGGACAGAACACAAAAAATCTTGCACAGAGCAACATACATTGTTAGAGGCCTAGGAGGCATAACTTATGAGGAAAGGCTGAAAGAACTAGAGTTATTTAGGCCGGAGAAGACAAGAGTGAGGAGAGATTTGATAACAGTCTTTAAAATATCTGAAAGGCAATTATAGAGGGGACAGAGATGGGGTTTTCTCTGTGGCTGTGGGGACAGGACTAAGAGTAACAGACTCAAGCTGCAGCAGAGGAAACTTAGGTTGAAGATTATGCAGAACCTTCCATTGGTGGTCAAACACTGGAGCAGAAGTGGGACATTTCCAGGGATGGAGATTCTACAAGAGCACGTTGAACAAACACTTGGCTGAGACCGTATATTCAGAGCTGATCTTGAGCAGAAACTGGACTAGATGACTTTGTGAGGTCCCTTCCAGCCCTACTTTCCTATGAACCTATGATATTAGGTGACAAACAAAGGAATCTTTCTTTCCCTTGGTGAGAAGGCTCTGCTACTCCGATAGACCCCTGAGGCTCAATATTCACTACCATTTATGGGTCAGATACACTAAAGGAGAGCAAAATCCAGTATTAATAATTACTTAAGATCATTATCATGTCTGACAGTGAAATGTTTCTGTTTTCAAAAGTTATTAAGTGTTTGAAGCTCTTAGAAGAAAAGTAATCTACATAAAAATTCAGATACTATTTGGCAAGCCTCTGTTTATGTTTAACCTTGAAGAAGAATAGTCTAAAAAATAAGAACCCAGAGTATCGATAGAAAACTTAGATCAAAGGGGAAAGGTTTCTCCTGGCTGAAAGCAAAAGGCTTAATACTTTTAACAAGTTAAAACATTTGGCCAGCCATGGACTTACTTCAACATACCTTCAATCTGCTGCAGGGAGCTTTTATCCAGTTTTGGCCCACATAACATGTCAGCACCAAAACCTAGTTCACCAGTTAGGGCTTAATTTGTTACTTTTGAGTGAGTTCAAAAGATCCTCTCAAGGTACAATACATGCTAGAAGACTATATTTTAGTAATTAGCTCTAATAGGAAGTTTTCCTTAAAGTAGATAAGAATGCTGCTCATTATGAGAGGTTCTTCAAGGTTCTTTGCCCAAGAACTTCAAGTACACTCATTTATAAGCACTTACATAGATCAGTGAGAAGCAGGATTTGTTTGATAATATCTTTTCACTGTAATAACACTTGAATGAAATAAAAACCCTTTGCCATAATTACTGTAATTATCACAGTATATTCATTCAGATTAGTAGTCTGGCCTATAATTTCTGATTGCTTCTGCCCTTAATTACATGGGAAATCTGAATCTGAAATAATAGCAGGGACAAGAATGGAGGAACAGATTGTCATACAAAACAAAATAAAACACCCCAAAATATAACAATATGCTAGGTTAATGGCCCCTTAAAAACAGACCGCATAATATAAAACTGTATTATGACAACGTTACTTTTTTCCAAAGTGAAGCACAAAACCCAAGGACATTTCAGAGTTAAGGATAAACTCAGATAAACTATTTTTTCCTATTTTTTGTGTTCACTGCAATACAGGTCATGACCATCACCATATAAGACTCAGTCCATGGCAGACTTAGAACTAGCTCCAACATTTCTGGGTCCCAGACTAACAAGTTAAAGATATATCCTTGCCTTAAAACACAAAAATATATGATCCTATCACTAGGGATAACACACATGCAAAAACAGACCAAAATTAAGATATATGAACAACCTTATTCTGTCATTTCCCGATTTTAGTAGTTGAATTCGTAATGCTCATGCCTTTTTTTTTCCAATTTCTAAATAAAGAAACTGAAAAATGCAGAAATCCTATTACTTGGGACCATATCAGTTCATGCTTAATCAGTCAACAGAATTAGAGTCTGAAGCCTTTAAGTCCACAGCATCCAACCACCAGTAGGTACAAATCTGCAACTTCAGCTAAAGTAGCAGCTGATGCTAGTTACAGCACATTATGGTCTATATGGACTAGTCTCTGAAGGGGCGAGGGGGAAGTGAAGAGGAACTAAGCATCTTTGCCAGTAGCTTGCAAAATTATTTGCTAGAGAGGAGTGGAAATCAGGATTGCTTTGTTCTATTCCTGACTCTAGAAGGATGGGGTGTTGGTGGTTGCAGTCATTAGGGGCAAGCAAACAGATCAAGAGAGAGAGTGAACACAGGAAATTTTAACTTGAGCACTTCATGCCTTGGGAAGTTACATGCTAAAAATATTTCAATAGTTGAACTGTTATAACAATGTTTTCCTTGCAGCATTAGAATTACTAACAGGGTTGAATGTATAGCATTTGGCTAATATTTGAAATGGTTCCCACTTTTTGGTTTCTCTTTTTTTCGATATTTTTCCTGGTTATGCAGCTGAAAACTCCTTCTTGAATTCTTCTTTTGGTTACAGAACTGAAGGCTATGACTGTGGCTTGATAGTACTTAGCTAACCCTCCCACCGTTGTGTCCTCTTCTGTCAGGAAAAAAATTCTACACCATAGGAGCGTTGGCCTCTGACAGCATACTATTGCTATATCTTAGGGGGTAGCTTGCTTTAAAAGGGTCTATTTAAGTCCTAATTATGTTTTCTAAGAACGGCATTGACTATTTGAGCTACTTCTTGCCCTCCGTCTATTAACTGGAAACGGACCAAATTCAGTTTATACTTAATAGGTGGCAATTTTGATAGTTACCAGGATTGTGAATTCCTGGGTTTTGGCTAGATTCATGCCAAAGTCCCTGTTATTTTGTTCAGTATTTCTGGGTCTGAGATGGATACAATATTCACTCAGAGGAGAATAAACTATATATATATATATATATTTTTATTATTATTAAATGTTTGTTGTTAAGCAAACATTATCACAACTGTGAAATTGCCATGCAGTTCTCCACTGCTAAGCTTCTTCTTGTATCCTGTCTGAGATTGCTGATGACAAGTATTTAGCAGAATACGGAAATCTGACAGGGCTGCAATGTGAGCAGTTCTCCTAGTCATAGATTCAATACTATGGCCATTATGGCTTTTGAAACATATAAACTGAATGGCACACATTGCATTCCATCAAACTGCCTAGGGACAAATTGAATCCCGCTGCAAGTAGTTGAAACTCCAACACTGAACTAGTTGACAGGTCACCAGTAAGGATTCTTGAACTACTGGTTTTTTTCAGTCTGATGGTTTTTAAACTAAAAGGTTGCTTCCCCCAAAAGAAAATTCGAAGATGGCCGTGAATAGTTTAAAATCAGTGAGACGTACTATACCTGTCGTGCCTTAAAAAGAAAATAGATATTAAGAAAGACAGCAAGACTAAGTCAAATCTCTCTAACAACCTGGTGGCCTTCCCCTTTAAGGTTTGCGAGGCCTAGAACTAGGCAACCTTGGTACTAGACCTTTCTGGAAGGGCTGTAATTTCCTAGAAAAGAAAAGAGAAGGAAAGCTTAATGTGTAGTAAGTGGAAGCAGATGGCTTCCATGGCTAGTCCTGTACCAAGGAAGAGAAATACAAGAGAAAGGCATCTGGGTCCATAAAAGGTTAGGGAAACAGCTTTGTTTCATTTTGCGAATTCTATATTTAAAGAATACAACTGTGCCATAAAGGGAGGCTCTGAACAGACATCTGAGCTTGGCATTAGTCCTTCTTGTTCAGAGGAAACAGGCTAGAAGTTTACAGAAGCATTGGCTTTCATAGCACTGACAGCAGAGCTTTACGACACTTAATAGAGGACTTATGGTCATTGTCTCAATAGATACATCACAGATTAAATTAAAAATATTTTAAA
Source organism: Alligator sinensis (assembly GCF_000455745.1). NCBI lineage: Eukaryota > Metazoa > Chordata > Crocodylia > Alligatoridae > Alligator > Alligator sinensis. Next base: position 1,128,214 of record NW_005842012.1, on the reverse strand, counting down.
AGCCAAAGTGAAATTCATGTCTTTTGTGCATATTAATATACATTTAGGCATTTTAAAACATCCTGCTTATCCAAGTAATAGGAAACGATTCATTTTACATCTTCAACACAAATTAAATTTGAACGACAATATTTATATATATATCTGAATTCTATTCTGTTTTCAGAAATAAGATCAGTGATGTTACGGAAGTATATTGTTAATTGTGTTTAGAGGCTATTGCTGAATGTCAAAGTGTTACAGAATGTCTGACTCATACTGAGAAGGAAAAAATATTAATTTACTTTTGACAGTAGTGTACTTTTCTGAAGATTTTTCTAATCTTGTACAAATATCCTGCAATAAAAAAGCTGCTGCTAACTTTATTGCTAAAGGACAAAGTAATTAAGGAGAAAGTCAATGGAAAAAGTTCTTTAATCCTACAATGGCGAAAATATCATCTTTCATTTGGGTAACTGATTATATTATATGCAATTTAATTATAAAGATCTAATTTTAAAAGATTCTTTGCATAAATTTTGTCTAGACTAGCTCAACAGTCTTCCAAAAGATATGTTTCTTAGATAAACAAATCAGTTGGTTAGGAAGGGTTGGGGCTTTTGTCTTCCATACTGCTATAGCTGCTGTTCGGATACTCTGTATAGCTAATGATACAAACATGCTAAGTGTTGCTACCTTTGGTGAAGTGCATGTACATAGGAATTACCACTTCTTCAGTGGAAGCAAATTTGAGCATGTGTACTGAGTAGTGATGACCAGATATTTTATATTCCAGGATACTGAAAAAACTGGGACATGAAATTTCAAGTCTGACACCAAGGATTTCTAACAAATCCATTTGGGTAGGAGCAGTACCATGAGACTAGAAAACAGAGTGCTGGTATTTAGACAGGCAGAAGACAGAAGACAGGCAGGTGATCCAGGCTGACCTGGACAGGCTCAGCAAGTGGGCGAACGAGAATCTGATGGTGTTCAATGCCGATAAATGCAAGGTTCTCCACCTTGGGAAGAAAAACCCGTAGCATCCTTATAGGCTCGGCAGTGCTATGTTGGCTAGCACTATGCAAGAAAGAGACTTGGGGGTCATCATTGACCACAAGATGAACATGAGCCTGCAGTGCGATGCTGCGGCTAGTAAAGCAACCAAAACGCTGGCTTGCATCCATAGATGCTTCTCAAGCAAATCCCGGGACGTCATTCTCCCCTTGTACTCGGCCTTGGTGAGGCTGCAGCTGGAGTACTGTGTCCAGTTTTGGGCTCCACAATTCAAAAAGGATGCGGAGAAGCTTGAGAGAGTCCAGAGAAGAGCCACGCACATGATCAGAGGTCAGGGAAGCAGACCCTACGATGACAGGCTGAGAGCCCTGGGGCTCTTTAGCCTGAAAAAGCGCAGGCTCAGGGGTGATCTGATGACCACCTACAAGTTTATCAGGGGTGACCACCAGCATCTGGGGGAACGTTTGTTCACCAGAGCGCCCCAAGGGATGACGAAGTCGAATGGTCACAAACTACTTCAAGATCGTTTCAGGCTGGACATAAGGAAGAATTTCTTTACTGTCTGAGCCCCCAAGGTCTGGAACAGCCTGCCACCGGAGGTGGTTCAAGCGCCTACATTGAACACATTCAAGAGCAAACTGGATGCTCATCTTGCTGGGATCCTATGAACCCAGCTGACTTCCTGCCCTTTGGGCGGGGGGCTGGACTCAATGATCTTCCGAGGTCCCTTCCAGCCCTAATGTCTATGAAATCTATGAAATTTAAGAGTATAAAAGAGTGATTCAGGGAACAAGCCTGTTACGCTGATCCCATTACTATGCAAAATGTAAAACAAAAAGTTTGAAGGCGAGAATAATTAGAGACTTGCAGGTAAATAGAAGCAGGATAATTTAAAATGAGAAATAGGTCATGCCAGACTAACCTAATATACTTTTCTTTGATAAGATACTTTACTTTTATGAAAGAGAACTGCAGCGTGATCTATATGAATTTTGGATTTCATACCATACACCATGAAAATTATTACCCAAGATGGATAAAGTGAGAATTACTAGAGGAACTGTAAGGAAGTTAAGTCACTTGCCTTAAAGGGAGCCAACAGGTTGTACCAAAAGGAGAGTTACTGGGATGGAGGGAGGTTTTTTGTTGCACTGGTTTTTTTTTGGTAGTTCTTCAAGGTCTTATAACCAACTTCAATTAGGAGTTCTGACACAAAAAGTAGATGTATGCTAATAGCACAAACCTGGAGATACTGCCAACTAGAGAAAGATCAGAATATCATACAAAGAGGACTGGATGTACTTGATGGTTTAAAGTGATAGAAGGGAGAAAATTCAGTAATACACAGTGCAAAACATATGCAATATGGAAAATTTCTGCTATAAGCAAAAGTACCGTCTATTAGACGTAAAGGAGGGAAAAGACCCAACGACATTATTAATTGTGTGACAACCTGCAAACCAACAATGTGATATGCCAGTTCAGATAAATATGACCTTAGGATGAATCAAAGTATTTCCTGTCAAGGTAGGCAAATTAATACCATGTAAAAATACCAAATGATGTTAATATACCATTATACAAGAACTGGTGAGTGCTTGTCTGTGTACAGTTCTGGCCAGCTGTGTGAAATAAAGACAAATTTAAGTGGAATAGGTGCAGACAGGAGATCTAGAATAATCACTGAAAGGAAGAACCAATCTTCCAGTCTTCCAATGCAAAAATAGAAGTGTTTGGTTTTAGTTTAGCAAAATGAATGATAAGAGAAGATCTGCCATCCCCACACTGAAAAAGGGCAGTGGGGCACAATTGTGTATAAAGATGATCATGAATGCCTTAAGCTGAATTTGACAAGTAGGTTTCTAGCCAGAGAATAGAGATTCTGGAACAGTCTCCCAACAGTAGTAAGGACAAACAACTTAGTTTTAAGGTGGAATTAGCTAAATTTATGAACAAAATTATGATGCCTGCAGTAGTAGGAGACTGGACTTGATGATCCAGGAGCTCTTCCTTGCCCTGTTTCCTAGTTATAGGAGCAAATTGGTCTCCTAAATGTTTTTTGAGCTCTCCTTATCACATGCAACTATTCAGTCGTACCATAGATGATGGAAGAAAAAAAAATCAGTACTCTTCTTCAGAGAGTAGCCCACAGATTCAGGAAACCAAGAAAAAGTGCAAAAAAATGCCAAAGGTATTGAATATCTAACCCTTCTGTTTTCAGAGTTGTATTTAGCTGTCAGGCTGCTGTTGTGGGTGTCATTTGTATCTGAACTTCCAGAAGGTCCAAAAGTTACTGCACTTGTGCAATTTCCAAAAGATTTCTTCTTTCTAATTTTTCATTCTTCAGTTTAACTTATCTCAGCTGGTTTCTTTGATTAAAAAATGCTGAACTTTGTAGATACTGGTATTTGGTCTTCCTTTATGATTCAAGAATGAGAGGAATTAGAGTGACCCTGTTAATAGTATCCTCCCTCTCAGAGCAGCTAAGTTCCACCCTATTAACAATTTGATTTGTTTTCAGCAGAAGTAGCAATTTTCCTTCCTGGTAAGTTGCCAAGAAAATTCACCTGTGGAATTTACCACATTGACTGAAAATGACTGCAGGAGTGCTTTAACTAAAGCTTGTTCAATGAGCTTTGGTTAAAGTGCCCCGCTGCCCTTTTTCAGTGTGGGGATGATAATACATGAGATGCTCCAGGTGCTTTAGAGTGGCTCCGGGAGGTACTCTAATTAAAGCATGCCCCTCCCCCCAACAGAGCACATGTATAAATGCCCTATTAGCCTTGTTTTTTTAGTATCTTAACTTGAGTTTCCATCTCTCCATCCAGTACAGAGAAAAGAACCTCTGGGCAATGGAATGAGCTATTTGGTGTCTAGGCCCTCAATTCTATATCTTTAGTGTAGACTGCTGTTCTTTAGCCTTGGAATGATTTGAAGCCAATAAGTCTTCAAGGTAGAATCAGGTTCCCTGGTCTTTCTTGTTGTCCAACAGATGGAGGTCTTTAACCTTTAATATCTTAACAAGTGACAAACTATTTGAGCTAGTGACTGGCTTGCAATATCCTCAGTTTAGGCTGAAGATTATGCCTGGGGTGTGACTCATTGCACAAATTTGAGCAGGTATGACCTGTGAAAGTGGCAGGGAGGCTAATGAGACGATGAGATTTTGGAAACTAGGATATTAACAAGTAGCTTTATGAAAATGTAATCTGTAGTGGTCGGAGTAAAAAAACAACAACACACAAATGCTATATTAATTTTAGCTATGGTGTCTGTTGTATAGATGTATAGTCAAATACAATTATCCAACCCAAGGCAGCTCCCATAGATTTGATAATTGGTGGGAAGATAAATGATGTCATCTGACTTGTCCTGCCTCAATCTGTGTTGACTTAAGTATCCTGGGAAGACCTATTGAGCTAGCACAGGGCTTGTTCAGGCACGTCCATTGTTACAAGACTACAACAGAGAACCATCCTATTAAATACAGTTCAGAAGATGATATTTGTTTGGTTGCGCATTAACTTAGTTAGCAACTCCAAGAAGACAGCTACAGAAAACTTGATACAGATTTGGCCAACCCCAATATTGGCAGAGAACTAGATTGGGACAGAGTCAGCTTTCCAGTGGCAGGATAACACATACGGCATGTTTATTCCAGTAAGTCCTGCCCTGTTGCTCATGCTATCATTCTGAAATGAAGAGATTGGATTATGTATTTGCTACTCTTGCCAAAAAATGACTTGGTAACATCTAAATAGGGCAGTGATTTGTTTCTTGTAGAGCAGAGCAAAATATTGAATGCTTAAGGCATTGCTCATCTTATCTAAGAAGTTTCTGCCATTCCCACAAATGTATTTGTTAGGTTTACACTTTTTCAAAGCTGTTAACCCACTGTCCTCTATGAACTGCCTTAATACATATAGTTCACTGGATTACTGGTAGATGTGCAATGGCATCTACTTGGATATGTTCCCTGTTAAATAACTGGACTCAAGCCAACAATTAGTTTCATACCATACAGGTCATTCAGCAGTCTGTAAATTTTAGTCAATTCAAGGTCATAGCCATATTAATCCCTGTAACCCAGAGCTGAAAGGTTTCATATGCTGTCCCTAAGTTTTGGAGTCATCTAGCACTCTGATATCTTATTAGGAATTAATATTCTTGTAGGCTAGGGACAGGAGTTACACAAACTAGTTTAAGTCATCAGACACTGGTTTAAGCCAATAACAGAACAAAAGTTCACTGCACATAAATACATTTCAAAATGGCTGAAACTGATTTCCCATAAGCCTCGTCGAATGTAGTATCAGACTTAACTGATTTGGGTCAAACTTCTGTCCCAGAGCCCTTCCTGGTTCAAATTAAATCTGAGTCTCCCCACAGCATGCTTTGCAGCCCTCGGCTGTGCTGTGCTGCCTGCTCCAGCACAGAAGTGTAGAGGGGGAGGGAAAGGGAGGGAAGGACTGCCCCCCTACAAACCCCAGCTGAGGTCTGGGGTCAGGGAGGAGGTTTAAACCCCTCTTCCCTCGGAGAACAGAGCTGCCCTCCTCTGCTAAACTTACTGCTGGCTGCAACTGTGGACTACAAATCCCAGGGGCACCTGGAGCAGGAAGATGAAGTGATGAGCAACCCTGCAAAGTCCTGCTACTGTTATTCTGGACTGCAAATCCCAGAGACCTCAGGGGCAGCAGGAAGAGGACGTGAACACATAGCCCGTGCTGGCTACATGCCAGGGAGCCATGTTCTAGTGCCCCCCAGCTTCTGGGCTGAGTCATTGCAGGCATGTGGCTGCATTTTCTGAATCAAAAGTAAGTGTCTGTACACTTGTTAGTCAGTTTACTCTCTGCAGCTTAGAGTAACATGCAAAGACTGAATCGGTTCAGCCTTGGACTTTTTGACTGTCTGTACTTACTGTAATGAACAAACTAAAGAGAGAAATGAAGACTTTGTTCAAAGCTACTTTTTGTCTCCGCAAGACTGGAATTTTATTTAGCATCAGGTTTAAGCCTCATCAAAGTTATACAGTCATACATCTGAACTTGGCATAACTGGTTCTATCATCTTAACTACAGACAGCAAAGTATTAGAAATGGAAAATACCAGTACACTTCATTCTTACTTTATCTGGGCACAGCAATATACACTGTCTTACACATTATTTAAAGAGCTAAGTTAGAAACAAGTTTCCTTCCTTTTTTAATGAAATAGTACTTCAAATAACTTTGAAGCAGTTGGTTGTTCAAGTCACGACTCGGCAGTGGCTGTAGCAGCACAGTCACATATCTATAGCAGCTGACTCATTTCTGGTTTAATAATGGAAAATCTGCATCAGATCTTAGATAATTTGTACTTATAGTAAAAAGATAGTAACTTCTCCAGAGTTTCTTATCCACAATCATAGTACTCATTTGGTGGGTTAAAAAAAAAAGATAATCCCACATTACTAAACTGTGTAAAATTATCTGATTCTAATCCTACATTCATAATACGGAACAGGTAATATTGTACTGTATCATTTCTAATAATAATAATACCACAGAAAGCATTAGACATTGCATTTCCAAGTGAGCTCTAAGAGTTTAATACAGTTTACATTGTCATAATTTTGCACCAATGTCATGCATAATACTTTCCACAGTGACCCTATTTCCATTGGCCAAGGATTGCTTAAAGGGAGTTTGAGCAAGCCTGCTAAACTATTTTAACACAGAAGCTTGAAGCATTCTAGATGACACCCTGCTACAAAACCTATGTACTCTGTGCCAAGTGGATATTTTCAGTACTTTTCTTAGTTTTCTTCTCTCTTTACAGTAAAATGCTTAGAATTATCTAGGTAGATTTCTGCCTGGAGTGTTGAATACTTTTTTGTTAAACATCTGTAATGTGATGAAAGCACTGCTTGCTATAACATGACATCTTTCTTTGAAGAGAACAGGAGTGTCAGGAATAGACAGAGAAACCCTGACAAGCAGAAAGCCCATATGATGTCTTAAGCCATGCATGCTCAACCCCTGGCCTGCTGGCCAGGTCCTGGCCATGGAGCCCATGACATTTGGCTCATGGGGTACCCTAAAGGGGGAAGGGAGGAGAGAATGTGGGGAGGAAAGATGGGAGTGGTAATGAATGCCACCACCATTCCACCACTACCAAATTTCCAAGTCCCATAGGCCAGATTACATGGCATGGCAATGTGCACAGGCCCCCACCCAGCATACATGCCAGATATGGCCGTGATCCCATGCATGTCAGATTGGGCACATGGGCTGGTTGTGGCTTGTTGACCCATTCCACATTACTCATCTGGCCCAGAGGGCCAGAAGGTAGGGCACCACTGTGGTAAGTCATTACAAAAAGTTGGGTCATGGCTGAATGCTCAGAAAGGTTCCTGACATTTGGAATACTTTCACTGCTTTTCTAGTAGCATACATTTGGTGAAATAAGGGGTAGTAATTTTTGACTATCTGCTTGCCCTCTCTTGGCCTTGGCAATTACAGATGCAAATCACCGATATTGGGACGACATACAATGCTTCAAGACAAAATAAAATCAAGGGAATTCATCCACAATTTTTTAAAAAGCCCTTCCAGTTAATCAAAAATGATGGCCAATTAGCTCAAACATGATTCGTTTCTCAAAGCAAATGTAAAAACTGGCAAAGCTTACCTCATTTGTTCAGAAAAATTGAGCCATGTGAAAACTCATATTATAGCTTTTGGATGGACCAGAGCAACCAAGAATTAATAATGTTTAATGCCATTGTTCTCTCATAACTGATTTAATTTTAAAAGTTGTGTTAGTGCTGGGGTAATGGTTTTCCTGGGCTATCACAGCAAATATGCCAGAGGAAAGGATTATCTTTTATTGGGTCAACTGCATGGTGATTTTCCATTGAAATTTGTTGTTTACAATATCCTCATTTATTTTATCATTTTAATGTGGGCATCAATTCCCAAATGCTTAAACATATAAATGAGTAAGTTGCAGGCTCTCTAGAAAAGTATTTGGTAGTAATAAGCAGAGGGAGATTAACATCCCCAAGATTTAGCTTTTTAAGCATTAGTCAATCAGTCAAAGCACTAAAGAAAATACTACTAACAGTATTTTTCTTATAGATACATTTTGAAAAACATGTTGATGTGAACTAGAATTGATTACTTATGCCTGACTCATTATGTTAAAATATGTAACAGGACATCAGTTGGTAAACACTGGTATTAATGAATAGCTATTTGTGGTAGCTTGTATTGACTGAATAAATTAAAAATGGAGTAAATGTTTTAGTTGACCAAAATAATTTAATTAATTTTGTAGTGAGAATGATTTTGACAAAAATATTTTTGAAGTCAAAACATTGCATGTTGTAGCTTTTCAAACAACAGCGTTTCTAGTCTTTATTTCAAAATGACTTAGAAATTTACTCATTTTAATTATAAAAAAACAAAACAAAACAAACACACACAGCTTCCCCCACTCCTCAAGAACACTCCATATGTTGGTTTCTTGTTCTTCAACCTGCTTCAACAGTCAGCCACTGTCTTGACCTATCCACAGTCCTACAATGCCACACATTCTCTTTTACCCTGGAAGTGTCCCTTGTAACCGAGATAGCTCACTGTTCACTTCTAGGCTGGCCTAGTACACCGCACTGCCTGCTGCTGATCTCTTCTAGCTGCCTTTCTGGCCCTCAGTATCCCTTGCCTTGAGCTCTTACTTCTTCATTAGACAGACAGCAAATGACTGGCTCTCTTTTCTTATATAGCCCTATGGGGTGGTTCTGGTATTGGGCTGGCACAAAGTATTAAAAGACCATATGTCCAGAGCTATACCAACACTTTACTAAGGGGAAAAAGGGGACCCTATTACAATCTCCTCCTCCCCCCACAATCAAGAAAGAGACCCAAAATATTTCATTCAGCACAAAGATTTTGTTTTATCTATAAAAATTACCTCATTGTTTGAATCCTGGCCATTTGAGGAGCTGCCGTTGCTCTCATTTGACATCAATACAGCTTAGAATGACTAAACTGTTTGATACGACAGTCCAAGACTGAAAGAAAATATTGCTATTGACTTAAAATGACACCAGGATTTTATTTCAATAGTTAAGCAGGGGAAGTATACTGTAGAAGCATCCTTCAATAAGAATTGCTTTTCTACCTTATTGAGAACACAAGCATGTAGATGTTCAAATAAATCTGCTTCCTCATAATTTGGGGAAGAATAGATTATACAGGCTCCATCTGGGTTAAAGTTATGATATTTTTCCACTTTTTAAAAGGTGAATTTATTTTGTACATGAAAGTTCCTCTTACTGAGGATATAGTTTAAAGAAATACGTATAAGATACAGCTGCTAAAAATATATTGCTACTTAGCAGAATAAAACAGGGTCAAGAAGATGGATGGTTTTCTTGAAAATTTAATACTTCTTAAAACTGACTACTCAAAGATGCTTTACTGAAGTGCTGCTTGCATCCTTTGTTAGATTCCCAAGATGAAGATATTGTCTACACAAACCTGCTGGCTCAAGTTCTCGAGTTTGTGCTCAAGTCAACCAACATTTAAGTGTAAGCTGATAATGAGTTTCCTTCTGTGTTTAGATTTTGAGTGTCAGAATTTAAATGACAGTTGTGGCTTCCTGTCATGGGAAGAAGAGGAAAAGGTCATTTACCCTCTATTTTAGAAAGGTTGAATTGATATTAAATTCCACTTAAGCTCATGAGAATACTATTTATTCAATGGTAACAGGAGCTGTGCCTCTAATAAAAGGATAACATAGGTATAATATTCTTTCAAATTACCTATAATTCATTTTCCTCTCTCTTCAGAAACACAGACAATATAACAATCCAGTGCCTGTACTTTGGACTTTCTATTACCAGATCCAAGAGCCTCAGAGGTCTTGTAACCTCACTTCTCTCTCCATGGCTGGCTTCAACAGCTACAGATTATGACAATGATGAAATCATCCGTCAAGAGGTACAGAAACAGAAAAAAATAAAGTATCTTCTTAGTAGATAATCTAACTCTGTGCAGCTACTCTCTGCCTGACATCAGTATGATTATGGATCATTTCCCAGATTTCTTTTCAGTAGTGTTTGAAAAAAAGTTGGGATAGTCAAAGGCATAGCTGATAAAGAAAAGATGAGGGGCAAATAATTCCAATTACACCAACAGCCCCAAATCAGGAGAGGATGGGGAATATAATTTTTATCTTGCATAAAACAGAGTAACTAGAAGTCCATCACCTCCCACCTACCTAGATTCACTAGACATCTGTGCTTGACTACTGGGGTACGATGAATTCACATTTAAGTAAAATACTGCAATAGATGGTAGATCCAATAAAGGACGTAGACACCTAAGAAATCAGGGACACAGTGCCCAACTTTGAGTTTCTTGGCCCCCAGATTGGAGTCCTGAACTCTGACACTGGCACAAACTCCCTCTCACTGTAAGCTATAGGAGGATATTTGAATTCACAAGTTGAAACCCTCAAAAGACCCTTTGACAAAAAGAAGACAGAAGTTTCACTCTTTCTTTTCAAAGTGGCAGGTAGAGGAGGGGATCGCAGATAAAGTAATTTTTTACATGAAAGCGGTGTAATCTTGAGGTACTCATTCTGACACAGTGAACCTTGATTTTTCTTTTTCTGCAAAGTGGAACAAACAGAAGGGGTAGGGCAGACATACCCACAGCATGGCCTCTACACAGGTGATTAAGATGCCTTCTTGGGAGATAAGAGGAGGGTTTAAACGCTACATGTCCTATTACAGGAGCTCAACACATCACCCAATCAGTACTTTAACCACTAGGTTATAACATGGTAACCCTAGTAGAAAGTAGCTGCAATGGTATTCTCCAAGAGATTTGATCCTGTCAGCATGCATTAGGCATGCTCTAAAAACTCCTGTCAGATCAAGCCCCTTAGCAAGTTAGACATCTAGTTAGGTTCTGATCTCTTATCAGGTTAAGCATGAGTTTGATACTAGGAGCATCAAGCCTAGAGCAGTTCTTCACAAGCAAAGAAGCCAAATTCTAGATACTATAGAACTCTAAAGATGAGCGAGAGACAGAGTTTGGGTACCTTCAGTTAGCTGGCAGATGAGTGGAATTTTTCAACATTGCCTTTTTCAATTTGAGTTCCATGAAATCTCACCATGGGTGCTCAAATCTTTCATTGGATCTAGCACTAAGTATATTGACAAAAATAAATGTGTACCTTATTTGGAACCAAGGGAGAACAAAGCCATGATTTAAAACTTTGACATGCTATGGTTGAATAAAGATGCTAAGAGATAAATTGCTGTCTCATTCATTCTGAGAAAATATTGAAACTGAAGAACGTCTGAACTATCCAAGTTCATTTGCATTTAATATTAGTGGGCAAGGGGAAGGGAGGGGAAAAAGATCAAAAAGGGTTTTGAAGAATCAGAATGCCTAATCCCTGCTTCAGTCTGTAAATATAGTGGTATATATAGTGGATCAGTTGTTCTATATGCGAAGTGTAGTGATCTAGTAGATTAATTAATCTATTGAAGTTGCTTGGCCTGTTATAACTCAAAATTAAAAGGTGACCCACCAAGGATTTTATTGAATAATTTTCACTCCTTTTTATGGACCAAATCAAGTCTCTAGTTTTTCTTTGTCTCTTGGAATTATCAGGAATTTCAGTTCTCGTCTTCCTAAATTTTATTGGAGAATCTGAGATGCATGTTGTGAGCTCTCACAGCTTAAGTACCATATTTACTTGAATCCAAGACAAAGTTCCCCGCCCTCCCCCCCCATTTAACCTGGGGAGAAGGGAGGAGACCATTCTCTTGAATTCAAGTATAAGGCAGGAGGGAGGGGCAGACAACTGCTGCGGCTCTAGCTCTGTGGCTGCTGCCCACCCCCATAATCTCTGTACTCTGCCTGCCCAGCCACTGCCTCCCTCCCCCAACGAGTCTGCCCCCTAATCTGCTCCCTGAAGTCTTGCCTCCCCACTTCCCTGCCACATTTGATCCACTTCATCGCTCCCCATGCTGCCTCTCCCCACCCCAGTTTACACCCTCAATGTCTAGATTCTAATTACTGGAGGACAGTCATTTTGAAGTAGTCTTGGATTTGGGTGAATACGGTAACTACACTTTGTTTGTTCATTTAATAAAGTCATCCTTTCTCCAATATTAATTAGCTTTGGAATGAAATAGATGTACATTGTCATTAAATTGTTCAGCTTTCAATCTAGTTTCTTCTATCAGAATTATAATCAGTTCTCATTTACATTGAGTCTTCCAGTTAAGAGACCTCGATTCCTAATGGAACAGCAAGCAAAAGTGAAAAACATTTCAGGCTTTTCCAGCACATCATAAAAAAAGGGACAGAAGCTGAATTTCATTATCCAGGTCACCTTTACAGAATGCTTCTTTCATTATCATCAGGAAATCCTAACAGGCAACTTCCAGCTGCGATGTCCTAAAAAGAAGACTGACAGAATAAAAACATTAAAGGCTTTGTTCCAATATTACCAAACTGTTCAAAGGACTTTCTTGTTGTAAGGATGCATGTATTGTTAATGCCTAAGGTGTGGCTATTATTTAATGACTGATAATATGTGAGAAAGTAAAGCAAAGTTAACTCTGTGATGGGAAATTGAGGCAGAAGTTCATGGCAGAAATAAATCAATGATTTAAGGAAAAAAAATACTCAGATAGGAATTGCTGTGGAGTCTGAGAAGAAAAACACCAAAAGGGATTATTTCAAACCATGTAGGAAAAATGGCAATTTTTTTTAGATAACCTAGTCTACAGCCTACTGAAAGACAGAGCGCCAGCTCCTCAGCTTTGGTAGATTAATTGTCTATGATGATCTCAAGCTGAGATGCCAGCCTAAAAATCTTTTAAAAAGGGGACAAAAGCCAAGCACATACAGACAAATGAAGAGGACTGGCAAAACATAAGCAAAGATTGTGTGTTAAATTTGTTGCATCTCTATCTCTCTCCCCTTTTTCCCCAGCTGGAATTTTTTGCATAGGACAAGAAAATGACACCCTTACAAAAGCATTTGGGCAAATGCTTCACTTTGGCATAAGGGCTTGGAGTGCACTGTACATCATTTACAGAACAGATAGGAGCCAAATAAGTTCCACTTCCGGTACCCAGATTCCACTAAAGGGAGATAATAAAAGATGAAAGATAATAATTTACTTTTTTTCAGATATTCAGATAGAAATTGCTGACTTGTGCATACTGCCTTCATATAACATCAACATTAAGAAAAACCTTGTAAGTACCAACCTCAATTGTGGATGGCATTTATAAATTGGACACAAGCAGCTATCCTGAGGTCCTTCAAAGTAGGAAAAGGGAAAACATGGCTGGGCATCAAAACATCTTTGTTCATCTGGCTTATGACAGCCTACACCACAGATGCACAACCCACTGCCTACAGGCCAGATCTGGTCCATGGAGCAGTGTCATCCAGCCTTCAGGGCTCCCTACAGATCTGAATATGTAGTGGCAGGGAAGCAGTGACAACAATTGCCACTTCTTTGTTGCCAAATTTCTTGACCCATAGGAAGCCCCAGAGGCCAGATGACATATCAGGTACACAGGGCCAGGCAGAGGTGCTGTGGGCCCTGATCCCAGTGCACTGAGCTGGGTGGAAGAGGCATAGACCCTGATCCTGGCACCCAGGGCCTGACCTGGTTCATAGACCATTTCCATGCCATTCATTAAGCCTGCCAGGCCTATATTTTGAGGCTCTACTTCTTAGGTCAATGCCAGGTCATACAGGATGTTTACAGTGGGCACATCTACACAAGATGCTTTACAGTATAGCAGGCTAAGTTGCTGCACCATAAAGCATCACTGTCTAATGTACTCAGCAATTAGGGTGCATTAAACTAATTTACTGTGCTTCCAGATAACACTTGTATCTGATGGGACTATCTGGTAGCACACTAAGTTACTGCACTTAAATGCACATGTAGATGGTGACATCAGGATTAGTTTACTTTGGCTCAAATTGAGCTGGAGTATATTTGGTCACATTAATTGCATGTGTAGATGTGTCCACTGGCTCCATAGTACTCTCAAGGCTGTCATGAGAAAAGTAACCTCCATCCACCTACTTCAAACCCAGAAATGCAGTGATGTGGATTCTCTGGCACCCCTGAAGTGCACCCCAAACAGATATGTCAACAGCAGGGGTAAGCATCATCCTCACTACTACAGTTACACGTTTTGAGCTTGTTGCCCAGGAGCAAGTGGGCAGAGCTTGTATTTCAGCACCATTTTGAGAACATCTCTAAGCCAGCATAGACATCCTCTCAGAGCCCTTGCTTAGCTTGGAAGTTTCTAGCTTGGTGGGTATTGCTTGACAGAGATTAAAGTGACAGCCTATAGCACAGATGCTCAACCTAACTACTTCTTACAATTGTTGCACAAACAACAACTTATCCATGATTAGAAGTACAGGTAACAATTCTGATCATGAAAATGTTAATGGAACCAGATGGGAAATTAAAGTGACAAAAGGCTTCATTTTATAGTTAGGTTGTCAGGGAGAGTTCAGTGCAGTGTATACTGGTGAATTTCTGGAGCACTTCAGTACAATTCTGAAGAACATGCTGAGGATGTTCAAAGTGAACATCAAAACAGATCATTGTCTATATTTTCATCCAGAGCATTTCATTCAGCTACCTGGATTTCCATATTAAGCTTTTGTACAGGCCCTCCTAATTTTAAACAAAACATGAGTAAAGGAGTCTATCAGGATTTCTTCTTGTTGGATTCCTCATAATAGTACTCCTATCAAAAGTAATGCACTGTGCCATAATGGTGGACAATCATCTCTAGACATCAATGGCTCAGTGTCAGGCAGTAACAAAGTATGGTTCCCCAAGAATTTAAAAACTGAACCAGGCTCAGGACAATATTTCCATTAACAATGTAAAGAATGGGTTTGAGCGTATATTTGTTAATTTTGTGGATGACACAAAACAGAATGAGGATGCAAGCACTGTGAAGGGTAAGGTCAGGATTCAAAAGGACCTTGATAAAATGGAGAAATTGCCTGAAATAGGTAAAATTCAGGACTGACAAGCACAAACTACTACCCTTTGCAGGACTAATCAAATACACAAAGTGGTAGTGACTGGCTAGGCTGCAGCACAGCAGAAGAGATTGAGGGTTACAGTGAGTACATGAGTGATTCAATAATACAACATTGTTGCAAAACAATGGAGAGCATCATGGGATGTATTTAAAAGGACCGTCATATGCAAATCATGGAAAACAGTTCTTTCATTCTATTTAGCACTGTTTAGGCTTCACCTATAGCACTGGCATTGTAGCACATCTTAGTCAAACTATTAGGTTAAATAAGCCAAACTTTTTAGGTTCTTCTTGTATGATTGTTTTTATATTAAAACACCAAAACCAGGGAGAGCCAAAGGAATAAAAGTTACAGTATACTGGACTTGGGTCTAGGATAGACTTTATTTATTTTACTATTAGATTGAAGGTGCAGAGGTCTAATTTTATTTTTATCCATATCAAAGAATATTGAAAGTAGATGCCTCAATCATTTTATTTTCTTGAATATTCGAGTTTGAGAAATCTTAGCTATTTTATAGTTTGTTTTAAATTGTAATATTTCTAAGATATTATTTAACACGACAATTTTAATGAAAGAAAAAATACAGTTCATAAAGCTCTTTCCTAAATTCTTGTTGCATAATTAACACTAAAGTTAATCAGGTTTGATATCTGCCTTATGGATCAGGTGCATCCTGATATGGTGTTGTAATTAATAGCTCAAGACTACAGTAGTGAAATTATAAGAGACTGTTTCTAATAAGCTAATCAAGATATTGATATGTAATTGAGTCATCTTAAAAACCTGTAGAGAAAACACACACAATACATTTTAAGCACCACCAGTAACTCTTAGAAGCATTTCAGCATCAATTGGAAAAAAACATAGTAATTTTAGGGGAAAAAAATAAGGATTTAATATGAATAGGAAATTAAGGCATCAGATGCTAACTGGGTTGGAAATTAGAAGATGTTTCTTACTATGTAGAGAAGTTTCTCAACCAGTGTGCCACAGCAACCTGGGTTACCATGAGATCCTTCTAAGGGTGCCATGGGGTTCCACATAATATTAGTACAGTTAGGTGTGCAAACATGTGTAAGTGATTCACAAAATAAGCTCAGAGACTGCCTATACATATATGTGCTCCTCAGCATTCCAATTAGAACTCATCAGAGCAGATTCAATTAATTGAGTCTGCTCTGCGTTCTAATTAGAATGAGATTTAAATAAAACACCCCGTGGCCCTCTTTAAACACATGGGAGCTTAGTACGTGTGATACTGCAGCGTTTTAATTAGAGTGGCTGCCTGGAAGCTGCTCTAATTAAAATGCCCATCCCCCTCATCCTGGACAACGTATATAGACACACAAACTGAAATCTACAGGGTCAAACACATTCCAACCTTTTGTGAGCTTTGAGTTCTTGATTATGTAAAAGTACAGAGCAATTCTTCTGTTGCAAAGAAATGAGTGAAAGCTAAGAGCTAGAATCTTCTGAGGGGTGCTTTAAGTCTAAAAATCTGAGAACCACTGGTGTAGAGGAACATAATTCTGCAACAGTTTTCCAGAGCGAGTTGTGGGTACACAACAACCTAACTGATTTTAAAAATAGAGCTCATTCATCTTAACAAAAGGGATGCTATGTGGCTGCCAGCAAGAATAGGAATCCATACTCAATCATTGAAAAGGTCACTTCTAGTTCCAGACTCCTAAATTTAATCCTGCTAATTCCTATGAGTAGTCCCATCTGTTTCCATTAATATTTTAATGATCAGAATTGTCACCTGTACTTCATGGTTGAGTTGTTGTTTGTGCAACAATTGTAACAAGTTGTTAGGTTAAACTCAGGACTAGATCTGAAATAAAGTATTTGGGAGCCTCAATTCTACTGAAATCTGAAAGTGCAGTCAACTCCCTGCCTCTTTCACCATACAAACTACTCAACTTCAACTGAACCCTAGAGGAACAGTACAGAACCCATCAGGCACCTCATTGTTTCACCTTAAATGTTCCCTAGATGCCTAAACTATTCCCACTCTGAGTAGTTCTGCACATACTTTATGGCTAGGGATTTCTGTAAATCATGGAGAAAATACCGCCCCCACCCCCACCCCACAGTGGCTCATTTAATTTTTAAAATTTTGCTTCCTACCCTCCCACCCCCAACTGGTGGAGGGGTCCCAATAGCTGGACTGTCTGCCATGGAAATAAAAAATAAAGTTTTAAATATGCCATGGTTTTTGCATCCCCATTGCTGATTGGCAGAGGGGCCCCAATGGCCTTGCTGCTTGCTGCTGACTGGCAGGGAGGCAAAAATCACAGCACACTTAAAACCATGGTTTTCACTTCCCCAGTGACCAGTGGTAAACAGCTTGGCTGGTAGGGCCCCTCCACCAATCGGGGTGGGGGAGGGCAGGGTAAATGACAAAATGAAAAAAAATTAAGAGGAGCCACTGTGAGGGGTACTTCCTCCATGATTTACATAGATTCCTACTCATGGCTTCACCTAACTGTGAACCAGAAATAGCCATTTAAATCCCCATGGGTGCATCTGTATGAAGTGTTTACTGTGGAGTTACCTAATTAGCTCTTCAGTAAAGCATCAACATTTACACGAGCGGTGCTATTAGGCCAGTAAACTAATTAACTCTGCCGTAAGACAGTACTGCCCAACACAAGTACTACTCTACAGCAGAGTTATTTACTCCACCCCAGTACATGTGTAGACAGTTACTAGAGCTGGCTGGGGCAAGAGGATGTTACAGTGTGG
Organism: Alligator sinensis; assembly: GCF_000455745.1. Classification (NCBI taxonomy): domain Eukaryota; kingdom Metazoa; phylum Chordata; order Crocodylia; family Alligatoridae; genus Alligator; species Alligator sinensis. The sequence goes on along the minus strand of NW_005842012.1, from coordinate 1,110,362 downwards.
GGCTGTCTACTGCAATGAAGCACCCTCATGCCACAGCCAACCCCTCCACAGCACATTGAGCCAGGTAGGAGAAGCCCCAGGCTAGCAGGCTGACCCCCTGGACTCCCTGCCAGCCAGGGCTGCACCACCCCAGCTCAATATGCTACAGTCCTGAGTGCACATGTAAACACTGTGCCCGGGAGTAATAAACTCCAGCATGAACTGTGCCAGAGTTTATTGTGTTGAATTAGTTTCAAGTGTAGGTGCACCCTCTGTGACCTAATTAAGTGTGCATGTTCTAAGCATGCTTGAGATGCATTGAAAATGAGGCCTCTCCAAAAATGGACTTGTGGCTAATTTGCTTTAAAAAGTGGCCAGAGGAGAAGTAACAAGCTTCAGTTAGATCCACTAGAACAGAGCTTTCCAAACTTTTCATGTTGGTGACACACTTTTTAGACATGCATCATTTTGCGACACAGTAATTCAGTTCCGGGGGAGGGGCCAAGGGAAGCAGACGCGAGTAAGGGAGCTCCACGGTGCCTTTCCGCAAAATTTTCTGCATTTCGCGCGACACACCTACACACTGCCGCCGACACGCTAATGTGTCGCGGCACACAGTTTGGAAAGCTCTGCACTAGAAGGACTTAAGCACCTCAGTCATCCAGTGTTGTACTGGACTCTGGAATAGACTCCCTAACCCAGTCAGGTGCCTAGGATTACTGTGGGCATCAACACCATGGAGCTCGAGATGCAAGATCACAAATGTTCTGGAAGCAATCCCCCAAAAACATGCCAGGAAGAGGTTCAGTATCTTTCAGTTTCACTAATCAGGCATTGATTTTGGGGTCATCCCACAAGGTCCAATAAGGGAAACTTTTTAGGTTTCTTTGGACCCATGTCTCTGTGACTGGAGATAACTAACAAGTGGAGCTTTCCCAGAGTACAATATTTTCCTCACAGAGGGGAATAACTTATTTCAGTTCTTGCCTGTCTGCTACTTTGAAACCCATAGTGGAGAAAAAGGCAAGCTGTGAACAACTGCAGTTTTTACAAACAGATGAGGCCTGGGTCATCTTACTGCTGCAACCAACTGGGGAAATGTGGGGCTTCTATTCCTGCCACATTAAAAAGGTTAATGTGATCACCTGCTTCCCCCACCTACCTTTCACACACGCACTCCATTTTAACCTAGACTATCATGCTATCAGATGTGACAGGAAATCAAGGTGTCAATGACATCAGTCTCTCGCTGCCATAGACTGAAATAGAAACCAGCAATCCAAGGGAGTCAACCCAAACACTATTTACCATCCTCCACAACAGCTCATGCAGAGGGCACATCTGAACAGCTAATGTGCTACAGGAGGGAAGCCTGCTGGCAGAACAACTGAGAAATAAGCACAGTGACTAAAGCCTCAGTCACTGAAGTAGAGACCATGCTGTGCAAAACAGCAACATCAGTCTTGTGATATTGGGCACATGTGCAATAGAGGAATTGTGATTTTTCCTTGTACTTTCCACATCTATGAAAGCTGGAACTTCATGCTCAGCACACTGGGGTGGAGTTTCATAAGATGATGATTCTACTTGCAGAGAAATTAAAACCCCCACCACACACACATGCTCTATGTACTGATAGATACTTACTGATACCAAGTCTCACCACACCCCAGTCTGCCTACAATTCTTTCCATACAATCCAGCATAGTGTGTGGCATACACTCCTCCACACTCATATAGGAGATGGTCAGTAGGTTGTACACTTACATTTTCAATTCCAGTTTGTATATAACTTCAGTGTTATACTCCACCTGCTACAGATTTTGGTTATATGGCAAACTGGGTCTTTATAGGCCAATGTTTCCCATGGGTGTTAAATCAGTCCTATAGCTAGAATGCTTCATTTTCCACCCCCCGCCAAACACATATGCACAACAGACATTAAATGGAGATGGAAATACTATAATAAAGTTTAAGGACCCTTTTTCCCCATCATAATATTTAAGGGCCTTCTCCATGCTTTAACTGCAAAGTCAGTTCAAAAGCCTATAGTTCTCTCCCTTTGCCTCTGCTTTTGCTCTGGAGATGGCAAGGGGCATCCCCCTCCCTTGGAAAACAAAGGAAAATAAAACACACATCACTTTCCTGGAGGTATCTCCTTTACCCACAACTTATTCTCTCTCTTTCTATATGTTGTCATTTTTATTAAAACTATTATTTAACTGTTTTGCAATGCAGATGGCATGAAAGAACATTTTATAGAATATCTATGTTACCTTGTAAACTCTGTGGGAGACAAAGATACATTGTTGGAGCAGTTGACATTTCATAAGATTCATAAGTCAAATGTAGAATATAAGTGATCTTTAAAACTGGTTTTGTTCTAACTTTCAAACAGTGCATTATGTAAAAAGGCTCATTTTTGCATTTAGTTAAATATGTATGAGCCTGATTCTCCCTCCAGGGAATGCGAGTTAATAGCCTCTCTCAGTTGGGAATCTTTTCTGGAACTGGAAAGTTTTTAATTCTTTTCTTTGAACATATCGTTCTTACTGGAGTCAAGCTTAAAACAAGCCCAGATGGACATTCAGAGTGCCAGGGCTTTCAATTCAAAATCACCTAAGGTAGAAATGGGGCAACAGATATCATGGATCTGCACTTTTGAATTTTAGGGGTGTTTAGATATGAATAAATCAGAACTGCTGTCATCTTCCAAGAAAGAGCCACCTTAAGCCCTGTAGAACAGGGTTCATGTGTAAGGCAACTGCCTGGCCTATGCCTAAAATACTGATCATGTTGATGCGTCCCAGACTCTTTCCAATTGTGTCCTGTCTCCAGCCATCTGTTTCTTCCAAGGGAGAAGATACATATAAAGGATCACAGGTTCTTTAGAACTGGGCAAGTTGGACACTTCCCACTTTGGTCCTCAAAAGAAAAGGATTGACAAGATTGGCTAGCCAATACCATGCCTCTCTCCATTCTTAAACAAATAGTTCTGTTGTCTACCAGCTCCCCAGGCAGTGAAGGAAAATACAACTCTAGCACATATAAAGTTATTTCTCTACTCTTCTTACAATTCCCTCCCTTCTGACCATTCACAGACTGAATCCTGTTCTGTTAATTGCAACAGCTACAGCCCCCTGTAGCCATGACTGCCCCATCTCAGTCATGGCTTTGGGACTGGATGTCAGTGCCAACAGCAGTTAGAGGGACAACTATACTCAAAGAGGTTTAGTTTTGGTAAGAAAACTAAGTGCTACAATTCTATGCATTTATTTCAGGATACTTGCCAGTCCTGGCATTCAAGAAATATCCATGAATTCCAGATTTGGCCAGACAGAGGTTATTGGCAACCATACATGGAATAGGAAACTGAAAGATTGAGTTAAATTCCTCTCCCACTGGTGTCTAAAAGTCTTTCGACCGATTTCACTGGGGTCTTTCATCCATTACTTCTAGTCTGTAGTAGCAATTTCAGGTCCTCCTTTGATGTTTGTGTGAAGAAATGGAAAACCATTTCTTACCAAGCTTCAGCAATATCCCCAACTAGAATCTGAGCTTTTTAAAGTTATTCTGTATTTCACAATAGCAATTCCTTCAACCCATTCCACCACCTGCAATTTCAAATGCAGTATTCTGATTAAACTCCACCACAATCATCAGATCCTATCATTTTCATGTATTTTTCCAGAGAAGCATGAAATCAGCTGTACAATATACGGGAGGTATTTAGTATGGAAGTGCCAGCATTTTATAATTTACACAAGAGCCAGTAATGCTATGCATCTTGCATACAAACTGGAAATACTGCTTGAGGCCTAGCAAAATACTTGGAGTACCATAAAGGAACCCTCAAAGCTAGAGAGGGAGATAAGAAATGTTAGAGATGAAAGATTACCACTAGACACGGAATATACATATGCTACCTCCTGCAGCCACTTTTGAGATCTCTTTCTGGTATACTCCATGACAATGGCAGAGGACTGCTGCAAGGGTAGCTTCACCATTACATTTCTGGTTTGGGCCTGCACAAGAGCCTAGGTGGGGCAGAACTATTTTAAGTTGCAATGCAAGTGACCCAAAGAAGGGAAGGCTGACTAGCTTATTGGGAGCCAGGGGAGAAACAAGCACTCAGGCAGTTGTAGTAACATCCAAATGAACTCTCTCAACAGGGAGATTTTTTTTTTTAAAGCACCCATTATGAATTTGAATCTATCAAGCTGATCGCTATAGGTAATTTTATTAATGATTAATGTATTTGCTGCCTACATAGATAAGATGGAAGTGCAGATTAGGCTCATTGAATTAGTTAGCCTTATAGTTTCCTGGGCAGTTGCAAAGCAAAGCAGAAGTTATTCTGAACAACCACTTAATATGGTTACATTTGTTTCTTTTTCAATTCATTCAAGTTCATCCAATATAATAAAAAGTAAATGGAACAGAAATCATCATTTTTTCCTAAGTGCCCTTGCTCATGGGTTTTATTACACAGTTTTTAAAAGACATTTCTGGCAATGTCTTTTTGACACTTTGTAATTGTGTTGAATACTTTGGAAAGCATCTTGAAAGTGCATGCTGCTGGCCCACGTCCTTCTTATTTGAAGATGTCTGGTAGATGTCCGAGACAGACGAGTAGCTCATCTGCTTTGGCAGACAGCCCAGTAAAAAAAACAAACAAAAACAAAACCAAAAAAACCCAAGCCAACACTAATTTGATAAAACAATCAATTCACTAAATCCAATACCTGACTGGATGTCATTCTGGAGTAGTGTCCTTCCAGTTGCATTGAAACTTCTGTATTTTACTGGAGAATAGCTCTGATTTACTTGCTATGGAAACTTTTATAGAACCGATAGGGTTTGGCAGACAGAAGTAGTTCCATTAAAAATATTGCTATAAGACTCTTGGTAGATATGCTTTAGAAGACAGACAGACTTCTCCATATCTTTGGATATTTATTATAGAACTTAACTCTTGTATGTAGCATGAATTCATACATAGTTAGGGCTGTTTTGTAAAGCAGGAGCCTTCAATGTTTGTAGTATGTTTTTCTCCATTGCAGTATGAAGAATATTTAAGGTACAAATGGCAAATTCATTAAGGTGTTTGGTTATGTGCCTGCTCAAAAATGCAGGTTCACAGAACAGGTATTTTATGGATAGTGACCATGTCAGAAACAAGACTACAGCAGCCTAACTAGGGCAAGGTGAGCAGGGCATCAGCCCTTGGAGCCAACTGAGGGGGCACCAGAATCCCTCCTAGGAGTGGGGGCCACGGGAGAGGCAGCCCTGCACTGCATCCAGAAGGCACGGATCAAGTGGAGTAAGCAAAATGGTACTTCCCCCTTCCCCCCAGGAATCTTCAGGACAGCAAGCACAACTACAAAACCAATACATATATATTGAGGGGGAGGGGGCACAAAGCAAGTGGGGCAGGAGGGGAAGCTCCTGGGGAACCTAGCTATGGAGCTGTTACTGGAGGAGAGTTGACACTACTACAGCAGTAGCAGTGACCTGGGAAGGAAAGCCTCATCTCCCCCTCACCCACCTTCCATCCCTGGTCTACAGTGGTCAGCATACCCTCACACGCTCCCCTAACCTGCCCTGAACACTCAATGAGCTTGCTGTGCCTATGGTGGCAAGTATTAAATTCTTATCTAGTATTGAATTCCCCCCCCCCCCCCCCCCCCCCCCAAAGGCAGGATGGAGAACAAGGAGAGCCACTGAATTTTAAGTTGCATTTGTATGGAGGACAGAAGTTTTATTTACACTGGGGCAGATTCTTAGTTAAAGTCAGTGGGTTTACATAGACTGAGAATCAGGCCTAGAGGCTTCAGTGTCACTGGCAGCTTTTGTGCAGGGTTCAGATATAAACGAAAACAACTAGACTCTTGTTTAGCACTAATGACTCCTTTCACTATAGCAAGTATCATTTTAGTATGGTGTGTTTGGTAGCTACATGCGTTCCACGTTACCTTGCACCAGGATCCTCCTCTCTGCAATGATGAGGGTGGCCAAACATTGGAACAGGCTACCTAGAGAAATTGTGAAATCTCTATCCTTGGAAGTTTTCAAAAGCAGGTTAGACAGACACTTGCGTTGAATAGTTTAGTCAGGGATAATCCTACCCTGAGAAAGGGGTTAGACTAGATGACTTTGTGAGGTTTTTCCAGCCCTGTTTTCCTATGATGCTATCCACCACCTTCCAACTTTTTTGAAAGTTTAGGACACCATCATCATCAAGACCTTTTGGAGAGATAACAAGTGTTATGCAGGCATGTTGTCCTTCATATTCTAGACATCTCCAATTCACTTGCTGGAGGAAAAAGCTTGATTTGGAGACAGAAAACTTACAATTGACAGGTAAGGTTATTTCACTGCATTTGTACAGCATGTTAGTTAAAAATAAAGGTTTTTCCATATGAAAAACTTTAAAGAATGAGAAATGCATCTTTGCCACTCTTCCAGACCCACAATTCAAAGATACCAGCCAAGCCAAGAGAGAGATTCTCATAGATAAAAGCTATGACTACGTCAGCAATTGTTTAAACAGAACACACTGCAGCTAATATTAGAGGGTAGGTCCAGGAAAGAAAGAAATCTGTACATGACAAAGAAAAAGCCCTAACAGAATAGTAACTCAAGTCAGGAATGGCTGCTAAGTAATCATCCATCACCATGTTTTCTTCATTTTCAAATGGACATCTAATAACTGGAAGTGAAGTGAGAGCAAATCATTTGCCCAGTCATTGAAAGAGCCAATAGATACCCCATCACAGAACAAATTGACAGCAACTCCTCTTCGTATGCTTTGACAAATGTGTATGTTCCAATATTCAGTCCTGGGAATCTTTATACTTGTACAGTAAAGCTGTTTTTGGAATTCAAGGATATATTGTATCATTATCAGCCTGGAACCTGTTTTGCAAAAAGCGATCTCTCTGCCAAGCCTCGCATTAAATCTTGGATTTTCTGAGCCTTGTGGAATACACCACCATCTGCTAAGTATAAATGCTGCTCTCTCAATAGGCCAGTTATTTATTTTCAACCACAAGGAGCTTAAAAGGGAGGTTATAGGTATGACGACTCCAGTGTGCAACAAGGATCTTTCAAGTTGGGCATATTGGCAATTTGGCATGGAACAGTGCCTCAACTAGTTTCCAATCTTTGTTGTTTAAAACCTCTGTTTACTTCCACCTATGCTTACCGTAGCTTTCAAAGTAGATACAGAATATATTTGGACATCAATACTGATATCATCATAGCCTGAACTGGTTTAAAATATTTACTACACCATTTTAAAGCTGCTAAAAATCAGGAACTACATCCAGTTTTGTATTTTTTAAAGAATAGAAAGTATAGTGTAAAGGGATAATGCAACTACAAATAAGCACTAACAGTGGTGAGAATACCAACACCTGGAGTGTGAATGTCTAGAGCAAAGGGAGGCTCAGAAGAAATTAATTAATTTTAATGTTAAAAAAAAATAAAAAGGGAAGAAAACAGGCTGGAAATGGTCGCAATTGTAAACAGGGCCACTATTAGCAAGAATAATTCTAGAATCAGCCCTGCAGTTTACCCAGTACCTATCCATTGGAATTGCTTTAGGTAGAGGAATAAATGAGACCCTCTAAAAAATGACTTTAGACTGGAAAAAAAAATTCAAACTTCACTCCTTTAAAATTTTACTGAAAGACAGTTGCATAACTAGGGGTGAGTAAAAGGGGCACCCACCCCAGGCACCATATTAGGATGGCTGCCAGAATAACTCCTCCTCCCCACAGTCCACACCCTGGGAGCATACCCGTGCCAGGAACTCCAGAACAGTCCCCGACTACTGCTGCTTTAGAAGCAGCCGTTGGTGGAGTGGGAGGGCAGGAAGGGTGGCAGCAGCTCAGCTGGGGACTCTTTAGGAGTTCCTGGCATGAGTAAGACTGCTGTTTCCCCACGCCCAAACTCTTGGAGCCATGTCCCGTACCCCCTAGCTGTCCTGTATGGTTTGCCTTGACCATCAACTTTGCTTATTATGCCACTGTTGAAGGAAGATCCCTTAAGTAAAACCAGTAGTCAAACTTCGACTTTTCCCACATGCTGCCCAGCAGCACATTGCAATTTGTGTAATGGGGATGGGATGGTTTCCAACATCTTTACAATAGAGATAAGTTAAAACGATGTTAATTGTCCACAGCTGGTATAGTTCACCCCCTGAATCTGTTTAGCAGCAGGTATTACAGGAATTTAACAATGAAAAAGCACAGGACTACTGAAGTTTAGAATATAAAGCAAAGCATAACTTGCAGTGAATATGGTGCTGGGGTAGCAATCAGAGAAATGTAAAGTCAAAGAAGATTTCAGCCACATCATTCCATCCTGCACTGATACATGATCAAACATGAATAAGCGACTCCTGACAGAGGGTTGACATGTTCTTAAAGAGACTCCATTACTAAAACATTCAAAACACCCTCCGTAGGTAGTCTGTCTGATGTTTACTTTGAGTTAGAAAGCTTTTCCCAATACCCAGCTTAAGCAACAGATGCCAATTCAGTGGGTTTCTCCTTATTGTTATGTACTGGAGAAAGGGGTAGTCAATCAAGTATTATTGGAAGATTGCTGTCACCCATCTTCAGTCTTCTTTTCTAGACTAAGAGAATACCAGATCCTTCATCCTTTCATGGCCATGTTTTCCAATCTTTATTCATGATGCTCTCCTGTAGACAGTATTTTATTAGTCTGCCTCCACAAATGCAGCTTACTACAAGGCAAACAGAGGGTGGAGAAGAAGAATAAAGATTTTGCAGAACAGTCTCACATAGCAGGGTGAAAGCATGTACATGGACAGTTACCACAGAATAGCAAACATGCTGCAAGCATCCATCCTTGCTTATCTGGCAATAACTTGCCTATGTACCCTGGCCCTCTGTTTTCAAGGGCAAAACCCCAAATACAACACAGTAAATTAATTCCAAGTAGATAAAAATAGTTACCTCATGTGTCTTTTGACTACTTTTGTTATTTCTTCCCTGCCTGTTTGCCTTCTCCTCCACTCTGCCTTTAAAGCAGCATCACATTGGCAATTCTCATTCAGTTTATGGTCCACTGTAACACACTAATCATTTTGTACCATGATGCTGCCTAGCCCCATTTTATAGATCTCCATCTTAAGCGTAGCAGTTTCACTTCAGTAAAAAAAAAAAAAGATTCGTTCCGATTTCAGATCCTCTCCAATTTATCAAAATAATTTTTAAATTTGGATCCTGTCCTCCATATTTCTGGCAACTCCCCTCCACTTGGAGTTGCCCCAGTATTTCATATGTTAGTGTTAGTGGGTTGAAGACAGATCCCTGCAAGATGTCAACTGAAGAGCTCTCCTATTTTGGCAGCAGATCTTGGATGACTACTCTGAGAAGACTTTTCATACTAACCTTGTGATTATTTCACCTGGACAATATTTTTTCAGTTTTTGGAAGCCTGTTCATGGAAGAGTATAAAAAGCTTTACCGAAGTCAAGCCCTTCCTTTAAATATTAAGCCAGTTATCTTGACAAAAAAAAACAAACAAAAACCCCAGGAAGGATTTCTCGTGGACAAGTCCATGTTGACTGATTATAGTCTTCTCTTTAGGTAGAGAAAAGTTGTAGAACATACCTAGAGTCCTGCCAAGACTTGAAAATAATCATGTTCATTAACAGTAATGATAGTGACCATACATTTGAGAGAGAGAGAGAGAAAGAGAGAAAAAAAAAAAAAGTCATGTTCCTTCCCTATATCTGCCAGAAACTTCTCAGAGTAGCCATTGGTTTGATTTGCCAGTAAGCAGGTCTCTCAGCATTGGTTGACCTTTACTTTGAATTGATACTTCCCACTCTTGCATTCAAATCAATATGTATTGATGTTGTTTGCTAATAGAAAACAGAGGTAGAAGATTAAAAAGGAACATTGTCAGTAGTTTTAGAACTGAAATATATCACTAAAATTGAAGTTTTAAATTGGAATTACCCGTTTCAACTGAAAGCTTGGGGGGGGTGGGGCGGGAGGTGAGGAGGGGGAAGAAAGAGGAGAGTTTCTTGGATCCCATATAGAATATCAGATCAAACCTAGAGAAAAGATAACTTCAAATAGTGGGAGATGGGCAGATTCAAGTTTCTGCTCTGCCAGATTTAGACCAATGCACTTAAACTTTAGTATTCTACATTGCAGTATGTTATTTGACCACAAGCTATTTGCTATTTGAGTCTATGCCCAACCCCTTCCAAGAAATGCTTCTTTAATTCAAACATTTTGCTGCTATACATCAATATTTGTGGAATTGGAAGGCTTATTTTACTCAGCTCTAACAAAGTTTTTAGGGTTACAGCTACAATAGTATTCAAACCTGTTAGTCAAAGAGTCTACACCACCTGGAAACCAAGCAAGACTGAGAAAGCAAGATGGGCTTGGTGCTCTCTGCTTCACAGGGCTCAGATTACACAAAGATGCTTCTTTATTTACAGATCATCAGGTTCAGAAGAAGTCTGAACCTTTACATGTGTAATAGTTTAGTAAGTCTGGGTCTTCCTGTCAGGCAATAACTGGATGAAGCAAAAAGTCCTTCACAGGATCTTATGACAAGCTACTTTTACAAGAATCTCTCAAGGTAGCAGTTCACTTATGGGTTTTTTTTCCTTCTTCCCCTCTGGCCTTGAATTTGGCTGGGAATCTGAGCTTTAGTAGTTTAGTTTGGTTTAAGTGTGCAGAATACATTTATGCAGCTCTCTGTAGCACACATAAATCTTACAGAGGGAGGAAGGAAGGGGAAA
>NW_005842012.1:1091437-1099554 GCF_000455745.1 Alligator sinensis | reverse complement strand
GGGAAAGAGAAGGCTTAAAACAAGAACAAAAAACAAAAGAGATTGTCTTTTGGAGAAGGAAGCAAGTACAAAACATTAGCAGGAGAGGTAGACAGATGTATCCTCAGATTTTAGCCACTGAAACAATCTTTCGAGATCTATATTGCCAATTCAACAAAACACTTCCTCTTCTGGACATCTCAGAGCAGCATGGCAACAGTTTACTGGGCCAGCTTGGAAGACAAAAGGACTGTAGGTGCTGGAGCTCACTCTAAAAGCCTGTTTCCTGCCTCTCCAAGCAATGGTATTTTTTTCTTCCTCCTCATCTACTTTGATCTGCCTAGTTGCACCCTCCCCCGCAAAAGGCCTTTGGGGCCTCTTGGACTGCATTGCATCCAGTAATTCTCCAAATGCCTTCCGCTTATGATGCTGTTTTATCAGAAGGGCAGGATGAAAGAATATCATAAAGGTTATTCTTCCCTCCTGACTTGTTTCTTATTTGTCAGTTGTAGAAAAGGAGAATTGACTTGTTCTACAGATTTGTTCAGCTACGGACTGAAGTCAAACACCCTCCATGGGGAAGGTGCTATATTAAATTAACAAGCCACTTTCATCTTTCACTAAAGTCTAATTAGAGTGCAAAAGACTCATAGTACTCTTGCACCCTATTTAAGGACCTAGTTTAAATTCTGGTGCTTATACTCCTAGCAGTGAGAACTTTATGAAATCTCAACCATTATAACAGTGTGCTGCTCCTCAAAACTGGTGCAGAAAACACTAGTTTTGCATCTCTCCTGCTCATATTTAAAAAAAATAAAACCAAACACACACCCGAGCACTTTAAAAAAAAAAAAAAAAAAATACAGGTCTGCTAATGGGGATTGCACTCCCAGAACTACCTACTTCATAGGTCCTGCCCCAAGAGGTGACATCTCACCTTGACCCAGCTTATGGCTTAAAGTTACTATCGTCATGCAAGTAAGCTTCCCTTGTTTAAGGAGCTTGTGTAACGAAGCCTTTCATTCTTGGTTTTGGGCTTAGTGCAAAACTGTCTGCCTTTTAGGTACAGAACAGGCTAAGAAAGGGCTACGCAAGAAACAAAAAGCAAAAATCATATTCTTCTCCCATTTCCCTCCTCCCTCCCGCCCCCAAGTTCTCACTGAGCAGTAGAAACTATTCTTTCATCATGACCTCCAAAGGTAACAGATCCCTGATTTACTGAAATCTGGTCATGTGACCATTTATACGCTTCCACTACCAAGGCAATCCTATTGTTTGTAGGGTTTTGTAAGGCTGACCAGGTCTGGAGAGCAAGGATCATTTTTCAAGTGAACTGCAGAGTAAGGATATAAAAAAAAAGGCAAAACAAAAAAAAAAAAAAATAGTAACCAAGGTTTTTTTCAGTTATTTGTCCCAAAGGAAGGAAGGGAAAAATGCATCAAAAGCCCTTCCTAGTGCTATAGCAAGCTACAAGTCCTGGTTTAATCTCTTCCTCAGTAGAGCAGGGATCAGAGAACACTTAATTTTCTTTATCCTAGTAAATCTGTCTGATGGCTGTGTTCTCCTGAGTTCTTAAGAAAATATGTAGCAAGCAGCATTCTGATAAATTTGTCTTTGGGGGAAGGGGTCAGTTTAAAAACTCCTGCCATCTCAAAGCGTTAGTGCCACTTTAAAACTGCCCAACTATTGGTCACATCTGGGTAGCTTCCTTATTAATGGCCCCCATTACATGTTTAGAGGGCATTAAAAAGGATTTTTCCATTTAGCTCATGATATGATAATAGAACCCAGGCTTTACTTCTGCAATTCCAGATTTCCACAAGATAAAACACTACCCTGTTGTCACCATGCCAGCAGACAGAGATGACCCTTCTGAGAGACACATGATGCACAACCAGGTTTGCTGCCCAACACAGCTACAGTGCAAGGTTAGTCTATTCTGGGGAAAAAAAAAGGACTTTATTTTACACAAAACCAGTTTAATTGCTAGAACTGTATTTTTATCCCCTCTTTCAATCTGAAACTTTTCCAAGCAAATAGTATGGGTATTGGTCCTGTTTTATACCAAACCATCCTCTTTTATACTGGACTGACTAAGGACCAATGGCCTCAAGATGCAGCAAGGCAGGGGGGTGGGTAGGTTGGATATTAGGAAAAATAACTGTCACAAGGAAGGTGGTGATGGACTGAAACAGGTTACCTAGTGGTGGTAGAATCACCATCCTTGGAGGTTTTTATGCTCTGGCTTGACAAAGCCCTTGCTGGAATGATCTACTTGGGGATCGTCTTGCTGTGAGTAGAGGGTTGGACTAGATGAACTCCTGAGGTCCCTTCCAACCCTAAATTTTCTAAGTTTTTAAATCTTTTGTCCCTATTCATTTCTAAATGAAGTCCTGTTTTTCAGGAAATGCATGGTAATCATTTATGCTTGTGATTCTGTTGGCTGTGTCTAGAGGTAGAGTGGTGCACAGCTAGCCAGGGAGGGAGAAGGAGGTGGCTCTTTTGTTGTGTCCCCACTCCTCACTGCTGATTGGCTGAGGTGGCAGATCTGCCCCTCACTGCTGATTGGCCAAGGGGGGCAGTGGTCCCTCCCCCTACCTAGGGGATGTCCTGTATTCTAGAGATGCACCAGTGGCCACCCTACAAAGCAGAACATCATTTAAGGGTATGCAAGTACTATGCTGTAGAAACCCAGGATCCCTGTTGTCCCTAGTAAGATGATACTTAGAGGAATCCAGCTGTTCCTAATCTTCTATACCTGAAACAGTGTTATTTGCAGTTCATGTATCCAACACACATTTGTTATTTGCCAAGATCTTTTCTTCAGTCATAGTAGAGGTAATGTGAGCTGTAGTCTAGTTACACATTTTGTGCAAAATTTCACTTGTGGTTTTGATTTACCTTCACTTGATTTCTCTATGCAGGTATAAAACACTTTACTATCCAATCCATTGATTTCATTGTGTAGTTGCATAGCTACACAGAGCCTGAAGTGAGTCACTAGAATCCAGAGTAAAGGCACCCCTGGGCAAGCGTGCAGCAACTGTATTACACTGCCTTACCGAATAGTGTAGCGTGTGGTAGCTTCTCTGGTCTATTTCATCCCAAAATGAATTTGCTCAGTGCAAACTGGCTTCCTTTCTCCCATCTAGCCAGATGCTATATTAGAGCCTATATCAGACAGGCAGCTTGAGAGACCTGATCATGTTCTTATTATTGAGTAAAATCCAACATAATCATGTCATGTGTTCACACCCACTGACTTCCCTCTTTGGTTACAGACAGCACATCCCCTTCACTTTCACAGTAAGTGGGGACACTTCAAATTGTTAAGCAGAATTAACACAAAAGATACCAAAACAACTTTTAGCAATAAAAGGGCACAACCCCTAATCCAAAAAGACAGTCTAGTTCCACTCGCAGTAGAACTGACATTTCTGGTTGAGTGCATTCAAGCACAGGAAGGGGGGTTTTTTTGTTTGTTTGGGGGGGGTGTTGTTTGTTTGTTTTGTTTTTTTATGGCTGCTTGATCTCATTTCAATTGCTAAACTGACACGTGGCTTGCTCACAAGCCAAATGGACTCATAGGTACAGATTGAATATGGGTTTTAGATGATCAGCATACTGAAAATAGGTCTAGTCTACCAGGTCTGCATTCCAGGGCTTGCAGTGAGACTTCTGCACTGGGGTCCCCATTTACAATCCAATTTAATATCTTTGTGCTTGAGATGTAACACTAGAAAGCCATCTGTGAATCTAGCCCCAACCACACTGCATTTACATCTTCGATGAGCTACAGGACAGCACTAGCTATCTAGGAGCGAACAAGCAGGGCATGAGTGAGCCTCAAGTGCTGATTTAGAAAAGGCACCAGAATGGAAGCCCCTCCACCCCCAGGAAGTCTGCAACTGTCTTCCTGCTAGGGCCAAGGTTAGAGCCAGGACCAGTAGGGTTTGAGCCAGCTTTATGCCCCCCATCCTCAGTGAATAGCCGCTCCTGTGTGGGGGAGGGACAGGGGGTGGTAGTGGTGGAACCCTGAGCTGCCAGCACCTCTACCTGCAGCTGGCTTGGCCCATGGTCCTTCCTCTAGAGACAGAGAGATTTCTTTGGGATAGTGCAGATGACAGATACACAGGCAATGTGGGACAAGATGCACGAGAGCTGAAGACACTAGTTATGGTAACCATGTGAAGCGACTCTGAACCCTTTCAGGAAAAGCTATAAACACTTCCTTATCTTACACACACATTTTATCTACTTCTCCCTCCTTCCTCACAACATTTTTCAGAACTTTCAAATACAATTAAGCTCTGAAGTTCACTAGGAGTTTTGCTATTGCTCATCTAATGTATGTAGCAATATTACAGTATGGATGCCAATGCTAAGTTTCAGAATAGAAAGTTTAGAAAAAGAGGCATGGCATATGGATGTTTTCAGTTGTCTAGAAGAGACAAAATTACCACTTGCAGCAGGAAACAGTAAAAACACATAACCCCCCCCCCCCAAAACAAAACAAAACAAAACAAAAAACAAAAGTCCACTAGAGCTATCAACACATATATAATTACTCTGTTACATATGTGGGTAATCCAAGTAATACAGAGATCAAGGGACAAAAAGAAAAAGATAAAAAAGCCAACTCAGAATTTCCTGCTTTTTTTGATGTTATAGTCCTCTGCAAACTTGTGTTTAATGTGCTGTCCAGAATCTCTCCTAAGATTGTCAGTATTACAGCTTTTCCTTTCCATCGAGTACATCTTTTACAGGTTATTTTACCTCAGAATAAATTAGTCTGCATTTATTTATCTTCCTCATCTCCCTCCTAGTTTCTTTTCATTTTAGTTATTAGCTAGATTGAACTCCACTCAGTCTGGAGAACAGTTATGCCTAGAGGCTGACTTACAATTGTTTCTGCCATTTTAGCTGATCACCTCTATAGACTTTAATGCTCTTTGCACATGATAGAGCTAGCCAAATCAGAACCTATATGGAGATAAAATGACCTCTTTGCTTTTTTAAATTAATGTTTCTTTATAGGGCATAAGAGATAATATTTCCTTTTTTCTGTTGCATCCACTACTTACATTGTTGCTTCTTTCCAAACATTGCTTTCCATTTTAAGTGTGGATTTCTGATTATTGTGTCATCTGAGCATGGTTTCACTTCTCCTAGATTAATCTTATTTTCAGTAATTTACCATCTTTATTTCTATCTTCTCTAGGTTTTCCAAGCTCCACTAGGATTTACAGCATGCTTTAGCAGGCATCATCTGTGAACTTCCTTATCATACAATGCAGAGCTCTGTTCAGCTTAGGTGTTCACTTTATAAAAAATAAACCCCCCTTAAAATAAACAAAAGGCAAGAAATTCACCAAACAAGTTGCAACTTCCTTACCCTCAGCAGCTTTTCTTTATAGGTGTAGATCACAATTTAAGTGAAACTATAGTAGGCAAAATACAGCCAGCTCTTACCCTTAATAATATCACAAGCCAAGAAAATGAAAACAAGATGCTAGAGTTCACCTTTTATGTAGCTAAGACCCAAGTGCTCACCTACTAATTAAAATAATTAACTCTCAGTTACCATACATTACTACCACCTGTTCTACTGGCAAATGGCTAGCCTTACCAGCTTTTTCAATTAGTTCATACTAGTCTTTCACTCCCCTACTTTTCACATTCCCTTTCCAGGATCTATCAGCAGATGCTTGACATTTATAATCGCAGATTGCAAAGACAGGTTTTACAGAACTCCACAAACCTGTTGGATTTGGAAAACTGGAAGGACTGACACACTGATGCCTTGGGTTTTGCTCCATGGTGAAGAGAGAGAACAGGAAGAGGCAAGATAGGAATGGTATCTGGAATAGGGAAATTGTACCAAGGTTACCCTGAAAGAGAACATAATGACATATTATTGTATGCATGGGCCAAATCCTGAAGTCTTACTTTAGTGGGAGTTTGCCTGATTAAAAACTATTTAAAATTGGAGACATTCTGCATCAGTTGGTCCTCTGTGAAAACCTAGGCTTGCATACAAATTATCTGTGTTACAATACAAAGTTCTGTCCCAGAGGTCAGTATTCAGGTCTGGGGAAGAGGTATGACTCCAGTTTCATTTGCTTCCCTGTGACAGGTTGGTTTTCAAGGTGGCATTCAAGAAGGCAACACACTACATTGGAAAGGTCCTAAATGTAAATTGAAAATCAAGTGTTTTAATGGCACTTCTAATTCACTCATAGTATGTGTATCCTTAAGATAGCTAGTGTTTCATTTATACAAGCAATCAGTGAACATTACATAAAGGAGATGCCATGTTGTCTAGGAAATGCTTCTTGTTTCTAGTTCAGTTTCTTGGTTTGATTTTAATTGAGGGTACATTTTGTCAAATTTCCAAATAGAAAGGCTAAAACTCTGCATTTTTTCACAAATCTGGCTGGCGAGATCCAAGAATTAAAGAAACAAAAAAAAAAAAGGTAAAGAGAAATGAAAAAATATAATGCCTAAAGCATCCTAGGACAGCATACGTTTCATGGCAATCCTAGGTTTTATTCTTGCCTATAGTGTCATGCCTTTTCAATACACAACATGGATTAAGTTGGACATATTCAATTTATGTGAATTAAAATAAAAGGTTGTTTTTTCATGTCAGGTCCTTAAAATCAGGGGATCCTGTGTCCTTTGGTCATAGACACAGTTATATTGCAAGAAAAGATATTAGCACATCAGGTATCCCTCTCCACTACTGCAGATAGCATTTTATTAGTAGATGTTTAGAGTTATGAACCCGAAAAGATGACAAAGCCCATAGGGAAATACAGATTGCCCGATTAAGGAACTAACATAGGAGGGATGGGGGTGAGGAGGGGAATGCAACTAGGTTACAGAAAACACAATGTTAGCCAACTAAGCCCAAGGGTGGGGGAAGGGCAGGGAGGGGGTTCACGATGCTAAGAGAGAAAGAAGATAAATACACACAAACCCACATGATGGTCTGCAATGGTGGAGGGAGCAGGCTGGAGGAAGTTTCTCAGTTCATATAGAGTCTCATCATGGGGGTCCTCTTCAGGTGGAGCGGGGTGGTCCATTGCTGAAGGTTCCACTTGAAGTCCATCAGGTGCAGAGTGGGTTTCATGCAGTTCCCTCTGGGGCTGGTCTGGTGGCAGTTAGTCTGGTGGGGTCGGTGTACTGGTGCCCTTGATGTGCTCCATTTAGATGTCATGGGACCAGTGGATCGTGTTGGGCACCATGGGGCAGCGCGTCAGCTTGCCATAGTAGTGGGAGACACAGCAGGCATGCAGGATGCTCTTGTTGCTGGGGTCCCAGCTCCGAGCATTCCCAAGATGAGTGTGTTGACCCACACATTGTAGCCGTGGCCCCTCAGGATGTTGGCCAGTGGGGCGTACTTCTGCCGCTTCCAAGCCCAGGTGTCAGTGAAGACTTGGCGCCGGTTCTCAAAGGGGATGGTCACATCCATGATCATGATCTTGACCTCTTCATTTGTGATGATGATGTCAGGGCGCATCTGGCTCTCACAGCCCAGGATAGTGTGGTTCATGGAGATCTCCCTCACTGCGACTGGGATAGCCCTTACCAGGCGATCCTGGAAAGCATTGTGGCAGAGCTGCCAGCTTCTAGCGTGCAGCCTGCAACTGCACAGCACGTGTTGGAGGGTCTCTGCTGTGTAGCTGCACCATCAGCATCTCCCGTCCCAGTGGCTGAAGCAGACGGCCCCATTCAGAGGCAGGCAGCTGAGGTGGGTGTGGTGGAGGAAGTGCTAGTCCGCAAAGTGTGTGAAGCTCCCGCTGGGCATGAAGTGATTGCTGGAGTCCCACTTCGAGGTGATATTAAAGACTTTTCCCTGGTTGGGTTTGGCCCTCAGGTCGCCAGTGTACTTGTTGTAGATGGCGTCCTTCAGGAACCACTCCAGGAAGGTCCTCATGCAGGAAGTCACAGTGTTAGAGACGAGACGAGAAAGTCAAAATTTTTAACAAGTTCTTTCCCTCTGTTTTCTTGGACAGGGACCAGGACAGCTCTCCCACCATAGGTAGGGGCAATCTTGGGGATAGCACTGCCAGGCCTTGGGTCTGCGCAGATGTAGTTAGGGATCTTCTGGAAGGGCTGGATGTTTGTAAATT
>NW_005842012.1:1090996-1091375 GCF_000455745.1 Alligator sinensis | reverse complement strand
TGGTCCACGGGCCAGGTGCCCGGAGATTGGAAACTAGCTAATGTGGTCCCCATTTGTAAGAAAGGGAGAAAGGAGGACCCAGGAAACTATAGGCCCATAAGCCTCACATCGGTCTTGGGGAAAATCCTTGAAATAATTATCAAGGATCACATCTGTGGGGGGCTGCAGGGGAGGATCATGCCCAGGGAAAATCAACGTGGGTTCATCAAAGGCAGGTCCTGCCGGACCAACCTGATGGCCTTTTATTACCAGGTAACTAAATCCCTGGATGATGGTGTTGCCGTGGACATAGTCTTTCTGGACTTCAAGAAGGCCTTTGACACTGTCTCTCACCCCGTTCACATTAATAAATTGAGCGACTGTGGCATTGATGCCTACA
>NW_005842012.1:1083115-1089587 GCF_000455745.1 Alligator sinensis | reverse complement strand
AGGCATGCTTGAAGGGAGAGGCTGCAATTAGATTTAGACAGACTACAGAAGTGGGCGGATGGTAATAGAATAGGGTTCAATGTAGATAAATGCAGGGTGCTGCACCTGGGGAGAAGGAATCCATAGCATACATACAAGTTGGGGAGCTTTCCCCTTGTGAGCACAGAGGCGGAAAGGGATCTTGGAGTCATTATTGACTCCAAGATGAACATGAGCCGCCAATGCCAGACCGCAGCCAGCAAAGCCAACCGCACCTTATCGTGCATCCAAAGATGCATCTTAAGCCAGTCCAGAGAGGTGATACTCCCCCTCTAATGGACATTGGTCAGGCCACAATTGGAGTATTGCATCCAGTTCTGAACACAGCACTTTAAGAAGGGTGTGGTCTGCCTTGAGAGGGTTCAGAGGAGGGCCACCCACTTGGTTGGAGGGCAACAGGGCAGGCCCTATGAGAAGAGGCTGAGGGACCTGAACTTATTCAGCCTCAGCAAGTAGAGGTTGAGGGGGGATTTGGTGGCTGCCTACAAACTTGTTAGGAGAGATCAGCAGCAAATAGGAAGGGTCCTATTCCCCCCAGCAGCACCTGGGGTGATGAGGAACAATGGCCAGAAGGTGCTGGAGAATAGGTTCAGGTTAGAGATTAAGAGGCACTATTTCACTGTTAGGGTAGCTAGGATCTGGAACCAACTTCCTAGGGAAGTGGTCCTCACTCCTACCTTGGGTAAATTCAAAAAGAGGATCAACGAACACCTGTCTGGGGTCATGTGATCCCACAGACTAGATGATCTGTTCAGGTCCCTTCTGACCCCAAACTACTATGAAACTATGACACAGTCAGCATGCAGAGCTGATTGCAGGGAGATTCCCAGCTCCCAGCACTCCTCAGTCCAAGTCCAGGTGCAGCCAATGCAGTTCCCAAGGCAGCACATGGTGTTGCGGGCTTGGCTCCACAGCGAGGCAAAGTCCCCACCGTCTCTGCCAAACTTGTTTTTCAGCAAGCCACTGAGGAAGATGGCTAAGTCACATCTGGTCGGTTGCCTTGCAATCCTCTTGCAGGTGGTCTCCTCGAGGGCTCTGGCAGTGACAATATTAATCATTGGGTCTGGAAAGGTCAGGAGGTGGAAGGCATGGGTGACCACCGTGATGTCACAGAGCTCTCCCATGTGGAGGATGTTGGTGCCTCCCTGCCAGTAGAGGATGTATAGGATTTTGTTGCTGGCCCTCAGCGGCAGGTGCAGCCAGTTCTTCAGCAGCCACCGGATCTCTGCCTCTGCCTTTTTGAGGGGGGTCTTGGGGACTGCCGAGCCTCTCAGGATGAACGTGACGTGGGGGATAAGGAAGGTGTTCACTGCATCTATCTTCTGCCAGGGGGTCAGCAGGGATGAGTCCAGCTTGTGGGCATCCTGCACGATCCCGTTGATGGTCTCCTCCAGCGTCTGCATGACCTGGTGGCCGGTGGGCATCCCCAGGTGGCAGTAGGCCTTGCCATCACGCAGGTGCCTCATCACCTGGCCCTGGATCGTGAGGATGGAGTCCAGGATGCAGCTTTTCTGCCTGCTGTCGATGTGCAGGGAGGTGCACTTGGCGACATTGAGGTGCAGACCCATCCACCTGGCTGCCTCAAACGCCACGTCCAGCATCTGTTGGAGCTGGGTGGTGTTGTTGGCAAGGAGAACAAGGTCATCAGTGTAGGCCAGGATGCTCAACTTCTGGCTGTACAGGTCAAGCCTGCCAGGGCTGCCTGCCATGGCCCAAAGGAGTGGTTCCATGGCCAGGTTAAAGATGATGGGGCTGAGGAGGCAGCCCTGTCTCACCCCTGACCAGATGGGGATCTCATTGGTTTCTCTGTTGGTGATGTGGATGGTCATGGTGAATCCATCATAGAGTTCTCACACCAGGTCAACAATGCCGTCCAGTAGGCCGAGATCGCAGAAGGTGCTGACAATGTGACAGTGGGGCACGGAGCTGAAGGCATTGGAGATGTCCAGCCATGCCACTGTGCACTGCTTCCTGGTCCTCCAGGCATTGTCCAGGGCCACCTGGAGGGTGAAATTGTGTTTGTAGCAGCCCCCCATTGACATGTAGCCCTTCTGGCTCCAGGTGACGGTCCTGCCGATCACTGCCCATTCGGTGATGTGGGCCACCAGGCAGGTGGGATACAGCTTGGTGACAGTGGAGCACAAGGCAAAGGGTCTCCAGTTGCCCAGTCGGTTGGATGAGGACAATCATGGCCCTCTTCCAGGTGGTGGGCATGCACCAGAACTCTCTGCAGCTGTTGAAAAGAGAAAACAAGGCAGCCCAGGTCACTTGGGGTACTCTGCTGTCATCCAGGGGGCATCCTTGGGATCTGGGGTCTTCTGCCTGGAGGCAGCTCTCATAATCCAGGGTTCCAGACTTTGAGAGTCTCACTGACTCTGGTGGTCTGCTGATGGCAGGGGGTCCACCACCGCCTGTTGGGGTCCTGACATCGGTGGGGGGGGGGGGTTCATTGCTGACTCAGTTTTGCTGATCAACCCTCCCGGGAGGGTCCTCTGTTCCCTGCAGTTGGTGGTCCACCCTAGCAGGGGGTCTCCTGGTGTGCCTCGAGCATTCTTATCTGTGGATCAGGGTGTCATTGGGACCTGGGGGTGTTTTCTCAATGTTCTGTCCTCTGAACACAGGTGTTTATCTACTCCGACCTGGGGGTAAGGCCTCTGGTCTCTGGCTACTGGCTCAAGTCAGGGTTTTCATTTTTTCAGGTCTGGTGAACTGTAAGACCCTTCAGCTACTCAGTGTGGTCACTTGTGCAACAGGCACTCTTTCAGATGTACTGGCAGCACTGCCTTCCCTAGCCTGTCAGGACTGACGAGAACCCACTCTGCACTGGAGGGAAGAAAAGAGGGCTGCTAGCCAGCTCTCCTTCTACAGCTATCATTGTGGCAGTCTGCCAGACTAGGTTGGCACTGGTCCTGGAGGTAGTGCAATACCAGGCCAGGGGCGAGGAAAAAAAAAAGGGTTGTCTGTCTTTTCAATGATTAAACTGATAAGAATAGATGGAATTTTATTAGTAGATGTTAACAGTTATGAGCCAAAAAGTTGACAAAGCCAGTAGGGAAATAAAGAGTACCTGAGCGAGGGACTAACATAAGAGGATACAGGACCTTCACCTAGCCCAGGAGGTGCATAGTCCCACCAGGGGAAATGCCTTGCTGGACTTGGTCCTTGCCACAGGCGATGACCTGCTGAGGGGTCTGTGGGTACTCAACCACCTGGGTGACAGTGATCATCGCCTGCTGGAATTTACTATCCAGAGCAGGGTAGTGAAAGCAAGCAGCAAGGCGGAGGTCCTCAATTTCAGGAGGGCTGACTTTTGTAAGCTAAGAAGATTAGTAAGAGAGGCATTGGGGTTTCAGAGCTTCAATGAGATGGGAGTCCAAGACAGGTGGTTGTTCCTCAAGGAGACGATCCTCTGAGCTCAAAGGGAATCAGTCCCAATGAGCACCAAGGTGGGCTGGAGTGCTAAGAAGCCCCCATGGCTCGGCAAAGGCATCCAGGGATACCTGAGGGCAAAAAAGGAGGTGTACAAACAGTGAAAGCAAGGGGCTATCACCAAGGAGGATTACACTTCCATTGCTCGGGACTGCAGGGAGGCTGTTAGGAAGGCCAAGGCAGAGATGGAGCTAGGGCTAGTGACCAGAATTAAGGATAATAAAAAGTCCTTTATCAAATACATAGGAAGTAAGAAGATGGCACTGGGTAACGTGGGGCCCCTACAGTATAAGCTTGGCAATCTGGTGATTGAGGCAAACAAAAAAGATGACCTCCTTAATGAATTTTTTGCCTCCATATTCCTGAACAGGGACCAGGACATCTCCCCCACTAGAATTGTGGACGGACCCAGGGCAGGCATCACAATGCTTAGGGTCAGGAATGACCTAGCTAGGGAACCTTTGGAGGGGCTGGATGTGTTTAAATCAGTCAGTCCAGATGCTCTTCACCCAAGGGTGCTGAGGGAATTGGCAGGGGTCATAGTGGAGCCCCTGGCATGGCTCTATGAGCACTCATTGGGCACTGGCCAGGTACCAGAGGATTGGAAAAGGGCCAATGTGGTCCCCATTTACAAGAAGGGGAGAAAGGAGGACCCCACCAATTATAGGCCAGTCAGTCTTACCTCAGACCTTTGAGAAAATTATCAAGGAGCACATCCGTAAGGGCCCAGCATGGGAGGTAATGCTCAGGGGCAACCAACATGGGTTCATTGAGGGCAGGTCCTGCCTGACTAACCTGGTTTCTTTTTATGATCAGGTCACAAAGTCCCTGGATGAGGGTGTCAGGGTGGACATCGTCTTCTTGGACTTTAAGAAGGTCTTTGCCATGGTTTCCCACCACATTCTCTTTAAAAAACTTGGTGACTGTGGCATTGATGCCTACACAGTCAGATGGGTGGCAAATTGACTAGATGGTTGTACCCAGAGAGTGGTGGTGGATGGGTCATTTTCAACCTGGAGGGATTTGGGCAGTGGAGTCCCCCAGGACTTTGTCCTGGGGTCTGTACTGTTCAACATCTTTATCAGCGATCTGGATGTAGGTTAAGAATGCACGCTGTCCAAATTTGCTGACAAAACCAAGTTGTGGGGCAAAGTGGGCATGCTGGAGGTGAGGGACAGAATCCAGCTAGATCTAGACAGGTTACAGAGGTGGGTGGATGAGAATAGGATGGAATTCAACGCAGACAAGTGCAAGGTACTGCAGCTAGGGAGAAGGAACCAGCAACACACCTATAGGCTGGGGAACACCCTTCTTGTCAATGTGGTGGTAAAAAGGTATCTTGGAGTCATTGTTGACTCCAGGATGAACATGAGCCGCCAATGCAAGGAAGCGGTCAGTAAGGCTAACCGCACCTTGTTGTGCATCCACAGATGCATCACAAGAAGGTCCAGGGAGGTGATTCTTCCTCTCTATGTGACATTGGTCAGGCCACAGTTGGAGTACTGCATGCAGTTTTGGGCGCCGCACTTCAAGAGGGATGTGGCTAGCATTGAGAGGGTCAAGAGGAGGGCCACTCACATGATCCAGGGGCAGCGGGGCAGGCCCTATGAAGAGAGGCTAAAGGGCCTGAACCTGTTCAGTCTCCATAAGAGAAGGCTGATAGGGGATCTGGTGGCCATTTACAAACCCACTGGGGGGACCAGTGAGAATTGGGGGAGGCTCTGTTCCCCTGGGCACCACCAGGGGTTACTAGGAATAACGGCCACAAATTGTTAGAGAGAAGGTTCAGGCTGGACATCAGGAGGCATTACTTTACAGTTAGGATGGCCAGACTCTGGAATGGGCGCTATGATGCTGTGATAGTATGAGGGATGGGGGAGAGGAGGGGAACGCAACTAATGTTCAGAAAATGCAATGTGAGCCAACTAAGCCCGGGGGTGGGGGAAGTGGGTAGGGGAAGTGGAGGGAGGGGGTTCATGATGCTGAGAGAGAAAGAAGATAGATACACACAAACCTGTACAATGGTCTGCAGTGGTGGAGAGAGTAGGTTGAAGAAGCTTTCTCAGTCCATATAGAGTCTCATCGCGGGGGGTCCTCTTCAGGTGGAGCGGGGTGGTCTGTTGTTGAAGATTCCTCTCAAAGTCCATCAGGTGCAGAGGAGGGTTCAGGCAGTCCCCTTTGGGTCCAGCCCAGTGGCAGTCAGTCTGGTGGAGTTGGTATACTGGCGGTCGCCTGTGATGTGCTCCATGTAGATGTCATGGGAAATCTATGTGGCCCCTTGGTGCCTCGGTGATGATGGCAGACCCCAGGCAGTAACACCCTCTGGGCCCCAGTGGTCCCAAGGAGGACCCTCCTGAAGACCTCCCACCCTGGTGGAGTTCTCTCTACTACTGCAAGATATACTACATTTACCCACATCCAAGACTACTTAGAATTTAAGATGACCCCCCCAATAAATAGATTCTACACATGGAAAACGTGTAACTTTGTTATAATTTTCCTGGTATAGAATGTAATTATCAGAGGGTTGTCTTAAATTTGTAACTCCCACTGCAGGGACAGGGAAAGCATTGGCAGGGGGCAGGCAGTGGGTGGGCAAGCAGCAGGGAAGTCAAGCAGCCTTACCATTGCACCTTGTCCCCAAACCATGCCCCCCTGATGCCTGTACCCCCACCATTTGCCCCCCTTTCTGCTCCCTGCCCCCCCCATGCCTGTGCTCCCTGGCACCTGTCCTCCCCACCCCTGCTGCTTGCCCTCCCTTTGCCCATGCCCCCTGTGCCTGCTCCCTCCCCAACAGCAGCTGTAGATGGAGGCTGGAACTGCCTGGCCAGGTGGGGGGCAGAGCAAGCTTGTGCTACATGCCTTGGGCCAGAGCAGGAGCCAGAGGCATGACTCAGGTAAGTGATGATCGGGGACAGGTGGCAGGAGGGGGCAAGTGGTGGGGGGTAGAGAGGATGTGAAGCAGAGGCAGCAGGGGACAGACTGCAAGGGCAGGGCGGCAGAG
>NW_005842012.1:1055509-1083084 GCF_000455745.1 Alligator sinensis | reverse complement strand
CCCACTGGAATCCAAGAAAAGGGACTTTTTTCCACATGCTGAATAGAGAAAAAATCCTATCTTGGATTCAAGTAAATACAACAGTCTACAGACAGAGGGAGCTCTAGATATAAAACTGATGCTACACTGGCTTGAATTTAGCCAAAAGGAATGCAATTTAGTCACCAGTGCAAATAATAAAATGCTGTAGAAAACTGAGCTGTCAAACGTCCTAGGATATGTCTAGTGTAGAGAACAGGGTTTTAATGATTTTTAACTTCTGATTCTTGTTTGTCCATGATAAATGATGAAGAAAAAAGAAGACTCACCAAATTCTGAATTATGATGAAATTACTCATTGCAAAAATGCCACTAAATTCTTTTCCTGTGGCATTCTAGTGTTATTTCTCTTCAGCTTTGGTCTTTTAACCTATGTTTCTAATCAATGCAAGAGCTGATTCAATGGAAAGAAATGCCAATGAATTAAACAATATAAGTGACAAATTATCCATTGGGTCTGAAATGTATCTAATGTGCCCTGGATTTTCTGTTCTTCTTGTATCATAAAAAGACAATTAAATCACACAATATACTCTGCTATTTTGATCTTGTCAATTAATTTAACTCAGAATCTAGATTAACCTTTTATATTCCTCCATCTTTTGTTTTGACAGACTTAAAAATTAAGTGCCTGATCTCAGGAGACATATAAGATGCCTCCATCCATTCAGGCTCCAGGACACAGAGTCTGGGCTCTTCTCATAACATAGTCACTTACTAGTGGTGCTGATGGTGCCAGCCCCCAAACTTCTGTATAATAGCCTATACATTGGACTAATCACCCAGGAAGCAGGAGACCTGATTCCTATGACAGAGGGTTGTGGGACCTCCTCAGCCTGGAAGGCTTCCAACCTATATTTTTCACTCTCTAAGAGAGTACTCTAATTACTAGCTGGGAAGAAGTAATCCAGGTTCCAGTTCTTGATTTCAGGATTATTGGTATTTATGATATGAAAACTGTCTAATGTAAAATGCAAGACAATATAGGGAGTCAGGGGCCTAGGCCTCCTCCTTCTAGCTGAGTGCCCTTACTAAACTGAAGAGTCAGACTCCCCACTTAGTTTTTTTCCATCTGGCTCCATTACTCTTACATTTTTAGGCTGGTTCAGTTGTAACAGTAGGAACAGGCAGTATCCCCATGCAGAGTTTTCTATTGCCTGGTGATTAGCATTGTCAGGCTGAGGACGACCTTGGATCCAGGTCCCTCTCTATTTTATTATTCACTCTCATGTATTAATAACCCCTTGTATTTTGAGTGCAATGGAACTGGCTCCTGCAGTGCCCCTGCCTGTGCCTCTGCCCATACCCCTGCAACCCTTTTAGGGGGACAGTGGATTGGGGCCCTCCACCTATACCAAGGCATCCCTGGTCTTCACTCCCAAGCCTGGAACTTAGGGTGTTAGTTTCATCACCCACCCCGCTAGCCCCTGGTGCCTCCAGTGCCCCTGGTGTCTCCAGTGCCCCATTGGGAAGCCCTTGGTTTCCAATCCTACCCACACTTCCAGGTTATCTCCTTCCCTCCTTCTTCCCTTCACTGGCTTTGTACAAAGGGAAGAAGAACCAAATTTTAGCATAGTAAATGTTCACATTTTTAATATAGTTATTTTCAACAACAGATAGCAGATAAACTGAGAAATGTTTCTTTCCTGCACTCCCACATCCAAGTGTTTTCTCCAACCAAGCTGGTGTCCAGTGGGCCAGGGTTTCCTTGACCTCAGCCACCTCATGAAGCCCCCCCAAAAATGAACTTTGTGAACCCCACAGAAAATAAATCTGCCATGGCTTCCTTGATCAGGACTCCCTACAGGTTGGCCTGTCCCAGGCCCACACATTCTGGCAAAGGCATGCTGTAGCTTTCCCCAAACACAGTGCTGCCTCAGCATGCTGCACTTCCTCCAGCTAGGCCTCACAGATGTCATGCAGGATGCAAGTGGCAGCAACGAAGCATGAGGCATGGCAAGTACTCCTGGGCCATGTTGAGGAACATGCTCAAAGCTCTACAGTGCTCCTTGAGATGGCTGAAGGTGCAATCATCATGGCAACTGTTGAGGCAGTGGTTGAAGTGTTTTCCCTTTAGGCCTGCATAGGGCTTCATGAACCAGGGGAAGAGAGGGTAGACTGGGTTCCTGATGATGAAGGATGGATCATCCCTCCCACTGACCTTGATATTGGGCATCTGTAGGTAGGTGGAGCCTGGCACAGTGGTTGATGATGCCCTGCAGCACAAAGAAGAAACAGGCCTTATAGTTGATGAACTCCACAGTGGCTTGGGGCATGAAGAGGATGGCAATGTGGGTGTTATTGATGGCCCCCGCACAGTTAGAGAAGTCCATCCAGTAGAAGCTGGCCGTGACTTCCTATGGGTTGAGGAGGCAGATGAAGTGGTTCACCAACATGTCCCAGATGACCCCACACCAGTACTGGGTAGCTACTTCAGCCATAGACATCCCCACTCTGAACTGGTTTGTGATGGAGTGGAAGCTGTCAGAGGTAGTGAGCTTACAGGTGGTGATGGCAACATGCTTCTTCATAGTCATGGGTGGGCTTATGCCAATGTCCTGCCACTCAGTGTGGGGAGCCAGCTAGGCAATGATGTCCATGAAGGTGGTCTGGCACATGCAGAAGTTTTGCAGTCTCTGCTTGTCATCCAAGGAATGCAGGATGATGCACTCATACAAGTTGCTGCTGGTTTTTCAGGCCCCAGACTACTACTCCCATAGCACCCCAGAATCAACAGGATCCAAGAAAGTTGGGTGACAAAGATGATAAAGGGCTTGGAAAGCAAGTCATATGAAGAGGAACTAGGCATGTTCATCTTGAAGAAACATGTTTAAGAGGGGACATAATAGCAATCTTCAAATACGCAAAGGGCTGCCATAAAGAAGAGAGAAAGCACCTTGTCTCTCTTGCTGCAGAGAGAAGGACACAGACCAATGGCTTGAAGTTGCAAAGTAAGTTTAGATTGGATATCTGGAAAAAACTTCTGTGCTATTAGAATAACAAGGCAGAGGAACCAGCCAGATGGAGGTAGTTGGTGGAGGATGCGTGCTAGACATAGAGTACAGTAAGTAGCCCCACATGGGAGGCGAGGCTCCTGGATCCCAGGCTGGAAGGTCACAGGTCATCCTCACACAGGCATTTATAATGTCCCACAGCCTCCAGGAGAGTCATACAGGGTGACACGAAGGATGTGCTACTGCTCGTGGAGCTGTCAGTTTGTTTGGAAGGGGTAGGGATACATAGCAGGACATGCACAGAGATTTTGGGATATTTGCAACTAACAAGAGAAGAGGTATGCTTAGGGTCTCTTCCTGGGGTTACTGTGGCAAGCAGTTACTTGGCAGGGGGGCATGGTCCCTAAGGGCAGCCAGTCAGGGCTCCCCTGTGCATTCAGCTGCTCTTTGGTAGACCAGGGCATACTGAGAAGTATGAACAGGGGCTCCCTGTTTGGGCTGTTGCCAGCGCAGGCTGCCTGCCTATTCCCCTGCAGCCTGTCCACAGCATGCAGTCCCCTCCCCACCTGGGGATACCCCTGTTGCTGCCTCTGACTCCAAGTAACAGGAGCCTCTGGCTCCCTGTTACAGAGGCTTATACACATCAGCTGCCCCATGATAACTGTCCACAAGACCACTTTTCCCCTGCAGTAATGGATAGCTAAACAATAGCTTAGCTCAGATCCACTGAGACATAAGCTTCTGTGTTTTAGCTTTTGGTTACTGCTGGGTAAGACCGTGTGAATAGTTACCATGGAGTAGCTAAAAAGTGCACCCTTTTACCTCATCATAATTTGTTCATTTATAACCTAGTGAATGAGGAACTCATGCCAGGGTAGACTTGAAACTCTCACAGAGCAGTAGTGAGAAGCAATCACATCCCAAGCAACTGTAATCATAATCATGAAAAATCATAGAGAAGGAGAGCTGGAAGGGACCTCCGGAGGTCTTCTAGTCCAATCCCTTGCCTGAGGCGGGCTCATCCCTATCCAAACTATCCTATACAATCCATAATCTAAACTCTGCATAAGACTACCATCAATCCTTACAGAACACAGACCTAACACCCTGATTTGCCACAGGTAAAGCAGGGGAAACATGGCAGCCAATGTCCTGCTTCTATGAAATGTTGTCAATATTTGCTCGAGAGATCCTGGGTAGAGGGCCACACCCTTTGTTATGGAAAAAGGTAAACCCCCCTACAGTCCATACCAATCTGACCATGGGGTAAAATTCTTTCCTGACCCCAAATATGGTGACTGCTCTGACCTCAAGCAAGAACTTCTAGCCAGGGTTTAGTCCCAGCAGGAGCATTGACACACCCTAGTCAAAAACTCCCCACTATTGGCTGTAGTCAATACCCAAGGCCTCTGGGGGAGGTTTAAAAACACCCTGACATATGGAGCAGAAAGGGGGGCCACCAGCAAAGTCCAAAAGCATAGGAACTACCCATAGGAGAGCACAGGCATAAGTATACCCAGACCATCCCTGGCCAGTGGCTGTCCAGCTTTGTTGAATGCCTCCAGAGATGGAAAGTCCACAATTTCCCTAGCCAGTCTATTCCTCTGCCACATTATTCTAATAGTGAAGAAGTTTTTCTAGATATCCAATCTAAACTTACTTTGAACTTCAAGCCATTGGTCTGTGTCCTCTCTGCAGTAAGAGAGACAAGGTACTTTCCATCTTCTTTATGGCATCCCTTCGGGTATCTGAAGTTTGCTATTTTGTCCCCTCTTGAACATGTTTCTTCAAGATTCATAGATGCTAGGGGTCAGAAGGGACCTCAGCAGATCATCAAGTCTGGCCCCCTGCCCTAGGCATGAAAGAATGCTGGGGTCAGATGACCCCAGCCAGATGCCTATCCAGCCTTCTCTTAAAGACCCACAAGGTAGGGAAGAGCATCACTTCCCTTGGAAGCCCATTCCAAATTTTGACCACCCTTACTGTGAAGAAGTTTTTCCTGATATCTATCCGAAATCTGATCTCTGGCAGCTTCTGACCATTGTTCCTTGTTATCCCAAGAGGTGCCCTGGTGAACAGAGCATCTCTGATCCCCTGCTGATTTCTCCTAATGAATTTGTAGGCGGCCACAAGATCACCTCTCAGCCTTCTCTTGCAGAGGCTGAGATCCAGGTCCCTCAGTCACTCCTCATAGGTCTTGTCCTGTAAGCCCCTAACCATATGAGTGGCCCATCTCTGGACCCTTTTGAGTCTATCAACATCCTTCTTGAAGTGCAGTGCCCAAAACTGGTTGAAGTACTCCAACTGTGGTCTGACCAGTGCTGCATAGAGGGGAAGTATCACCTCCTTGGTTCTATTTGTCATGCATCTGCTGATGCATGATAAAGTGTGGTTAGCATTACTGATGATTTCATCACACTGACAACTCATGTCCACCTTGGAGCCCACTATGACTCCGAGATCCCTTTCCACTTCTGTGCTGCTGAGAGGGTCACTTCCCAGCCAGTAGGTGTGCTGGATATTTTTGCACCCTAGGTGCAGCACTCTGCACGTGTCCTTGTTGTACTGTATCCTATTGTGTACTGCCCACTTTTCTAACCTGTTCAGGTCTGCCTTCAATCATTCTGTATGCTCTGGAGTGTGCACTTTACCCCACGCAATTTAGTATTGTCTGCAAACTTGGACAGAGTACACTTCACACCCACATCCAAGTCACTGATGAAGATATTGAAAAGTACGGGTCCAAGGACCAAACCCTGCGGAACCCCACTACCCACATACTTCCACATTGATAATGATCTGTCTACTACTACTCTTTGGGTGTGACCACTAAGCCAATTTGCCCCCCACCATACCGTGTAAACATCTATGTCACAGCCTCTTAATTTATTTATGAGAATGGGATGAGATGCTGTATTGAAGACTTTGCTAAAATCCAAGAAAATGATATCCATCTCTATCCCTGCATCTAAGCATTTTGCGACCCTGTCATAAAATGAAACCAGATTGGTCAGGCATGATCTACCTGCTATGAATCCATGCTGGTTTCCCTGTTGCATTAATTTTCCCGCTGGACTCCCACAAATATAATCCTTCATAATCTTTTCAAAGACCTTTCCAAGGATGGAAGTGAGACTGACTGGCCTATAATTACTCATATCCTCCTTCTTCCCTTTCTTGAAAATAGGGACCACACTGGCCCATTTCCAGCCCTCCGGGTCCTGACCCAAGCACCACAAGCGCTCAAAACAGCCATGCCAGTGGTTCTGCTATGACACCAACCAATTCCTTCAGTACTCTCGGATGAAGTTCATCCAGGCCTGCTGACTTGAACACATCCAGTCCTTCCAAGTGACTCTGCACTAAGTCATCGTCGACAGTTGGTAGGCTAGTGTCCCTCTGATGCCCATCTAAGAACACTTTAGGAGACTCATCTTGAACCCTGTTCAGGAACACTAAAGCAAAAAACTCATTGAATAGCTCATCTTTGTCCCCCCTGCCTGTCACTAATTGCTCCTTCTTGTTCAGTAGGGGTCCTATGCTGCCCTCACCTTCTTTTTACTCCCTACATACCTAAAAAAAAGACTTTTTGTTGTCTTATAACCTATAAGCCAATTCCCAAAAGCAAACCTCTAAATACTATTTTCTAGCCATCAAATATGAGGTGAGGCCTAGTGGGAGGCCTGAATATGAGGTTCAGGGATGTCAACAGACACCTGAGGCCCAAGGGGCATACTGCCCAGAAGCCCCGGTGAGTGGCCAGAGTAGTGAATCCAATGAAGGGGCAGAATGTGAGAGGCAAGGGGACTAATGAAAGACAAACGTGCATGTGGGTGTAGAGATCCCAGAGATGGGGCATGTGGCAAAGAGACATCTAAGGACATCTGAGGCCAGATTTGTGCCAGAGGCCAGGCCAAGGTATATTTGAGGATGCCTGAGGCCACTTTTGGGCCAGTGGCTGAGTGCGGCCCAGCAATGGGGCTGGGGGAGTTCAAAGTGATTTTTGGATGCCATCTGCAAGACAGTGTAGGGCTGGTTCAGATCTGTGTATTATGTTCTGGGAATTAGGGCACTAAATGGGCAGACTTCTGCCTAGAAACAACTTTTTTAGTTACAACAAAGGTGTGGCAAGTGAGTCAGGTGGGTTGACTGCCTTAGACAGGTGAGCAGACCAATGTTGTGACCAGCCTTGGAATGGTGCCCTATCACAAGGTCTTACCCAGGACCAGAAGGAACCTCCTCTATCCCCATAGTTCCTATCCTAATCTCCAGGTTTTATAGGAGCTGCAGTCTTCAGGCTCTGTGATGTTACTCCTATGGCTCCCCAGATGTAACTGCTGGCCCTGCTCCCAGGGTCTGAGCTTTACACTCCCTGCACAGCCCTCCTCTAATAAGGTGGCTGCCTGCAGTCAGGTGACCTCCTAATTGGGCCTGAAATCACCTGCCAGCTACTCCACAGTCTACCTGATGTTCTTAAAATGGCAGGCACAAACAGTGCATTGCCACAGTGTGGCTGCATCACACTACACACTTGTATTGAGTCTGTGATTTACCAAGGCTCCCAAGTCTTTTTCTATAGTTCTGCCATCCAGCCAGGTGCCCTCCATTTTATATTTGTATTTTTTATTATTTCTCCTGAGGTGCAGCACCTTGCAATTGTCTGCATTGAACTTCATTCTGTTCATTCAACACCAGCTGCCTGTACCACAGCATGGCACAGCCCAGGAGCTTAGGTGCGGGGGGGACAGGCAGACCACGGTGTAGCCCAGTGGCTGCAGGCAGGTGGTGCCAGCCACTCCCATGGCCGCTGCAGCTGGGGCTGGGCCATGGCACTTTCTCTTCCCCCCCACAGACTTAACTGCTTGGGCAGGGGGGCATCTATACTGATCGCATAAGAGCGAATTTATCTTGCATATAATGAATTATGGGTCTAAATGTCATCACATAAGAGTGAATTTGCATATAAAGAACTCACATAAATCAAGGGAAACCTGTATTGCAAATAGAAAGAATGTCTTCCCTTTTAGTGAATTCCCTCACTGCTAGTTCTAGTGATGGACTCTTTCCAGGGCTCCTCCTCCCCTACACCCATCACTCATCCAGTTGATGTAGTTAGTCATCCCTATTCAACTATGCAGAATTACATACATGACTCTCTTCTCTTCCAGTCTCTGGGTCTTTCACCAAGTTTGTTTCTGGTCAGGTCTGGGTCAATTAAATCATAAGCACAATTTATCTTAAATCAATAAGGCAACCAATTCTGTACTCAATGAGCTTCTCTTTGTGAGCACAGTTAGTCAATATCAGGTCCTCTTATACCTCAGAGCACTCTTTCCTCACTTAACTTCTCAGCTCTTGGCCTATCCAGATGTCAGATTTCTTATGATGCACACTACATGCTGAATGACTAGCTGGTCCTTTTTTATCTAAATGCTTTCAGTTAATCAATGGAATTCAGGCTGCCCAGTCCACCCTCAATTCAATTGGTTTCTCTACTGACTTTGTGCCCCCTACTCACTGAGGCTTGGGGCCCCTTCTTGACAGTCCTGGCTCCAGTCAGTTCAATTTACGTTTTTTAATTCTGTCCCACAGTCCATTAGGCCCCAGCTTCTCTCGGCTCAGTTAGGGCTCTGATCCCATAATAAACAGTCTTTCTGGGACCATGAGGTGGGGGGGCTCCAATCCACCCACCCTGCTTTCAACTCAGGTTGGGAAAACCACAGCCCACAGCTCCTTCATCCTCGTTTGCCCCCCCTCCCTTCCTGCAGACATCACCAGGATTGGGTCTGGGCTGCATCAGCCCAGGCCTGATTACACAATGGTACACCCTTGGGGAACAGAAGTTCTCTATGGTGCTCCACTTTGAAGCACTTTCATCTGATCCCTCATTAGATGAGGGTTAATTTGTTGCACAATCAGCCACTTTTAAAGCATTCTGCAGCTCTGCACTTCTGTCATGGCATGGCTTTCAGGGTGCTAATAGCGCAACAAATGCCACTTCTGTCAGCACCCTCAATGTCCTGTGTTAAAGCAGAATTATCATGGTGAATGTAACCACAGAGAAGCCAGAATTTAATAAAACTTAAGGTAGGTTTTCAAAAGCAGCAGCATTCTCTTCATCTGGCTGCACCCTCATCTCATTGACTGGAACTATAAAACTAATATTGACTTCATTAGCAGTAAATTTAGACCAATGTTGAGTGTTGTTGAAAATCTTACCCCAAAGTTCTAACAAGAGACATTTTAATTTGTCCCATAGTATATAGACAGGATTCCTCTAGATTCTACGTACCATGGACTTTCTATCACTAATATGTAGCTTCAACCACAAACAATGCTAGAAAGGAGAATGGACCAGCTGTCCATCTTAGCTATTTCAAATGGGGCTACCAAGCACTCTGGCTTCCTTGTGAAAAAGGGGCAGATGGTTTGTTTCTCACACTGGGGATCACTGGTAAGAAATGGGACAAGAACTGATACACCAATTTAAACAAACAACAGCAGGGAAGGATAATAAAGGGAGGTATGCTGATTCAGGGAGGGCAAAGAGCTTAGCAAGCTCTTGGATAAGACTCACAAAATCAGGATGCTTGGCCAAACTGATCCTGAGGTCTGAATCAATGAGATTTTCCCCATCTCACCTTTTACAATTTCCTGAGTAAGGTTTCTTTGTGGAAAAAAAAAGTCATTGTAAAATTATGCAGTATAACTGGATGATAAAGGCACAGCAAGCAAAGGGTTTGGCAGGGAATTTTTGCTTGCATTTTTTATTCTTGGTCTTATAGGAGATGAGATCTGTGTCTGGAAAGAAGATCAGTTTTAAGACCCTGAAAATTAAGTTGTGTATAATAAACAAAAGAGTTGCATTCACCCAAACACAGACAACTCGTCTGTAGCCTGAGACCTGGCAGCACCAGACAATACTTGTCTGGAGAATTATCTCTGGAATATCTCTATATAAATATCTTTGATGTTGACAAGTATGTCATCAGGCCACTATTAAGATCAAATCCCAGTCAATACAGCTGGAAAGATAGCTACACTATAGCTTGGTGAAGTAGGCATGAGATGCTTGTTGTATCATTGTAAGGGACTTACAGGCATTAATCTCCTTCAAACAGGACTCATTGCAGCCTGACATTTGCAAGTAAATAAGACACGTGAGAAACAGAGTTTAAGTTCCTTTGCCAACAATATAGAATCTAAAATTTAATAGTTAAACATAAAATATACTGTTTTTTGCAATTGTTGCAAATGATCCAGGCATGCAGAAGGCTTCTCTGCTTACAGACATAAAGGAGCCTATGTTTCTAGACAGTGTTCATGTCTACACAAGATGCTGCTTGCACAGTAGCTCATTACTACTGCACAGCAGTAATGAGCTACTGCACAGTCAGCATCACCAAAGAGCCATTTGGAGATGCTACTGTGCAGTAACTCTGGTTACTGTGCAGTCATTTAATACTCGTGTATTACTAAAGTACTAAAGTCATTTAGTACTCATCTAAGTACTAAATGACAGCACAGTAACAACTGCACAGTGAGGATCTCATGTAGATGTGGCAAGTTATATGCAATTCTGTGCACATACAAATATTTTAAGTAACAGCCAGCTCAAATTCTGCAATATGAAGCAAACATGTTCTTGTAACCGTAGTAAATAATCTTATTTGCATGCAAGATGTACTTTCAGGTGTCACATAATTTTATAAAGTTTCCAAATATTGATATGTACTTGAAAGTTTTCAGATGCTGAGAAAGTGATGGCAGGAATACATTGATATGACCTTTTCTAGACTTGTTTTATTCAATTGTGCAGTTCCAAAGTAATCAGGTTAAAAGACTACTTCACAAAATTGATCACTGTTTTAAAAGTCACTCTCATTGCTAAATTCAGGTTTTGCAGATTACCCAATCAAAATAAAGTTTACTTTGAAGTTGTTGATCTCTTCTGGTTAAGGGTTTAAGGTGGTATTATCTGAGACATCAATAAGTAATCCGCAAATACAAGACAACCAGGAAACAAGTGATTTAAGTTCTAATATAAAATCAGAGGTTTACAAACCTGATTTCCACCTAATGTGAAGAAGTGCTGAGCACTGATAAGCTTTCACTGAGGTTGGAAGGAATTGAGGATGCTCAGCATTTAAGAAATCAGATATTTATTTAAAGACTTAAATATGAAATTAGGAGTCTAACTTTAGGCATCTATAGGCACTTTTACACATGGTCTGGGAGTGCAGGGGAGTGATGCTTCAATTAGAGTGGCTCCGAGAGCCGTTCAAATGAAACACTTCTGCATCTCCTGTATCAGCATCCCCACACTTAAAAATGGAGGGGGTGCTTGATCTAAAGCTCATTCAACAAGCTTTATTTCAAGCACCCTGGTGCCATTTTTAAGCACAGGGATGCTGATACACAAGATGCAGGAGGTTGGTGGAGCGTGCAAATTGCCACACTCAAGCAGACTTAATTAACTGAGTCTGCTCCAACACGCTGGAATTTCAGCATGTCGGAGCAGCTTCACACTCATGCATAGGTGCCCTAAGGTTACACACCGTGCAGCTGAGAGGAAACACTAGTGAGGGGCACCAGGACAGCTGGTGGGCAGTGGGGAGGAAGTGAGGGTCACCAGCAAGGCTGGGGTATCAGAGGGGGGGGCTTTAATTTTAATCACAGATTTGGGGATTTTTATCAGAGATTTTGCAATTTTTTTTATCAGGGAAAATTCAGATCCCTGATGATCACCTCTGTGCAGCTCTTCTTTTGACAACTCCTGCTTCTAGTTAATGTACTTTGATTAGGGTTCTTAATATTACCATTTTCCCTTCTCATTTTAGCCAGACTATGGATCCTGTACTCATCCAGCATCTGCTCAAATGTAGAGACTCACTGGCTTAAAGAGATTTTGTGTTGGTGGTTCTCCAAGAAGAAAAGGAGTCAACTATCTAGCCCTGGAGAAAATGATACGTTTTATATTGGCCGTGCTTTGGGGCACAATTGCCTCATTTCCTATGCCCAGCTAAATCTCTTCCTGTTCTTTCTGGTGGATGAAATTCTTATGTAAGGAATATTTATGCATTACAAGAAAGGACATTGACCTCAAATCTAAATGCAAAGAAAACAGGTTTTTTATTGCTGCACCTTCTTGTTCAACAACAAGCATTTTTTTTGTTGTTATTCAGTTTCTGTATGAATGATAGCATGCATGACTTCTGTACTCCAGTTTTAAGCTAGGATTACAGAAGATATACTTTCTGATTTTTGTAGTAGTGCTGCTTATATTTTTGGTTCAAATGGATGGCTTTAATCTACATGAGATGTGGTTAGAAAGAAATCTTTTGTTGCAAATTGAAAAGGTTGAATTCCCCAACTAAAATTTGCAATTAAGCTACTCTCATGTAGATTTGATAGATACCATCCCTAGTCTATTGTACTTTCACATCCTCCTCTGATATATTTTCATGAAGGTTTTGTTCTCAGCAATTAAGCTTCATCTATTCTTGTCAGAAAAAATCTAACAACCATGCTTTGTGTGTGAATATATTCAACATCCTTGACATCTTCTCTGACCAGGCTTCCTCTGTTTTTTCTCTTTGCTATATTTTTCTTGCTACAGTAGAGTTTATACAAAGTTTAGTACCACCACCTTGTGGAGTTATGAAATAATTACATTGGTAAGTATTGCCACAGCATAAATGCTTGCTGCTTGATTTGGGTTAGTTGACATAAGTATTCTTAATAAGAAATCTGATTGGGTTTAAGTGGACAAAATTATTTGCACACGCAAGGGTTTATGAGATTGGTTTCTTAGCAGGTTGACAAAAGGAAGACCTAGGAGCCTCAAGTCACAGACTATGAAGACCCTGTTGTTTTGGGAACACAGAACACATTCTTGTGGCATGCCCCTTAGAAATCTATGTAATGCTTTTCTTATGCTATCCATGTACAAATTACATAGGTTTGTCTTGCCTTATTCATTTTAACTCATGTATTATAAATTAATATTTTAAAACCAAGTTTGATCTACATTAAATAAGTTAGTATTTATTTTTAATGGCCCTGGATATCAAATATATTCCTTTATAAATGTATTTTTACAAGTAAAGCATCAAGATTATATATTCTTAGAGTATAACATATAAACTAGTTTTTATTACTTTCTT
Source organism: Alligator sinensis (assembly GCF_000455745.1). NCBI lineage: Eukaryota > Metazoa > Chordata > Crocodylia > Alligatoridae > Alligator > Alligator sinensis. Next base: position 1,069,925 of record NW_005842012.1, on the reverse strand, counting down.
TTAAATAAGGTTCTCAAACTGAGGGTATTCTAATTTTAAATGAACATGTTAGTCTTACAATTTGAAAAAAAAGTTAATTATGGCTTAAAATGGCTTTTACAAACCAGTAATGACAAGATATCAGCCCAGGCACAAACTTAAGTCATCTGTCACTCACCAAATGCCACAGGAGTGTTCAGCAACCACAGTAATGGCAATAGAACCAGAAGCCAGGCAAAGCACACTACACATTTTATAATAGCATAATAGTATATATGCCTATTAAAAGAACAGTTTTCACCTCAAACCTTGTAGGCCTTTGTAAGGGTGAGTTAAAAAGATTTATTTATATGGTAAGAGGGGTATGAGAAACCAAGTACAGCTGCACTGGCCCTAATGTGACTTTAATTCCATATCTATGCTACCCAGTTAAAGTAGACAGTTTTATAAAGGAATACCAAAGAAAAGAAGTAATTATGGCTAATGGTCATTCATATAAGCTATCCTTTAATATACAGTAGCTAAAAGAAAAAGCTGATGTTTTGGTACAATATGTTGATCTGCTGCCCTCTTGTGGTTGAGAGTTCATTTTAACCAACCAAGCTGGAAAGTACGGAGCAGACATGTTTCATAACATGGGTTGACAGTTAGGTCACATATTCTAAAATTGTTTACAAATGTAATGAGACAGCCTAAAGTATGACTACAGCGGTAAAGAGGCTTCTTCTCACAGAATGTGCAGCAGATAGTATTGTGCAAAATGAATGCAGCAAGCACTGGGGCAGCCTAGGAAAGAGGCCTTTTGTGCAGGTTTGGATGGGAGAAGATGCTTGCATGTCTGGTATGAAGTCGTTATACCTTAATGTAGTACTAAGAATGAATCAGTTTCTCCAAATACAGTGGAATGGGTCACTTCCACCAAATGAGAAGCTCACGGGGGGAGGGGGGGAGGGAGGGGAAGGAGGGATGAAAGATTACAGAGTTCAAAATTCAGAGCAGTGGAGGAATAAACTTCACCATAAACCACATATTTAGGGGTCCTGGACAAGATTCAGATCATTAGGTTCCATCTCACAGAGGCTGCTTCTGAGGATTGCTACATTTTCCCAGTAATACAGGTGTACCCGGAACCAGATTCTTATAAATGAATTTCCCAGGGGAGCCATATGACCACTAACCAAATTCCGCTGATGCTTCTTAGTAGAGAATTAATTGAGAATAAAGGAGCAGAGGGTTGGTCTCCTATTCCACTTCTTTCTGCTTCTAGCTCTACTTTCAGACATAAAGAAGCACTGTTCTTTCAGAACAATGGTGACATGGCATATATGCGGAAGCCATGTAACCGAAAGAGCATCTTGCCTTCCATAAGGCCAGAGAGGTTCTAGCTATATTAGGTCACTTCTGCTTGTATAGCAAGAGTGCTCACTTAAAGCAGTGGGATGAGATTGAGTTACATATTTGAATGTACACTGCAAAATTAGTAAGTAGCCCAGGGGTCTCATATACATGCTGACCAGCAGCGTAGACAAATAGAAAAAGTGTCACTATAAAATTGATGGTCTTTGAGATAGAACAGGGGTTCTCAAACTGAGGGTCCTGACCCCCTGGGGGGTTACGAACAACTTAAAAGGGGGCCACAACTTCCCAGGGGGTGTGTGCAGTGGTGGCATGGAGTAGTGGATGGCAGCGGTGGCTGCCGTGTGCGAACTCCCCGTCCCCTGCCACTGCCATCAGGGTCACAGTATCACAAAGTTTGCGAACCCCTGGGATAGAAGAAAGATTCCCCAAAGTCATCCTCTGTGATTTTCTAAATAAAAAGAATTACAGCTAACGACTTATCTATGAACTCCTGATAAACACAAGTATAAAAGGCTGCTGGTAGATGTAATAAAATCAGGATGCTTAGCCAACAGCTTCCTATTAGGAATAAATTAGGACAAATACCACTAAAGTAGTTTTTATGACCCACCTAGGTCTGAAACTGGATTGAATAGGGTCAAGGAAATAGGATACTTCTAGATACTGCCAGAGATATTTTGTCGTAATCTTCTCTATTTTCTTTCCCAGAAAGAGAAATTTGAAAAAGGCTGCATAGCCTGGATCAAGTAATATTGGGCATCTACACATGCTCTGGCATGGGTGGGGGAATGGACACTTTAATTAGAGCAACTCTCAGAAACCTCTCTAATTAAACTGCCTGCAGTGTCTCATGTATTCAGTATCCCACACTTCAAAATGGTGGCAGAGGTGCTTTAACTAAAGCTCATTTGATGAGCTTCAGTTAAAGTGCCCTCACCACCATTTTGAAGTGCAGGGATGCTGAATATATGAGATGCCAAGGCTGCTGGAGCATCCTAATTAGCATGCTCCAGCAGACTCAATTAATTGAGTCTCCTTCAATGCATACTAATTAGCATTCATCGGAACAGGTTTTGGGCATGTGTATAGGTGCCCATTGATTTAGAAGTTATAAACTTAACCATAGCTAGTATCCAAAGATACAGATGGAGGTATTGTGGATCACCATCAATAACAGGCCATATTAGTATTATTTTTCATTCATTGTATTATGGTAGCATTAGAAGCCCAAACAGGAATCACACCCTCATTATAGTGATTGGGAAACATGCATATAATAAGAGCTGCAGTCTCTGCTTCTACAGCTTGCAATCTTAGCAGCTGATAAAACACAACAGTTGGTGCAACAAGAAGGTATTGCACAGCACTAGAAAATCTTACCAAGAAACAACTTGTTTCAAACCTTCCTTTTCCTGTGAAAAGTGTTTTTAAAAATTGTAGCAAAGTAACCCAGAAAATGAATATACGTGACCCTAGAAGAGAAATTTCAGAACACCAAGTACGCTAGTGACACCTGTTGAATATCTCCTACTAACAATGGATAAGGCCTAAGGGCCAGATCTCAATCAACTGCCAAGGAAACTACTCCTAAGATGCAGTACATGCAAAAGCATCAGTGTCTTACCTTAAAAGAGCTTTCTTAATTAACCTCTGGAGATTCCCAAGTCCCCTATCCAGTCAGTGCTCATTCCGTCATACCTAAGACCCAAGGCTGACATGACATAGACAAGCCCAATTAAGTTTATGCAAAGCACACTGTACACATAAGCTAGATTTTGACTCTGGTTAGGAGAAGGCACCCAGAAGAAACTATAAGGTTTTTTCTGTTAGAAACAACTCTACACAAATGAAGGAAACTGCTTCTTGAGAAAGAACAAGTGACAGCAACACTGTCTTAGGAAAGGAAAGACAGGCGAGATGGGAGTGGGTGACTTAAAGAAAGAAGCCCTTTTACCTCAAACCAAGGACTAACAGAACAATCTGCAGTGGAACAATCTGATAGAACAGCTGCACAAGCCAGACTGGGTCCACACGGAGGAATCATGGGTGGAACTGAGGAATTGGCAAGCACCTGCAGACTACCATCAAGTCTATGGCCTAGATCCAGCACCAGCTGACACAGACCTGGGCATTGCTTGTTAGTTTTACATATTTGCAAGCCAACTACTGAATCCAGAACTCGTAGGACATCTCCAGTCAGGAGTGGTCCATCAGCTCATAGTCTTGCTGATAACCTGTTAAAAGGCCCTAATGCCAAAATGCCAAAGGTTATGTCCTTCTTTCAGCCAGAGAAAACTAAGTTCTCATGCATGTGGCTGCTGAACTGTCCTGAAGTGCATCACAAAGGTGACAGAGAACCTTGGGCATGATGCAGCTTCTCTGAATACATACTTCTTAAGTAAGTCTTTGTAAGTTTACAGGAGAGTGATAGGTGCCTAGCCTGATATCACTATGGGGATCTCATTGGGACTGTCTTTGGCAGAGGATTCAGCTACTCCTCCGCATCAGGGCAATGCCCTAGTAGAGAAGGAGCCATTAGGCATAGGGCTCATGATCACTTAAACAAATGCTTATCCTATGCATGAGTTGTAGAGGGAGTTTATAAAGGGGGGAGCTAGTACATAGCCTACACTACTCAGGGTTTTTTTTTTCCAGGGCAATTGAACCTGTCGGAAATAGCTGGTGTCACTTGGGATACTCCAAGCACGCACAGCTGATTAGCCAGCTCTGGGGCTTAGGTGCCACCCAGTGCTGATCTGGATTGTGATGAGACCTAAACTGGGGTTATTTATATAGGAGCATGTTTTGGATCACAATCAAACACGCAAGGAGACTATGGGTGTGTCTACATGTGCATTAGATCCAGGGCAGTTTACTTACTCACAAGTAAATGCTCTCAGGCAGGCGTCTACACATGTAGGGAAGTGGGAGTGGATTTGCTGTTAATGGTAGCAAACTGCTCACACTTTCTGGGGCCCTGAAATGGCCCCCTGCTGCCACCAGGGGGAGCTCGAGACTCCGGCTGGGTGCTAGCCGAGGGGCTGGCAGGGAGCACCGGACCAGGAGACAGCTGTCCCAGCACAGGGCTGAGATATTTCTCCCTGCCCTTGAAGTGGCAGTTCCCATGCCCCTTCAGCAGAGAGCTCCTATCCCCAGCTCTCTGATTGGGGCAGGGGACTTGGAAAGAGCTTCGGGGGAGGGGCAGCTCTCAGCTCTCGGCCTCATCTGTCACTGGGCAGCTAGTAGCAAGCCCCCAGCTTGGCAGGGAATTCCCACCCAGCTGGGGGCTCACTGCTAGCTGCCCCACCAGTGGATTGGAGTAGGGGTCTAGGACCTGCCCCATCCCTGCAGCTCTTTCTAAGCCCCATGCCTGAATTGCCTGACTGAGGCATGGGGCTGGGACCTCCCCTGACCAAGACAGTTTCCAGCCCCAACTCCACAATTGTGGGGTCGGGGCTGGAGAGCCTGTTCCCTGCTCAGCTTTGTGATCATGGAGCTGAATGCGGAACAAGCTGTAGAGCGTATTCCCTGCTCAGCTCTGGATTGAAGAACTGAGTGAGGAACAGGCTCCTTCAGCCCCTGCCAGTGGGGAATGCTGGCTCCACTGTCATGGAGCTGGTGCTGGGAGATGAGGATCTCCCAGCCCCCTGCTCCCCAATCACAATCGCTTGGAGCTCCACGCTGCCGGCGTAGGGGGGCATTGTCTCTGCCTGGGCTCCAGTGGTGGAGCCCACCCCATCGGGCAGCTCCCAGGGCAGGGAGCAATCCTCCACCCCCTGGTGGCCAGCTGACCAGAAGCAGATTTGTTACCGGTCAGGCACCTACATGAGTGCTACTGCATAGTTAGTAATTGCAAGTAAATTTGCTACTTTCATTTTCAGGTAGCAAATTTACTCACAATTAGTGAGGTTTACTGCACAGTAAGCATATGCATGCTTACTGTGCAGTAAACTATGCTACTTCGCAGTAAAGCGTTTCTCATAAACATACCCAATAAGTAAAAACCTATGGATGTTAGTGTTTTTCATGTTAGAGAGGGGTCAATCTCAATTAGATGCTGAAGTGCCACTGTAAAAATCCTGCTTTAAACAACTTAGAAGTCGATTAGGATCTGACCATCGTGTCCATTCTGATTTCACTACATTCGTCAGAAACTTTTGATACTGCTGTGGTCTCTGGCAGGAGTAAATAGGTTAGTTCTTGAGACACCTTGCTAACACAAGTCCAGCTCACAGGATGCATTTGGAAGATATACCAGTGATAAATTGCATAGCTATGTGATAAATTACAGTTTTCATACAACTTCAACCACCCTACCTTCACCCTGTCTATAACTCCATCTCTGCCAAGTGTATTTCTAACATTTCAATAGACAGAGAAACTTAAAGACGAATAGCATCTGTTTTAAGTTTCTCTGTCTGCTTCCGTCTTTTCTATTCATAATGGTGAACTTTCTTTTTTCCCCCTGTACGAGGGTGACCAATATTTGAAATTTGAAGAAGCTGACATACTCCTGACTCCAACTCATGAGTATGGCAGTAGGAAATCTGAAATACGAAATAATGAGATAAAATGCAATGTGATGCTGCAGCTAGTAAAGTGAACAAAACGCTGGCTTGCATCCATAGATGCTTCTCAAGCAAATCCCGGGACGTCATTCTCCCATTGTACTCGGCCTTGGTGAGGCCACAGCTGGAGTACTGCATCCAGTTTTGGGCTCCACAATTCAAAGAGGATGTGGAGAAGCTTGAGAGGGTGCATAGGAGAGCCACGCGCATGATCAGAGGTCAGGAAAACAGACCTTATGATGAAAGGCTGAGATCCCTGGGACTCTTCAGCCTGGAAAAACACAGGCTCAGGGGCGATCTGGTGGCTAACTATAAGTTTATCAGGGGTATTCACCAGGACCTGGGGGGACGTCTGTTCACCAGAGCACCCCAAAGGATGGCAAGATCGAACAGTCACAAACTCCGCTGTGACTGATTCAGGCTGGACATGTCCAAGCCCCCAAGGTTTGGAATAGACTGCCACCAGAGGTGGTTTAAGCACCCAGTTTGAATGCCTTCAAGACACATTTGGATGTTTATCTTGCTGGAATCCTATGATCCAGCTGACTTCCTGCCCCTGGGGCAGGGAGCTGGACTCGATGATCCTCCAGGGTCCCTTCCAGCCCGAATGTCTATGAAATCTATGAAATCCATATTGTTACCCTAGACCACATTTAGTACACTTAGTTTGCAGACAGATGTTATATCTGTAGCACTAATAGTATATCTATATCTATATCTATAGATATATATCTTTGTTTCTATGCCATTTTTCCCAACAAAGGCTCAGGGTGACAGTACATGACCTTGTAATAATACAAAAAGCAGGTGTGCAGGCATGCACATGGCCTGTAGAGCTATAATATGGTGCAAACACCTGTTTGAAAGAGGAACTTCTCTGTAGCAATAAATTTTGTAGTGCCACATGCAATGTCTATACAGTTACATGGGGCAAGTCTACATGAGATGCCACAGTGATGTAGCTTCTAAAAATAACTGTGCACTGCTGGGACTGTGCATACCAAATGTGCAGTCCTGGGTACATGTAGATGCACCCATGCAGCACAATATGGGGTCTTTTGCTATCACAGCATCCCAAAATGCTCAGTTCTTCCTTGCCTCCAAGTGGTAAGGGATGGAGAGTGCTGGGCTCCATGACAGCCAACTGGGGAACACAGTTGCAGCCCAAACGGGACCAGGGTCTCCAGCTCTGCTCGACACAGCTGCAGTGGGGGCAGATGCTTTCATGGTGGCAGCTGTGGTTCCCAGGGTAGCAGTGGGCTTACCTGGTGGCATTTGTACAGAGGGTGGCAAGCTGTCAGAGTAGGCCATTTCCCCCAATTCTGCTTCCCTCACACACTAGTTTCTAAAGCCACAGTAGGTCTTCTCATCACCTTTCCAGACAGGAAAGTGAGCTGCCAGAGTGTGTTACTGCTCCTGGAAACTGGGGAGCTGCAGCTCTGCTCACTTGCCACCACTACTGGGGTGGGGTCAAGCTTTTAGCTCTGCTACCTCTGAAGGGTTACAGCTTTGCTTGCCCCTGCCTTCTACCCCTGTAATAGTGATCAGGACCAGTAGCCACCAAGTCACTGGCAGCCTGCCCCATAGCCCCTCTTCCCAAGCAGGGGGGAGGGCAGGCTGTCAGTGAATAGCTCCCGTCAGGTTCTCCTAGCTGGAGAACATAGTTTTGTGATAACTTGTAGCACTCCAGCCAGGAAGACAATCTTCATAGTACTCAATTTTTTGTAGCGTTACAAAATGCTATGACACTTTTAGTGTTACAAATGTGCATCTGTCCATGTTCTGAGCAAAATATCTTTTCTAGGTATTATTATGCCGTTTCTCTCTCTCATATAAAGAGTCACATCTTTTGCTGCCTTGGACCCTGCTAACTGTATAAAATGTGTAAAATGAGTACAAACCTCATTTAACATCTGCTAGATTAGACTGTCCTACTTACATTCCCATTTGCACTAAGGCCTTTTCACTGTTTTAGCAGTGAGAAAGGAACCTCAAGTTTAATGAATGTTTAAATCATAAATTTAAATAATACATACTTGAAATCTTACATGATCAGAGTATGCAAAGGGACCTTAATGTAAATGTAAATCTGTCTGTCCTATATGGTTTTCAAATAACTTTGCAATTACTTGCGTAGGACAAATGACCACCAAATGCATGGCAATGAAGAATTGGGTATCAGGTTACACTGAATTCAATCAGAACCATTTTACTGCTATATGATAAGGATTAGCATGAAAGAGCACCAGATTAGTAACTGAAAAAAATTACAGCTATATGCAGACAACTTTTTCTCCTCTACACTTTCTGCATCTCTACCTGAATTTTCCTGAAAAGTGCTCTCAACATGTTTGCCAGAGCTCAAGTAGCAATAGTTCCTTAGAAATTAAAAGTGTATATTTATTGAAGCATTATAGAGAAGCTTGAAAACCTATCAGACAATGATTTTGCTGCAAGTTTATCCAGAATTAATACTGCTTAAATAGAACATAGGTGCTAGTAGAGACCAATGCTAAGAAGAGTTTTAAGAAATATTAAATGAGCTTAGTTTGACATAAGATCACGATAGCCTTGCATGGCTTTCCAATCTGTGAATTATACCAGTCTTTGTCTCCTGCGTTCCATAAGGACACATATGCATAAAACAGGAACAATCTAGTCACAGATGACACAGAGAAGGCTGAAGTACTTAATGCCTTTTTTACTTCAGTCTTCACAAATAGGGACAGCTATCAGATAACCAGTACACTTGGCAGCAAAGACAGGGAAGGAAACAAACAGTGTAGAGTAGTAGAAGAATAGGTTAGGCCCAAAGATTGGAAGAAGGCCAATGTGGTGCCTATCTTCAAGAAAGGGAGGAAAGTAGATCTGGGGAACTACATGCCCATCAGCCTGACCTCTATCCCAGGGAAGATCTTGGAAAAAATTATCAAAGAGACCATTCTTGACAAACTGACTGATGGCAACATCCTGAGGGATAGCCAGCGCAGGTTTGTTGCGGGTAATTCTTGCCTGACCAATCTCATCTCCTTCTATGACCAGGTGACATATCACCTGGATAAGGGAGAAGAGCCTGACATCATATATTTGGATTTTAAAAAAGGCTTTGATCTGGTCTCCCATGATCATCTCCTAGAAAAACTGGCCAACTGCGGCCTCGGCTACATCACGGTCTGATGGCTGGGGAATTGGCTCCGAGGCTGGACCCAGAGAGTGGTAGTTGACAGAAGTCAATCATCACGGTGCACTATGACCAGTGGGGTCCCCCAAGGCTCTGTCTATGGGCCTATACTCTTTAATATCTTCATTAATGATGTGGACATTGGTATCAGAAGTGGACTGGCCAAGTTTGCTGATGACACCAAACTTTGGGGTAAAACGTCCACTCCCAAGGACAGGATGGTAATCCAGGCCAACCTTGACAGGGTCAGAAAATGAGTGGATGAAAACCTGATGGGGTTCAACACCAAATAATGATAGGTAGTCCACCTTGGGAAGAAAAACCCGCAGCATGCTTATAGGCTCAGCAGTGCTACACTTGCTAGCACCATGGCCGAAAGGGACTTGGGGGTCACGATTGACCACATGATGAACATGAGCCACCAATGTGATGTTGGTGCTGGTAAAGCAAGCAAAATTCTGGCTTGCATCCATAGATGCTTCTCAAGCAAATCCCAGCATGTCATCCTCCCGCTGTACTCGGCCTTGGTAAGGCCACAGCTGCAGTACTGCATCCAATTCTGGGCTCCACAATTTAAAAAGGATGTGGAGAAGCTTGAGAGAGTCTAGAGGAGAACCACGTGCATGATCAGAGGGCAGGAGAACAGGCCTTATGATGAGAGGCTGAGAGCTATGGGACTTTTCAGTCTGGAAAAGCACAGGCTCAGGGTGGACCTGGTGGCTGCCTATAAGTATATAAAGTGTGTACATCAGGATCTGGGGGAATGCCTGTTCACCAAGAGATGACAAGGTCAAATGGTCACAAACTCCTCCAAGACTGTTTCAGGCTGGACATAAGGAAGAACTTCTTAAAAGGTGAATGGTGATTGGTAAAGAAGCCTCCAGAAGCTTCCAGGCTTTGGTTGAAGTCCACCCAAGTGACCAAAAGAGGGGTCCAGGTCTTCAGCATGCGCTCATAGCAAAAAGACATGTAAATAAGTGAAATACATAGGCAACTCCTTGCTAGTGAAGCAAACAGTAAACAGAGGCAGAGCTTAAAATAGGAAGGACTAAGGGTAGAACAAAGGAGGGACAAAGGTGGGGTAAATGTTAATGAGTATAAACCAAAGTGTATAAATATGGAAGAAAAAAAAAAAACCCTAATGTTTACTGTGGCTCTGTGGGTTGTTGGAGCTAGTCCAAAGTTGTCTCCATTTTGAATAAATCTGTTGATGAGTAATGTGTGCAGATGATGTGTGATGGCACCGATCCATTGTCTCCCTAGTCATTGGGCATCGCATGGAGTCAAGGCCTAACAGTAATACTTAGTTCTCTAGTCAGATAGTTGCCAATTAGGCATTTTTGTTTTTTATCAACAACCTGAATAATGTCTCCCCTTTATCACTTTTTATTTCCTCTCTTCTTGGTACCAGGAGCCATCTACTCCAGATATGGGTAGAATGTGCCATAACAAATCCCTTTATTCACAACAAGCCTCTACATCTGACTCTTGCAGAAAAACAAGCTGCATCAGACCCTTTTCTCTATAGAGAACAGGTCATACAGTTGCATAACTGCATGAATGAATGCACATTTATTTAGCCTACTTACATCAAGGCTGCCCTAGGCCTTGCAGGCCTCAGGAACCATTTCAGTCCTGTCAGGCATCAAGAGGCTGAACTGTCTCCCCACATCCTTGGAAGTTTTCAAAAGCAGGTTAGACAGACACTTGGCTGAGATGGCTTAGACAGGGACAATCCTGCCTTAAGCAGGGAGCTGGATTGGATGACCTCATGCAGTCTATAACAGTAACATGCCCCAGGGGAGGTTCTGACACCTCTGGGTGGCCACATGACTCCTTCTCTACTTGGCTCCACTTTTTCTCTCACCTGCTATGCCTTGATGGAATTATTTTTACTGTTGTAGAAGGGAAGCTGCTCCAGGGTAAGCCCTAGTCTGTCTTAAGCAGTGAGTCCCTCCCATACCACAGCTGACCTTAGTCCTGTTCTTCAGTGCCCTAAGCAGGGCCCCCTTGGGCCCCATCAGTGCCCTAGGGCACCATTTGCTTTAAGGTATTTTTGTGGCCCTACAACCATGCCCATACCTTGAAGCTCCAGATTCATGGACCAGCTTGTATGGGCTTCAGCTCTCCTGGCTTTAGTTCACTGGTTACTCTTTGCTGTAGACAGCCAGCCTAGGCCCACTGCCTCTGGCCTGGCTTCTGGGTCTCACTTGGCTTAGGCCCTTGGCCCATCTCACTCAGCTTGGGCCCTCAGCCCTTGCCACATCTTACTCATCTTGGGGCTCAGACCCTGGCCATCTTGGCTGCAACCTGTTCCTGATAGGGATAAAAATATGGAGCACCTCCCAAACACCCCTTTGTGTCCTCTTGCCCTCCCCTCCAGCCACCACCTGGTCCTCTAGGTCTTCATCAGAACATAAGTGCAGGCTGTGTAACAAAAAAACACTCTCCCTTGCTGGGTCAGTAGCTTCTTCACAGGCTGAAAGTCCCATTTAGCTCTATACCTGTATCTCTCAAGAATAGTTTGGGTGCCGGTCAGTCCCTTTCTGCAGCCATCCTGCTCAGGAGCTCCTCTACCTGCTGCCTACAGGGCTAGACTACTCACTCTGTGTCAGGCCCTGGGTTTATATGCCTTGAAGCCCTGCCCCTTTTCCTGTCAGGTGCCTCCCCAGCTATACAGCTGTTTCCCTTTTTAACTGAGGGCCAGCCTAAGGACCTGCCACCGCATCCCCACACAGCCAGCTTGCCTGGCTGCATTCTCTTAGATAACACAAGCCCTCTGGCTTCCTGTTACACAGTCCCTTCCAGCCCTACTTTCTTATGATCTTTTGATTCTATATTCAGCTAAATAAGTTTAAATCATCTATAAACTTCTAAATACAGAGTAGAATGTTTGTCTAATTCCTGTCTTGCTGACCACAAACTTGAATTCAGACTTGAATTTAAATGGATACTTAACTTGCTCCACATAGATGTATATTTATTTGCACCCACACATAAGAAGAGTATGTGTGTGTGTACATGTGACCATTTTATTCCCCTGAAAGAGAGAAGGGAAAGGTTTTTTTAGAAGATTTTTGATTCCAGACATCACAGGAGATTCTTACAAGCTCCACCACCTTGACTTTTTTGCATATAATTATAATTATGACACTGATCATTAAGATAGAGATACAGTTTTTGATCACTATAGTTTCCTAGGAACTGGTTATACAATATTTCTTCCTCCTTCTATAAATGACCCAGGCTTTTTGCTTGCAATGTATAGGTTTCAGATGCTAGTAACTCTCTGGGACCACCGTAGCAGTTGTGCCAATCCTGTGTGGATACGTTTAGCTACTAGATCTTTCTATTCATAAATTCATAGATTGTTAGGGGCTAGAAGGGACCTTGCAGATCATGAGGTCCAGCCCCCTCCACTCTAGGCAGGAAAACTGTGGAAACTGGGGTTGTCTAACCCCAGTGCTCTTTCCTGCCCAGGGCAGGGGGTTGGACTTGATGATCTACTGAGGTCCCTTTTGACCCTAATATCTATGAATCTATAAGACAACTGGGGTTGGGTGACCCCAGCCGGGTGACTGTCTAGTCTCCTCTTGAAAACCTCCAGGGTAGGTGACTGCACCACCTCTGGCAGGAGTTTGTTCCACGTTCTGGACACCCTGACTGTTAAGGAGTTTTTCCTGGTATTAAGCCTGAAGCAGCCTTCCACAGGTTTGTACCCATTTGTCCTGGTCTTCCCCAGGGGTGCTCTAGTGAACAGTTGTTCACTGATTTCCTGATGCGTTCCTCTGATATAGTGGTAAGCCACTATCAAGTCCCCTCTCAACCTTCTCTTCTTTAGGCTAAAGAGGCCCAAGTCCCTCAGCTTGTCCTCGTATGGTTTGCCTTGCAAGTCCCTGATCTTATGGTTGGCTCTTCTCTGGACCCTGTCAAGCTTTTCCATGTCCTTATTGAAGTGCAGTGCCCAAAACTAGATGCAGTACTACAAGTGCAGTCTCACCAGTGCTGAGTACAGCAGGAGTATAACTTCCTTAGTTTTACATGACATGCATCAGTTGATGCATGCCAGTGTGTTATTTGCCCTGCTGACCACCGCCTCAGACTGATATTTCATATTTATGCAATGGTCAATCATTATCCCTAGGTCCCTTTCAGCTGTGGTGCAAGTCAAGCTGTCACCACCGAACCTGTATGTTATGTTGAGAGTTGTTTGTCCCCACATGGAGCATCTTACACTTGGAAGTGTTAAACGTCATCTGGTTCCAGTCTGCCCAACTCTTGAGCCTGTCCAGGTCTTCCTGTATCTGCAACCTATCTTCTGATGTGACCACACTGCCCCATAACTTGGTATCATCCGCAAACTTGGCCGGTCAGCTTTTCACTCCCCCATCCAAATCATTGATAAAGATGTTGAAAAGCACAGCTTGAAGCACAGACCCCTGAGGAACACCACTGGCCACATTGTGCCAGGATGACATAGATCCATTCATGAGAACTCTCTGGGTCCTACCCTTGTAGCCAGTTTCCCACCCACTGAACCGTCGAGCAGCTGAGCCCACAATATTCCAGTTTTCCCACACGGATATCGTGGGATACTAGATCAAAGGCCTTTTGGAAGTCTAGGCATATAACATCATCTCCTGTTTCCAGGTGGTGAGAGACCTGGTCGTAGAAGGAGATGAGATTGGTAAGATACGACCTACCCATGAAAAAAGCCATGCTGGCTTTCATTCAGAATCTTACCTTCTGCAAGCATATTGCACATAGATTCTTTAATGAGCTTTTCCAGGATTTTCCCTGGTATAGAGGTTAGGATGATTGGCCTGTAGTTACCTGGGTCCTCCCTCTTCCCCTTCTTAAAGATGGGCACAGCATTGGCCCTCTTCCAATCCTCAGGGATTTCCCCTGTGCGCCATGAATTCTGAAAGAGCTTTGCCAGGGTTTCCACGATGACCTCAGCCAGCTCCTTCAGCACTCTCGGATAGAGTCCATCTGGTCCTGCTGACTTATAAATGTCTAGCTTTTCTAGTTGGTATTGCACCCACTCAGCATCCACAGGGAGCCTGTTATTCCTGGCATGCCCCCTATGAGCTTTATCTCACTTGTCTTTCCTCTTGGTCCTGTGAAATACGGAAGCAAAGTGGGCATTCAAGTGTTCATTTTTTCCCAGAATGCCAGTTACCAGCTGTCCCAAGGCATTAAGCAGGGGTCCCACACTTCCATTTGTTTTCCTTCTACTGCCTACATACCTACAGAAATAATTCTTATTGTCCTTGACTCCTGTGGCTAACCTAAACTCAGTCGCCACCTTGGCTTTCCTGAACATTTC
>NW_005842012.1:1048529-1055464 GCF_000455745.1 Alligator sinensis | reverse complement strand
TCCCTCTTGAGGACCATCCCTAGCTTCCACTGTGCATACACCTCTTTTTTCTTTTTTAAGAGGGATACAGTGTCCCTGTTAAGCCAGGATGGCTTGCCACCCCTTCTGCTACCTTTCCTCTTTGCAGGAACAGTCTTCTTTTGTGCTTCAAGGATCGTATCCGTGAGCAACGACCACTCTTCATGCACCCCTTTGCCTTCCCACCTGGTTCCGCATCACCTCCCTTACTGATGCCCTGAGCCTGTCAAAGTCAGCATTTTTGAAGTCAAGGACTTCAATCCTGCTGGTTGATTTGTCGACCTTGTGGCAGATGGTGAACCCGATAATTTCATGGTCACTGTTGCCCAGGTTACCCTCAGTGTTCAAGCCACACACCGGATCATCTCCCTTGGCCAGGACCAAGTCTAGGAGAGCGTTATCTGTGGTTGGCCCTTGCACTTCCTGGGTCAGGAAGAGCTCTTTGATCACAGTCAGGAAACTGCATGAATGATCTGACCTAGCCAAGTGTTTCTCCCAATCTGTGCCCGCGTAATTGAAGTCACCCATGACAACCAAGTCCCTTGCACGTGAGGCCTCTGTCAGTTCTCAAGAGAACTCCAGATCCAGCTCCTCTCCTTGGTTCAGTGGCCTCTAGAAATGCCTACAGTTAGGTTTTTCTCACCTTGGCCCCCTCTGCCCCCCCAGTAGCTTGACCCAGAGGGAGCCAATGTCATATAGACAGCTACCCCACTGCCTTTTTGCCCTACTCTGTCCCTTCTGTGCAAGGTGTAGCCCTCTATGGATATGCTCAAATCATGCAAGGAGTCCCACCAGGTCTCCATGATCCCTACCAGGTCACATTGCCCACTAGAGAGCAGAAGGGCTAGCTCTTCCTGCTTATTCCTCATGCTCTTGGCATTGGTGGACAGGCAGCTGAGACCCCCAACTGACACCCTTGATTTCCTGAGATGCTGTGGGAGAACTGTTTGGTTAGCATTTTGAAAAACAGTTGTACTAGTGTCCTCCACAAGGGAGCTTTCCTGTGTGCCAGTCCCCAGTCATGCTTCACTTGGAGTTTCCCTGTCCCCCAGCAGTCAGTTTAAAAGCCTTCCCAGTAGATCAGCCATCTTGACTGAGAACAGGGCCTTACCTGTCCATGTGAGGTGAATTCTATCTCATCCTAAGAGTCATCTCTCTCTGAAGTGCATGCTGTGGTTGAATAAAAAGTATTTTGGCTCTGGTGGGATTTGAACCCACAGCCTTTGAATGACATTTTACTATAGAAGTCCAACGTGCTGTCCATTGCACCACAGAGCCACTGGAAATTCATGATCTGCTTCTTCTCTACATTACCTCTTAACACAGTTATAAAATACACCACCCTTCAGATAGACCCTTCAGGATGCCTACATAAGTTTAGGGGGTCCTGTTCTAACTCAAGGAGCTTTACAGAAAATGCCATGAGTTAGAGCCCTCCTGTCTGACCCAACAGATGATCACCTGTTGGGTTGTGGGGGCTTGAGTCTGCCTGCACTGGCCCTGCCCCATAGGTGGGGATGCTCCAGTAGCCTCCAAGGAATTGATAAACTTCCCCTCTCCCCAACCATGCCTCCCCCCAGCTATGGGGCTGTCAATGTGGAATGGTGGGGGAGGCAGATGCTGGTTGGACTTGGCCTGGCCTGAGCTGGAGGTGGGGGCAGGAACAGACCCCCTCATCACATGGACTCCCACCAGCTACATCAGCTGGGGTACTGGGGGGAGCTGGGCTGGGTCCATGTGGTGGGGGGGTCTATTCCACCCTACCCCCCACTTGAGCCTCTTAATAGTGGGAGCAGAGGCTGCCGGCTTGGTTTGGCCTGGCTAGAGTGGGGGCAAGGTGGAACGGAGCCTCCTTACCTCATTGGCTTAGGTCCTCCCAGTACCTCAGCTGCAGTAGCTGAGGGTAGGAGGTCCCACAAGACAAGGGGGTTCTGTTCCACCCCACCCCACCTTCAGATCCAGTCAGGCCAAGCCCAGCTGGCACCTTCCTGCAGCTCCTTCCCCTCCCCATCCTCTTCCTCCCTTCCCCCCTACCTCTCCCCTGCTGACGGCCCCACAAAGTGCAAAAAATTAACTCTGAAGGGAATACAAGTTCCCTAAGATGCTCTGCTTTAGGGCACCTTTATCTAATACCTCTTTTGGCATGGGTTAATCTTTCACATGATTGGCCATTTTAAAAGCATTGTGCAGCTGTGCATGTGTGTTACATCATGGCTGTAGAGCACTTTCAAGGGTCTGATCATGCAAAAAAATTAACTTGTGTACGTGCCCTTATTGAGCATGGCTATATAAGGGTCTCCTATTCTGAAGTCCTGGCTCAATCAATATATATCTCCACAAATTCACACTGTATATGCAGATTTGATTGTCACATGGAAGATACTGATCCAGTGATGTTTAGGCAAAAGAATAATCAGATTATGGATTTTTTTCCTGTCCTTTTTAAATCAAATATATAAATTCAATCAAAATGCTCCATTTAAGAGAATTATAATCTTACACAGATAAGGACTCAAAAGACAGAAATAGTCAAAGTTAAGGTCATGGACAACCTTAACTAACTGCTCCGTACTACATGGCTTTTAATTAAATGTTCATATGTAAGGTTACCTGTGCTTAAGTTCTACACAGGCAAACTTACAGGGTTTATATTCCAATGTATATTAAAAATTGTTATTTAATTTCTGTTCCTGTACACTTACATTAAATATATTAGGTTGCTCTTAGACTAATTCCTTGGAGTCGGTCACTTTGGCTGTCTTTACTTCCCTTCTGAGAATTTTCACTAATGTAAATTAATTGACAAAAGAGTAAAAATGGAAGCAGAATATTTTCCTAGCCATAACTAACCACAAATCAGCCCAGATGAGACTGAGTTTTCCTCAGACCATGCATGCTGGGACACTGGTTATATTCCCTCCTTCTTCCTGGCAGTCCCAAAGATGTGCCCAATATGAAGATGCTGTAAATCAGTCCATTATGGTAGTATGGATTTGTCAGCCATGCCTGAGCCATTTTTAGGATATATCTCAGGCCAGTAAAGCAGGAACCTTGAGTTTATTCCTGAACTCTGGTCTCCAACATAAAAGTAGGATATGCTGCCAGCAGGCTTCAAGGCCAGCTATAGTTAGATTTTTCATTTAAATTTTGGCACATGTTGAAGTCATTCCTGTTACTTCCAAGGACTGTTGCCATTGTATTAAAAAGAGTAAATTTGCTGCTGAATTACTTACTGCCCAGAAAATCCAGCTGAAACCTGCTACTGCCAAATCTGAGGATTCGATATTGGGCCAGGGACTTTAAATAGCTCCAGTAACCAAGGATTTTCTGCTTCCTATAAAACAGAGGAGGTTTGATAAAGCTTCAGTTTGAAGGATTGGACACAGGCTGTTAGAAACTGAAAATTGTCACCTCTGGTATGGTCACTACCTAACCAGTTGTTTTTGATTAAATCATCTGTTTTGTTCTATTTTCTTTCCAGAACCCAGGTTTTGTTGTCCAGTGTCAGGATAAAAAAAAAAAGAAAGAAAGAACTATTTTTGATCTCTTATGTAAGAGAGGAAGGAGAAGGGCTTTCTTCATTTATGTACTTTGTAATGCTTAACCCTTTGGTTCTTATTAAGTCTACCTCCTCCCTTCTGCTCTGCTACCAAATAATAACCAAATACCATTTTTTTCTATATTAGCACTGCGTCTGTATTTATTAGCCTGTTTCACCATTGCTAAAAGAACTCTTACATCTAGTGAACTCACCTGCAAATATATAAACATTTTATAAAGTACACATGAATACATGTATGTATATCTAAAGAGAGGACAATTACTTTATGACATATTCAGCATCTGTCTGGGTTGTGTATCTCTATGGTGAAATGATAGCACATTGGGTTTCTTTCTTTTTTGCTTGCTTGCTTTCAAAATGGCCTCCTACAGGTATGTGCCCTCTGAGCACTGGGAACCTGGATCTGTTCTGTGAGCCTTTCTCCTTCTCTTGCTTTGGTTTTTTCCTCCCCCAGATAGCTTGATATCAATGTTCCCCAACACTTTTAATAATGTTTTCTTGCCTTTTTTCACCTTTTCTGAGCCCTTTCTCCTGCAGTAACCTGCTCCCCCATCCCTCCCACTCCCTCTGGGTTTATTTTGATTTCCCCCCAGCCCTCAATGTTGCTTTCTCTTTCTGCTTTTCTTTCATAGATTTCATATATTTCATAGACATTAGGGCTAGAAGGAACTTCGGAGGATCATCGAGTCCAGCCCCCTGCCTGACTTCCCCCACCAGGAAGTCAGCTGGGGTCATAGGATCCCAGCAAAATAATCATCCAAATGTCTCTTGAAGGCGTTCAGTGTAGGTGCTTGAACAACCTCCGGTGGCGGGCTATTCCAGACCTTGGGGGCTCAGACAGTGAAGAAATTCTTCCTTATGTCCAACCTGAAACAGTC
Source organism: Alligator sinensis (assembly GCF_000455745.1). Classification (NCBI taxonomy): domain Eukaryota; kingdom Metazoa; phylum Chordata; order Crocodylia; family Alligatoridae; genus Alligator; species Alligator sinensis. Next base: position 1,051,006 of record NW_005842012.1, on the reverse strand, counting down.
TTGCAGGAGTTTATAACCTTTCGACCTTTTCATCCCTTGGGGTGCTCTGGTGAACCAGCATTTTGCTTGCTTTACTAGCCGCAGCATCACATTGAAGGCTCATGTTCATCTTGTGGTCAATCATGATCCCCAAGTCCCTTTCATCCATAGTCCTAGCCAGCATAGTACTGCCAAGCCTATAAGCATGCTGCATGTTTCTCCTCTCAAGGTGGAGAACCTTGCATTTTTCAGTGTTAAACACCATCAGGTTCTCATCCGCCCATTTCCTGAGCCTGTCAAGGTCTGCCTATATCGCCTTCCTGTCCTCAGGTGTGGATGCTTTACCCCAGAGTTTGGTATCATCAGCAAACTCGGCCAGTCCACTTCTGACTCCAATGTCTGCATCATTAATGAAGATATTGAACAGTACAGGTCCAAGGACAGAGCCTTGGTGGACCACACTGGTCACAGGGCACCGTGACGATTGACTTCCGTCAACCACCATCCTCTGGATCTGATCACGGAGCCAATTCCCCAGCCAGCGGATCATGGTGGACCCGAGGCTGCAGTTGTCCAGTTTTGCCAAGAGGTGATTATGGGATACCAGATGGAAGGCTTTTTTAAAGTCAAGATATATGACATCAATCTCCTCTCCCTTGTCCAGGTGATAGGTCACCTGGTCATAAAAGGAAATAAGATTGGTCAAGCAAGACCTACCCACAACAAACCCGTGCTGGCTATCCCTCAGGATGTTGCCATCAGCATAATTTTTTCTAAGACCTTCCCCAGGATAGCGGTCCCTGCTATATTCTTTATTGCTCACTTTTCTCATCTCCTCTGGTGTGCATTTGTTTGTTTGTTTTCCAGCTCCTTTGCTCCCTGTGGCTGGAGGGCTGCCCATCCCCTACCCCTCTGGTTCCTTGCAGGGTTTATCCTTTTCTCGCTGCACTGGCTGGAGGCAGCTCCCAGCAGTGCAGTGCCAGGGCTTGTGCCCCTTTGGACCAGAGTTTTGTCTCCAGCTTCACTCCCCTCCTTCTATTGGGGTGAAGGAGTGCGCCGCTGTGGTGGTGCTAGTAGGCTGCAAAATGTTCTTTATGCTGCCTGGGGGAGTTTGGTCTCTATCGGTTTCCTTAGCTCCCCTGCTTTGGTGAATGAAATTGTGGTAGCAGGTGTGTCTTTTGAAGGTGTTTTTTGCCTCATGACACCCTTAGACACACCAGCCATGAGGATGGTAGCCTCTGATATTCCCCCATTGCTCTCAGATTATGACCTCACTAAGTGCCTGTGCCCTTATGGCATGGTTGCAGGGTTGGTCCACAGACTGCTATTTGGCAGCAAGGTTCCTGAGCTCTGACATTTCTGTCCTTTAAAAGCCAAACGTTGATGCTTCTTCACAGGGAGGGTTGGGGTTTGCCTGACTTCCTTTCTTTCATAATTGATGGTCAGCATTATGAGGTTTACCTCACTGTTGGGAATATCCTATACTGTCACTTTTGGCAGCAGGCCCCATCTGGCTGCCCAGTGCTCGAGGAAGAAGTCAGCTGCTGCAGAGCTGCCTGCAGCTGCACCCACTGATGGTTCAGCCACCTCTGGTGCGGGAGCCTCATCGGGTGATGGGGACAAACCTTCCCTCCAGCCACTCCCTGGTTCATCACAGACAGGTGGCTCTGTGGGGGTGGATACATCCCCTCCCTACCCTCCACTTGGGGGGCTTTGTTTCTTTTTGCTGTGGAGGATAACTCCCAACACCAGGAGGAGTCTTCTTGTTAGGCCCCAGCTCAAGTCTGGGATTGTGCCCGGTATGCAAAGGCTAATAAAGATACCAGGGGTGAAAGTACAAAGAAGATTTATTGCTAGCAATAAAAGGTGCGAGCGGAATAATTTCACGTAACAAGCGCCCCAGATTACTATTTCTAAGCATCTTTTATACAGGAGTTTTTGAGCCTTCATAAGCATCCTTGTTTGCTGATTGGTTACGCAAGGAGTTCTTTACTGAGCATGTCTCTATACCTGTGTTTTAGCCATGTATCTCATTTACATACATGTATGTTTCATTAGCATACTTTTTCCCCACCTAGGGGCGTGATTTTTAGTATTTTAATGAGCCCTTTAACCCAGTACCCTGCTTCTGCTTTTGTTTTCAAGCCCCCTTTATCTAGGACTATCTCCTCCTTATCATTGCAGATGGGCATTCGTCACATAACATTCTCTTCTGCTTAGTCTTTGAGTAGTGGTTTCTAGGTCACTCCTTACATTCTGAGAAGGCCTTGTCATCCCGTCAAAACCCTCCCGCTGCTCTGGGAGAGCTGAGGTTAGTGAGCGGGATCCCGCTCTCAGCCCTCCTCCTCGGCATCCTCCCTAGACCCTGTACTGGTCAGGGGTGACCCAGGAGTGTTGGTTACTCCATTGAGCACCTCATTGAGTTCCTTGACCAGACCAAGCATCACTAGGGAGTTGCATGGCATATTTGTAAATGGTTCCTGGAACCTGGGACATTT